>NC_134845.1:20019670-20630817 GCF_965363235.1 Mytilus galloprovincialis
ACATACATGTAGTAGAATGAGGTTCAATAATACCATCAGATAAATTTAGATTTAAATTTAAATTAAAAAAAATCTTTTAGAATAGAAAATTTTTAATCAACCTGAAATCCAATGCATATGGCTCGTTTCTATAAATGTCAATTCTCCTTTGTAATTTTCAGATTTCCGAGAAAGGAAAAAGTAAAAAGAAAAGTAAAATTAGGGAAAAAAACGGAAAAAAGAGGCTCATTTTAAATTATTGAGCTATGTACTGATTTTGTTTTATATTACTCACAATGTTTGAAACAGACATTTGGTTATTATTGAATGTATTCAAGCTTGTAACAATGAAATATCCCTCTGTCGCTAGCTGCAACTCGGCTACGGTACATTCAGTATCATTTGAGGCTTCCCACCATCTTTCAACGGTCTCTTTTATCAGTATCCATACAAAACGGGAACCAAACATACCATGCTTGTACGCCTAAACATATTTAAACACACATTTACTTTTTTCTGTATTGAATAGAATGGTATAATTCAAAACGGAAAGTCCCTAAATAAATTGCAAAATCATATGATAAAACACATCAAACGAATGGACAACTATCATATTCCTGAGTTGGTACATGCATTTTCAAATATATTAACAACAGGAACACGAACCCCACCAACAAGTGGGGTTGATTTCATGTTCTCCGGAAGGATAAGCAGATCTCGCTCCACATATGGCACATGTCATGTTGTTCAAGTTATTACAAAGCCTGTGAATATCTAATTCGGTGGGTCACATTCGTGAAAAGGGAATGGGATTGTATTTATGACATAAGGAACATATCCGATATCATCTGTATAACACAATTTGAAACTGAAATCATCTTTTTTTGTTTCACACGCAAAACCTATTTAAAAAAAAAACAGAAACCTACAATTTAATTTCCTTAATGCACCGTTTTGTACATTATCTGTAATCATACCACTGGTCTCGACAGCTTTGAAGTACTAAAGCTAAGCGAAAAACGCTATTTCATAGCTAGTATGGTTTCGGCTCTCATTCAGAGTTCAAGATCATAATGTGACCTGTTTGATTTAAAGTTGCTATCATCAGAATCATTTACAGTTTATACTAGTCGAAAGCCTTTCAATTAGTTTTGAGAACGCAACTATAACGAGTGTAATATATTTTTGTTTTCAATTACAGTATTAACATATGGATTCATTGTTATTATTTTCGCCTAGCGTCTTTTGTTGTTTGGAAAGGAACATTTTCTCAGCTTTCTTGTGATCTAACGAGATTTTAATAGTAAAATAAACAATATTTGATACACACAAACGTTTACAAGTAATTTCATATTAATCTAACCTGACAGAAAACCTTTCGAGCTGCAACTTCAGAAAAACCTCCAATTATGATTCGAATATCCGCTCGCTAGAAAAAAAAGGTAGAAGTGTGTTTGATGTACCATATTTGTCTTATTCTTTTATCGGCATTGTTCATTGGTAAAATAGTTATCATTGTACTTTAATTTCAGACCGTATGAGTATTTTGACCGTACGCGTACGGTCTGGACGGTCTGACTAATATTAAGAACTTGGTCAAGTTTATTAGATACAAATGAATATTACAGATCAACATAACTTAACTCTCAAATTAATATAAAAAAGTTCGATTGTAATTGAAATTATAATTTTATATTCTAAAAAAAAAATCACACTAATCAACTCTGTTAAATCAATCTCTTGTATTTAGCATATCGATCAGTTGTACATCATTGAATTATGATCACTGAAATTGAAGATGTCTGAAGTAAGCATAATATGGGAGGACAGTTATTTTAGAATGTTTAGCAACTTTACAAAAATAAATGCAAATGCAAAGGAACATGCATAAACTGCAAAAATCTACATTTTTAAATGTGAAAAATACATGTATTACGTTATTTGTTGTAACAAGTGTCACCTTGGGCGAGTGTACCAAAATAGGATTCAGATATACATTTGTACAATTAAACTAATGTTTAATTTTAATTGTTCGTTTGTTCAGTTTATCCATCTAATTGTAATAATAACAATTTGTAAAACTAAAAATAAAAAAATGTGATAAATTGTTTAAATATAACCCATATTATTCAATTACATGTATGGTCAGCTCGTACTGGACCAGACGCGTATACACATACCGTCCGACCATACGCGTACGGTCCAAATACTCATATGGTCTGGAACATATACATACTCTTCAACAAATGGATCGAGTGATGTTTATCAACTTACAAGTAACCAAATTGACAAATGGTTCTGAAATAATGCTTGTCATGTACCATTGTACAAAACGGAAACGGGAGTAAATATATTTTTTTTTATTGAGAGCCTCACTATTGAGAGCCCTAGACAGAATAGCATTCGCGTCTTAACGGAATGCGTTTTTAATAATTTAAATCAAATTGATTTTAAACTGAATACTCACTGTTAAAATTGACCAGATAAAGACGATTATGAATGACTATATGTAGCTAGCTTCTGAATGGCTATTCATATGGACTAAGTTACAGTCCACACAACATCAATACCAATTAAGTGCTTGCTCTAGTTTATTCGAAATCACAAAGGTTTGATCGATTTTAGAAAGAAGAAATAAACGTGTTCTTGACACACTTTACTTTTCTCATTTGCGAATTTGTGCAGACATTTATTAATGCATGCAGCTTAACCATATGTTTTTAGTTTGTCTCTTGCAAATTTGATCACAGTTAATTGAGAATTTAAAAAAAAATAAAAAAAAAATACCTGAAGTTCTAGGATTTTTGATGATATTTCGGTTTCTTTGGTGTTGAATGAAACTGATCTTTTGATTGTTATTTTATTCTCCTCTAATATTTTTGCAAGTCCATCAATAGCCTGAAAACAAAATAAAAATAAGGAAATTTGTCAATGAGACAATTATCCACCAGGATCAAAGAAAAATAATACTGCATCATGGCCGACAAATAATGAACAGAATCAGAAATCCTAGTCTTCAAACCTCGTATAGAAAGTAAAAAAGATGTTCTACACAAAATAAACTAAATACGAGATAAAACTCAGCATTTCTTTTACAATTTTGCAACCACTGCATTTTTTATACAAGTAAACAATCTGTTGTACCTTAGCTGAATCATATAAACTTACCAGATCAATAGAAATACCCTATATGAAATAAGAGATATTTTGATAAACATATGTAATATCAGATTTTGGAAAAGGGAGGGGGTATTGTCATGCTTGAATTAAATGTAATATAAAGTTTCAAATGTCACTGTGTTGATTATTGCTTTCAATGTATGTAAATGCTTAAGACAGTAGATATGTTAAGAAAGGAAAAAGTTCAAAAAGACAATCAACAGTCAATGTAACTTTATATATAAAAGCAAAACTTTAATTTGTTGTTGTCCTCTTTGTAAGTACTCTGAAATAAAAGTGTTTTTTTTATTTTATAAATATTGTGCATGCAAATACTGATAAAACACCCAGTGTTGCATTGAAAAATTTTAAAATCAATTGTATGACATAAATAAATCATAACGATGTTTTCATTTCCAGGGAGAATTCTAATCTAGAAATATAATAGAATAACTAACGTCATATCTTTTCAGTATTGCACATTTCGCCTTCTAGGTGATGTTTTTTTTCTTCTGTAAAAAATACATTGCTTCAAAGAATTCAAAGACTTTACTCATTGTACGTGATAATATCAGATGTTATTTCTAAAATCGAAAATAGGGAATTGTGTCTTTTTTCATAGTTTTCTGCAATTTGTTTACATCTGTTTCTTCCATATTTTAATAAAAATTGTTTTCCGAGTGTATTTAGTGAAAAAATATTTAATATGCCATTGAGACAACAAATGAAAAAAGACAAATCGTTAGGCTGTAAAATAAGAAGATTCCCGTACAGCCTTGGTATACCAAAAAAATAGGAGAAAACTTTTGAAAAGCCATCTGGCAACACATATAAAACAAACTATGAAAAAAACTTATTTGTGTCTGAATTTACAACAATAGGTCTCTTATCCTAGTTGAAAAACAATATTGGTTGAATTTCATGATAGATCTACAAAGTAACATGTTTTCTTCATGTGTGTATTTCGAAAAGTGTGAACCAGGGGTTCCGTAGTTTTAGGATTTTACTTTTTTTCTCAAATTTATATAAAGTGAGACACGTAATACTGTTTTGTAAATATAATGACATACATGTATCTCTTAAAAGGTCAAGTAAAATGTGTAACTGAAGATGGGACCGCTTATGCATAAGTATTCATAATGAGATATAAATAAATGATAATTATATATAAACAACATAATACACAACTGTTTTATATTCACCTACAAGGTAGAACATTTCCTTATTCTCATATATAGTAGCTACAGTATCCCATCTAAAATGCTGAATAAATAATTCTCTCGCTGGATTGTTAGACGAATCAGTTGACGCCAGTCTGAAGAAAGTTTTGTATTTTTCTCTTTCGCTTAATGCTGGAGAGGTTGATGCATAGGAAACCTACAAAAAGTTTTTAACTTATGTCATGAAATGTCCGATAACGATATTAATGCACACAAAGCGCGTTGATATAAATTACAGGTTTTAGTTAACACTACATAACCTTGTTCATTCGTAAATAGTGTTAAAATTTTATGTTAAATTTCATTCTACATATTTATAAATAAGCTCATACTAAATGTTCATGGGTTAGTGGAATATTAGAAGTTCACCCCTTTTCCTCTCATATGTTAGATATGGAGAACAACAAACCGTAAAAACAGTATTACAAGTTCAAGCTTGGGTGCCTCGAATATAAGATAACACGGTCATCTTGTGGTCTCGTCAGTTGATTGGAGTTTGCGGTGAAGGTCATAAGCATATGGAATATGACAAAGACATGCCCTGTGTGTAAATTGTCATCAAATGCAAGTGGGTGAAGGTTGTAATTAATACAACAAAGCCAGGTTATAATTCTTGAGTCAGGAATGAAACGGACTGAAAAAAAAAGAATTTAAGGAAATAATTAAAAGAGAAAACATAAGTTAAACCCCACCATTAAAAAAAAAAAACAAAAAAAAAAAAAATAAAAAAAAAACACAACTGCAATTAAACAAACAATTACACCCATGAAGTTACAGGATGCAAAAACTTATACATATATCTGAGAAATCATAACGATACGTAATATGAAAGTAATATCCAAGCTAAGAGAGGAGTTACCAGTTATTTGGGCTGTTTGTTACACAAATGTCAAAAAAAAAAAACAAAAAAAAAAACAAAAACAAAACACAATACGTATGTTGGGTCAAGCTTGAGAACTGTGTTGTCAATAAGGTTTTATCAAATGAGTCGGTTTTTTCGTGTTTTGTAGAATCATTAGGTGTTGGGATCTATATGCACTAATTCTAGGATATATGGAATAATCAACAGCAGTGTTGCTCCAATTACTGATTAAACCTTATGGTAAATGTTAATGTCTTATCTGATTATTCATGGCGATTTAAAGCTTATTCATCTTCATAGCTAATAGCTGCGGGTATTAATGGAGATTTAATCCGAATAATTCAGTCGTTATATTCCGCTGATCTACGATGGCTACATTAACCATTTTTCAAACGTGTCCACAGGTGGAAAAACACAGCAGTAACAGGAGGGAAAGTACCCCTGGGGACAACCTTCAAACGACCATTAAAATGCAAAATTTTCTTACATGCTTTAGTTATAACAAAACGAGACCAGTAATGGAGAAGTTTTTTTTTTATATATAATCTATCAGATATGAGAAAATCAGAAGGCTGTTTACTTATTTGAGATATTCTAAAGGCTTGAATTATTCGAGTTATGGTAGATTTAGAACAAAAATACATGTCATGTTGTCGTTGTTATACAACATATATAGCAATTTTCAAGTAATGCTATAGTGGATATATCCGACCAAAACAATACTTAAAATTGTTTTTCATATGGACACATATTCATTCATCCACAAAACAAACAAAAAAAGGGATGAAAGGAAAATCTAACATATCGCAAAGATAATTTGATATGACAAACGAGGTCGGGAACGTTCGCATTATATTAATATCAGGCCACAAACCCAGCCTCTTATACCTCTCACTTTAGTGGAATATTACAAGTTCACCCCGGTACCTCGAGCTCTCATATGTTAGATATCGAGAACAACAAACCAAAAACCGTGCAGCTTTGTGTAGGTTAAAGCCACGGTTCGTGTATTAATCTTCAAGCATTTACATATCCAAGTTCAGGTTCAATCTTCATGTCTATGTTTACGATAGACTTTGGTGTTCTGAAGAAAAGTTAATTTCGGCGAATAACTTACTAATATTAAATTCCAGTATGGAGACAGTTCTGCCAAAGTTTCTGTCACCTCTGAACATGCGCCTCCCATGACCATAAGTATCTGTGGTTTTCGATATATCAAATCCAGAAGTGCGTCTGTTGCTACACCTGGATCACACTATAAAAATTAAATCACAAAAATACTTAATCTACGGAAAATTCATAAAGTAAAACCTCTTATCAAATGGCAATATCAAAAGCTCAGACACATCAAACGAACGGATAATAACTGTCATATTCCTGACTTGGTACAGGCATTTTCTAATGTAAAAAAATGTGGATTAAACCTGGTCTATTAGCTAGCTTAACCTCTCACTTGTATGACAGTCAACTTCCATGATATTGACAATGATGTGTGAACAAAACAAGCAAAAACAATACGTAAACTTGTTTAAATAGGGGTATAGCAGTCAATTGCAACATTTTGTTATAATTTCAATCACTATAAAAACAAAAAAAATATGTAGCAAAGAAGCACAAAAAGGCATACAGGCAAAGCTCATTCGCCATAAAATAGAGACAAGAACACAAAAACGTACCATAGCACAATGACACAATGAAGGGATGTACAAGTAATACAGACCGACGTCGTATATTTCACAGAAACACTAAAAGGCATACAGATAAAGCATATAATCAAATATGAATGACAATAATACAAAAATTATCATGGATCAATAACACAATGACGGGATGTATAAGTACAGAGCACGTCATATGTATCAAATAGAATAAACAGTTAAAATAAACATTAAAGAAAAACAATATATTATGTTTTCCATTTGCATCATTTAGAATAATTTTATAAGACAATGGCAAAAAAACCGAGGAACACGCGTACGGTATATCAATAAATACACATAGAAGCGATTAATGAAAAAGGAATTTTTGAACTTTTAAAAAGAAATAACATGTATTCCTTCAAGTAATTCCTGATGTATATACAATTCAATAAAGAGTGGTACTAAATGTACTAAGATCTAGTTAGCGACCTTTTGATTTGATACTTTAAAATCGAACCTATCGTTCTTTGCCGAAAATGAATTAATTGATGTTATATTAACAGTTAAATCTAACTAGATAAATTCTTATCTTGTTAGAATTTAAGAAAAGAAGCGTTCATGTCAATTTTAACGAGATTTGATAGACAAAAATTAATTACATTTTCTCGTTCGGATGAATTTTAATACACTTATCCAAAAATCATCAAATAAACTAATAAATAAACTTCCAATCGTATCATGTCTTAATGTTAACACGAGTTCTTTGAAACTGATTGCTTTTATAGGTTCAATAAGGTCAAACTAAGTGTCAGTCATGTTCATTTAATGTACTTTTTTGTCGATACAGTTTGGCACATTTCTCATTAAACGTATATTCGTATAGGCGCCATCGAAACCTTTTCACTTGTTTTTTGAAGGTTCATTTAAATGATTCATGTAATTTCTTACTCTGTGCTGCATCGATAAGTTCAAATCAACCGCATTAAAATCTACAATAACTTACATTGCAGATGAACAAATACAAGCCAAATATATTTTTATTTTGGGTTCATAATCTATTACTCATATCTTAATCACGTTTATTCTAAAGCAAGCCAGCAAAACTTGGGTTATTGATTGCACATTTCTGTAAAATAGGGAAACTGAAATCATTTTGATAATGATTGAACCAGTTTATTTTAGAATCCTTATAAACTGTCATTACTTTATGCTATATTTGTACCATAATGTTCAGATTTGGAGCTACCTATATTATAGAACTTATGGAAATGAATAATATCATCACACGTATAAAAGCATTGCAATTTTTGCATTTTGCAACATACACCGCAACAGACACCCGTAAAAGAGGTGCGAAAGATACCAGAGGGACAGCGTAACCTGATATATGTTTCACTAATTACATAGTTTTCAAATTATCTCAATGAGTTTTTTTATGTATAAGTTTGTAAAAAACATTCCCACCAATGATACTGATATTTTATGGAAGTGCAGATATTTCTGATTTTTTGTGATTCAATAATTTTGGATCTAACATGTCTTGTGGTTGGCTAAAAGTGTTTTGTATATCAGCTCATAGACATAATTTTGTCATTTGAACGCGACGTCATTAACGTTTTTGTCATTATTTACTCCTTTTTAAAATTAAATTATAAGGATTAACTGTAATATTTTTTTCTATCTATTCGTAATAACATACAAAATGAGGTGCTCACTTTTAAATAACCCACTACGCGAATAATCTTTTAAAAGATTATAATACAGACGCTACAGATCCTATAAATTATAAATATGATAGTCTAATATAATGCATCAATACATTTTACGGTGCGTTCATTAGTAAGAGGATTGTGAACTATTTAGGGAATAACCACATATTATCTAACAAACAAAACTGCTTTAGGGGAAGCAGTTCGTCTGGGGACAATATGTTTTCAATGGATCGTGCAATTAAGAATAATGCTCACTTTTTTGTGCTTTTCATAGACTTAACAAAATGCTTCAATTTGTTGACAGAGACAGATATTTCTTATATATATATCTATATCGATGGTTACATTACCAAGTCTATAAAGAACATTTACAACAGTTCAGAACGGAAAAAACCTTTCCATTCATATGTAGTACTAAACTAGTCACATCTGGACTTTGAAGAGCGGAACGTTTAAATTCATAGAGATCGTTTAGAAACGATTTATAATGTACTATATTTGGCCTTTAAACAACTTTTGATCCGAGCGTCACTGATGAGTCTTTTCTAGACGAAACGCGCGTCTGTCATAATTATAAAAGTTTAGTTCTGGTATCTATGATGAGTTTATTTGCAACCACTGGGTCGATGCCACTGCTGGTGGAAATATATTTCCCTGAGGGTATCACCAGCCCAGTAATCAGCACTTCTGTTTTGACTTGAGTTATCATTGATATGATTATAATTAAACATTAACTGTTAACAAAACTTGTTGAAAAAACTAAGGTTTTTCTACCTCAGGAATAGATTACCTTAACTGTATTTTTCAAAACTTTTAGGAAATTTCGGTCCTCCATGCTCTTCAACTACGCACTCTATTTGGCCTTTAAACATTTTTGATTCGAGCGTCACTGATGAGTCTTTTGTAGACGAAATGCGCGTCTGGTGTAAATATAAAATCTGAGTCCTGGTATCTATAATGAGTTTATTTACTTTCTGGGATTTAATATTTTACACCATTTATTTGTATTTATATAGTTTCCGGATGGATTCAGAGTCACAACATCTATAGAATTTGAAAAGTGATTTGAAGTGTTGCTTTCTTGAAAATTGTACATATATATGTATACCTAGTATTTTTATGAATCTTTTGAAGTATAGATAAAGGGAGGACAAAAGCAAAAGAGAGGCAAAAAATGAGAGGTACATTAAAATTGAATTCAAGTCGAATGTAAACTGACAATGCCATGGTTTAAAAGTGTTAACAGACAAACAGATCAGCAATAGCACGTATACACAAAACACAATTTAGAAAACTATAAATTGGGTAACATGAACAGCACAAAAAACTGTTGGTATCACTAATCGTAGGTGCTCTTAAAGGGAAAGCAGGTCCTGCTCCACACATGGCACCATTTGTGTTACTTATGTAAGTACAACCCCGGTAATGAATCTTATTCGGTTGGTCACATTCAAGAAAAGGGGGATAGGATTGTAGTTTATGAACATATCCATTGTGAAACGGATATACCAAAACGGTCATCCAACTCCTGATGGCGTCTGTAAAACTTAATTTAAACTTCCCCACTTAGAAGTTGGTTTAATAGCTTCGTTGCTAGTATCAACCCTCTAACAAGAAAACCATGATAGGAAACACAAAGTCTAGGTATCGTATTAACTGGGAGATATGTACCCCGTATGAAGGCGCTGCTGGAAGGTTGCTACATAGAAATGGAAATTTAACAATTAGAATCACAAGTCATACTCTTTTTATGAAACAAAACAGAACAAATTCCTTTATTTGTCTCTTAGTTTGGAATCGGGAATATTTGAGTAAAATGAAAACAATTCAAACGTCTTTATACTATTGCGAGATGAAAGAGTCTTACTGTACTAGTATACATATTTTTTAAGGGTCCAGCTGAAGGACGCTTCCGGATGCGGGAGTTTCTCGCTACATTGAAGACCCATTGATGGCCTTAGGCTGTTGTCTGCTATATGGTCGGGTTGTTGTCGCTTTGACACATTCCCCATTTCCTTTCTCAGTTTGATTAAATTGCATGTACCCTCAAGGATCTTTTGATATTTTTAGTATCTACATCTGATTAACGCCACCTCTAGAGTAGGTTGTTTCACAATAATTTAAAGCCCTGATCGGCAATCAACCTATGATCCAAATAATTGTTTTTAATGTGTGAATGAAGAAAATAATAGTTTGAACTTGGTTTAACAGTTAATGGATTGTAAATCCCTTCTAGTTTGTAAGAGAGATGAAAGTATTGCTTCTCAAAAGCAGAAAAGTTATACAATTCTGAAGGTTCGAGTCTGTGTACGCATTATTCTCCATACACATATTCATGTTTTAAACTTCGCAACATAGATAAAAGCTATGAATAGTAAAACAGAATATACATTAATGATAAATACAAATAACATCAAAACTAAACGAATATTCCAATGACTTAAAGACGTGTAAAAAGGGAGGCAGATTGTAATATATTGGATTGATATAGTAAGTTTGGAAGGAACGAAGTACCTTTATCTTTATAACAGAGGATAAATACTTATCCTTATATTTCTATTGATGCCTGGACCTATATTGATTATACTCCTACCTTTGAATCGTTGACTAACAGTTCAATTTTGTAATGGTTCGAAGCTTCATTAAAATGTTTTTCCGCTATTTTTGCAGCAATTAATTCTGAAAACCCCATCCAATCCGGTCTTCTACCATCTATATCAAATAAACTTCCAATTTTGATAACAATGTTAGAGCACGTTTCGTTATCAATTAGACTAGAACTGCATGCATGTCCTAAAATTGACTGATTTAGAACAGTAACGTGAATATATATGCAAATTATCCAATTTAACAGTGCTCGATTTTGATACCAGTTCCCATTGATTTCAATTTTACACATGATATTCAAGATTAAACAGTTGATTTACTTTGTAATATAAAGGAAAAATAGCACTTTCACTTTCATCAGGATTGTACGCAATTGGATTAACTTTTAGCTTCCTTGCTTTAGTAGTATTAGTTATATATCAAAAAATGTTTTTTTTGTTTACTACAGATATTTAAAAAATCCAATCACGTAGATTTTGTACCTCGGATCATTCAGAAATAGTATAGTAATCCTGATATATTCAATAGGAAACCTGTGTTGGTAATTTCACACGACACAATAAACTAATCCAGATGAAGAAAGCTGTAAGCAGACCCGACATTCTCATTAAGAAACATAGTATTGTTCCTCAGGCATCTTCATTGGCTGTTTGGTCTGATAGTATCAAAGTTGACAACATGAAAATACAATTTAATCAAAAGACACAAGACACTTCAATTATAATTTAAGAGTTTGTGTTTAAGATTTATCCATGATAGGGAAGAAAATTGAATTGATTTAAGCTTTGTTTGTCGTATTAACGGACAAGCGACACTATGAATGTATTTAAGTCAATATCCAATTTAGAAGCGATGGTATCATTGACATTGTTTCTATAATCTTCTTCATTTTGATTCAATGTGTCCTCGGTTGCACTGATGATCATCACAAGAATTGCCTATTTAGTTTGAATGCATTACTCCAAATTTATTCATACCATTCGTTATAAAGAGCTGCAGCTTAAGTAGTGGAAATACTATAAGTATTCAAATTCGACTCAATTTCAACTGTGAACATGAACACTTTTCAACTTTGACTTTAACTTAAAAAAAAATGACGATAGACACTTCCTATAGTAGGTTTTTCATACACGTATAGTTTAGCTTCGAGAAAAAATGACGATAGAAACTTCCTATAGGAGGTATTTCATACACGTATAGTTTAGCTCCGAGAAAAAATGACGATAGAAACTTCCTATAGGAGGTATTTCATACACGTATAGTTTAGCTTCGAGAAAAAATGACGATAAACACTTCCTATAGTAGGTATTTCATACATGTATAGTTTAGCTTCGAGAACAAATGACGATAAACACTTTCTATAGTAGGTATTTCCTACACGTATAGTTTAGCTCCGAGCAAAAAAAATGAGTATTAATTGTGGCGAATGATTTTTGTTTGCTTTTTATAATAGTCAAGTGATTAAAACGTTTTCTTCTGACATCATTTTCAAAACGCAGTGGATTTAACTGTATAAAAAAGTCCTTTATCTCTATTTATTCTTAAATATACTGAAATGATTGTACCTTTATTTATGCAGTCAAAAACCAAAGGCAGAAAAATGTATATGCACAGTTGTGCATGTGATAAAATTTGAGACAAACAGCCTTACGGTGACCTATAGTTGTTAATTTCTGTGTCATTTTGGTCTCTAGTGGACAGTTGTCTCATTGGCAATCATACCACATCTTCTTTTTTTTTATATTAATTGTTACTTGGATGGAGAGATGTCTCATTGGCACTCATACCACATCTTCCTTTATCTGTTTATTTTTTTGTTAGTAACTGCTACAATACTTGTATCTGTCATTCAATGTATTTCATATCGTGTAATCTCCCTCAAGGGTCGTCAGTTCGACTGTATTGGTTATATGTATTTGCCCAGCCACATTCGTTGTGTAAGTTCGTTATTATTTGAAAACTAATGTAGAGAAGTTGCTAGTCTTTTCGAATGTTAATATTTTCCTTTCAATTCAAATATGTAATACAATTAAATCATTGTACGTCGTATCCAGTTGCACGTCTAATTTGGTTTTGAATTTTGAAAATTGTAGGAAAATAATCATATGTTTCATCGCATTATATAATTTCTGAGTTTCTGAGTTTAACATGTATCTTGGGAGTTTCAAATTAGCATCATTTATTTTTTATGTGTTTATTCTACATAATATAATGAAAACTTGAGGTTATATGGTTACTAAAGCTTGTACACAGAAACAACTGGGGTGAAATTTGACAGGTTATCTTCCAGTCATGGTTACTATTATCTTATATGCGATAAAATATGGCCAGTGATGTTTATTATCTTATATGCG
The DNA here is from genome assembly GCF_965363235.1 of Mytilus galloprovincialis. Taxonomy (NCBI): domain Eukaryota; kingdom Metazoa; phylum Mollusca; class Bivalvia; order Mytilida; family Mytilidae; genus Mytilus; species Mytilus galloprovincialis. Next base: position 20,033,204 of record NC_134845.1, read on the forward strand.
ATGAATTTAATTGAAACTTTATTTTTGCCTAAGTATTTCTTAATTTGAATCAAAGATAAACTCTAAGAATAATTATTGTTTAAAAAGGCATATTAACAAATACTTATAGATGTAAAAAATGAAGGTATTATACCTTATAAGAGCCCAAAACAAAATCTGCATTACCAACAAATCATCTCGTTAGCCCATCTGTCAGAACCTACCTACGAATATGCATAAGATAAGAAATGGTGTATGACACCCTCATGAAAAGTTGACATTAGACTGATTTGTGTGTTCTCTTTACGCCCTATTAATAGTATAAAATAATAGATATGTGTTGTATCGATAACTTTCATAATATGGTTTTATATATAATTTTGTTTCGGAATAACCTCAAATTAGACGGAACATGAAATTTTTTATGTGTTATTTCGTGCGCAATAACAAATAATTCTTACAGAATTAAAGAAATGAGATAATGTGGATTCATTTTTTTAAAATTGTGTTTACTACGGGTATGTTTTAGTGCTATTTACAGGAATTTTGACAAGTAACGAAGCCAGCATCGAAATAGTTACCCCAATCGCTCCTTGTGCTGGATTAAAACGCGTAATTAGTAGATGCTTCTTCTCTCTTAAACAATAAATATGCATTAAAAGGTAGAGGCGATTACAAATACAACATAACAAGAATCATAAATGAAAAAGACCTGAGTATGTTTTACGGAACTCTTATAGTTTCAAATTACAATTGAATGACGACGTATTTACATTGTTGACAGGAAGCTAATCAAAGTTAAGATTACAAAGCTTTTACAACTGTTTTTGCTATAACGCCATTTACATTACATCACGTTGTTGAAATAACTTCCAACAGTTATCATTCATATATCATAATGAGATCTATAAAGTATATAACACATTCGGTATACTGCCTATATGTATCATCTGATAGAAGCGAAAGAAAATTAATAAAACAAAAAACGAAACAATGTATGTCTAAGATGAATGAACCCCACAACTATGTTTTGTAACTGTTCTTAAATATACCTAATCCTTTGGAAGAGTATCAAATCATGTGACTGAATCTGAACAATATACAACTTAGAGTGAACAAAATTAACACGAGTCAAAAATGTTCAAAACAAGAAGAATAATTTAACGAGTTTCAGATGTTTTCGACTTCATAATTGATAATTTATACTACAAAAATAATAATCAGGATTGTTCAGAGTATAGCCTTATATTTCGCTCTAGCTTAAGGGATCTCTCTTTATATTTACTAAAATAGAAATCTTATAGGATCTCTCTTTATATTTACTGAAACAGAAATCTTATAGTATACGTCGAATTGCAATTCAGTTAACTATTTTATATTCCAACATGAATACATGCATTAAAAAAAGTCTTACCTTTGAATCATTGGAAACCATGTCTAGCATGTACTCGTCTAAGACTCTGTTCTCATTAACATGTTTTAAAGCAACTTGTACAGCCTTATATTCTGAAATTGCATTTTGTTTTCTGGTCGAATCTATTTCGAAAAGTCCACCTATTCGAAAGATATTGTTTGTCATCATATTAGCAGTATAACTATTATTGGTGTTCACTGATAACTGTTTTCCATAGAGCTGCAGAAAACTTGATCCGCACTGGTTAAAAGTTTCATAACAAGATCGTTCGCTAGTTGTTGAATTAAAAACCGCAAAACATATAAAAACAATTTTATACAACAAAATTAAATTATCTTTAAAGTATTTGGGCATCTCGAAATGAATAAATCCAACCAGGATGTGTTTTCAAGAGCATGGAATGATATGTTTTACATCAAATAAAAATGCCTAAATGTCTTATATGATTGTATACTTGGATCAATGATATTTTCTGTGGAAGAAAATGTTGATAATATTAATGGAAACCTTTCAGTATATTTGTCAGTTTTGATTTATTAATATGAAAAGAGAAATTTACATTTCAACAGTCTATTAGCAATATTACATTTAGACTTGTTAGTCTTGCGTCTGATTAATGTTTGTATATATTGTTTATTTCTAAGACCATTAATTTTGCGCTAATATGATCTGTTATAAACGTATTAAGACGCATATCTCTCTTTTGTATAGATAACACTGAAGCCGTGGTTATGTTGGAATAAATCTGATTTATTACTTTATAACTTTATTAACTACTAATTGCATCGATTGATGAGACGTGTAAGAATTTTCGCTGCGTACGGCTGTATAATAGTATGATCACTTGGTATATTGTTCCGACCGACCGTGCGAGGGCTGTATAGCCAGTCAAGGTCGTTAATAATTTCCATTTGTTATCAATCAGAATTTACACATTATGACCTTCTCTCTGATTTTGGAGATTGATATATTGTTTTGAAAATGTTAGTCAGACACTTAATTTGTTAATAAAGATGATATAAAACCAATATTATGGCTGATTTATACCATTTGTTTTAATATCGTTTGTTTGTTGTATCGTTGGTAGATATCTATATTCTGTTTTAATCATTGCTAATGATAAAAATGAATTTTAACACACTTATTTTGGGTCTTCTTTGGAAATATACGAAGAGAAAAACAGTCTTTCTAAACGATGACATTGCAGGAAAATAAAATCAAGTCATCCTTTTTATTTGGTGCATAAAACATCTTTTTTAGTTGTTGCATATAACATCCTTTTCAGTTGTTACATAAAAAGATAGCGAAAATATTAACTTTTATAGTCGTCAATATTGTGATAAAATGACATTCATTAGGAAGATTGGTTTAATTCTGCTTGATTCTTATCTAGTTGAATCAAGAACAAAATAAACAAATTTAAATTATTTCAATTTCCCATAAGAAACTAAGGTCTTTCCATTGCGTCCTACATAGGATGAGTATATGTCATTATATGTTAATAACCTTTTCTGTAGAGGTGAGCATTGAGAATTGGGACCTTTAAAAGTTATTGTCACTCGCCACATGCTAGTTTTAGTACTTAGGCAGGAATCTTATAAAATGATTAGTCTTTTGGTTCATGCTCATTTTTCCTGTTTTTGTTTATGAATTGTATGTGAATGTCAAATCTTTGTTAAAGTCGTAATAGATGTCCTTTTAAAGCTTCACTGTAAAGGGTTAAATACCTTTAAAAAGATTGTATGATATTTATACACATATAACAGTGGCGTCATCAACATGATATTTATTTAATTATGTATCATGTATAATTTGTTCTTCTACTCCTATTGACATTGATTCCATCTTAGATAATCTAGAATATATGAAATATTTGGTGATCAGTTTCTGCAAAACATTAATTTATCAGCTAGTATAACTTTTCACGAAAATTCGTTATACTATAAGCGAAATTGTATGGAAACGTATCCGCTTTAAAACAAATCCCTTCATGAATGATTTTCTTGATTAAAAAAACCCAAATTTAGTCATTTTCTTTGACGCTAATGTTTTTCCTTGTCAAATTAAGTATTTGCCAATATCGTAAGGGTTAATATTGTTAAAATTACTCTCGAAGCAATCCATGTCGAGAAAAGCACGTCTATGGTAAACTTTAATCAACAGAGGAACGAGGTGAACATTTCACAGATACAGTCACATAAGAAAATATGCTGTTCAATAAACATTTTGTAAAGGGCAAACAGCAATCTTACTCAAATATTTAAAAAGAGAAATAATTCTTAAGACGTTGAGAGCTGCACCTTGCCTAATTTGCAGTGACCAATATTTAATCATATTTCAGGTCGAGTCTAAATTCAATCAACTAGGAATGTTTTTCAAAGAGAAATTAAATGAATGAATTAGAACGGACACGTATAAAAAGGCGCATTGGAGAGTAATCGGTCAATTACGCACACTTATTTTGTAATCAAAATAATACAAGAGCATTAAACCCTTGCGGCGCGGATGTTCCCATTTTGTTCAGACGTGAATGCGTATTCATACATCCAAGCAAACAGAAAAATCCCACCCAAAATAAAAATCTAAATACTGGACAGTTAAGGTTAACTTATAACTTGGATTTATGATGAACATGACAACTTCAGTTTTTTCCATTGTCAGCTAAACACCATGGAATTCTAACGAGCAATATCACAATTCAGTATACACTCACCATAAAATTGAGAATGGAAATGGGGAATGTGCCAAAAAGACAACAACCCGACCATAGAGCAGACAACAGCAGAAGGTCACCAACAGGTCTTCAATGCAACGAGAAATTCTCGCACCCGGAGGCGTCCTTCAGCTGGCCTCTAAACAAATATTCACCATATTAAACTCCAAATTGTACACAAGAAACTAAAAGTTAACATAATACAAGACTAACAAAGGCCAGAGGCTCCTGACTTGGGACAGGCGCAAACATGCGGCGGGGTTAAACATGTTTGTGAGATCTCAACCCTCCCCCTATACCTCTAGCCAATGCAGAAAAAGTAAACGCATAACAATACGTGTTAAAATTCAGTTCAAGAGAAGTCCGAGTGTGATGTTAGAAGATGTAACTAAAGAAAATAAACAAAATGACAATAATACATAAATAAAATCAGACTACTAGCAGTTAACTGACATGCCAGCTCCGGACCTCAATTAAACTGATTGAAAAATTATGTCTTCATCATATGAATATCAGGCACAATCCTCCACGTGAGGGGTTTAGTATCATACCATCATAACATATATGAGAAGAACATAACCCGTGTCATGCCAACAACTGGTTTATTAATAATAAATGTGTTTAGTTCCGATGCAAAATGAATCAATATTAACGCCAAAATATGCAATCTTTAATGACCTGACAACAGTATCGTAACTATATCCCTTCTTAATAAGTCTATTTAAAGGTTTTGTTAGCTTCTGAGGTGAATACTGACATTTTTGTGCTTGATAAAGAATATTTCCATAAAATATTGGATAGGAAATACCTGAAAGTTTAAGAAGTCTGCATTTTGAGCTATATTTACGAATGATGTCCTTATACCGATGATAAAGTTAGTAAATGTTTCGACTAGTTTGTGATATCGAAAACCCTGGTGTAATAATCTTTCAGTAATACATAAAATTCTCTCGTTAAAATCTAAAACATTGTTACATACACGAGCGAATCGTACAAGTTGAGATATATAAACACCGTAAGATGGTGACAAGGGAACGTCACAATCTAAAAATGAATAATTAACGATAGGAAATGAGAAATCATCTCTTTTATCATAAATTTTAGTATTAAGCTTTCCGTTAATGATATATATATCAGGATCGAGGAAAGGGCAGTGGTCATTGTTAGTATTAGCTTTATTTAAAGTAAGTTCAACAGGATAAATTTCTTTTGTATACATACTGAAGTCGTCATTATTGAGAGCTAAAATATCATACAAATATCTAAAAGTATTATTAAATTTGTGTATCAGATGTTGTTTCGATGGGTCTTTGCTGATTTTTGTCATAAATTGTAACTCATTGCAATCCCAAAACAGATGTGCAATAAGTGGTGCACAGTTAGTCCCCATTGGAATTCCGATAACCTGACGATAAACGGAATCTCCAAAGCGAACCAAAATGTTATCTAGTAAAAATTCAAGGGCAGATATAGTATCAAAGCATGTCCAATTGACATAATTCTTTTGTTTATTGCTTCTTAAAACTTACCTAAGAGTGTGAACATATATATTGACATTCTGACTTTTTAAATGCCCATTAAATAAGTTGTGTGATTTTTTTTAAATGAGAATGTGAGGCAATGTGGTATATAGAATCTAGTTCAATCGAAGAAATTGGCTTTGTTCCATTTTTATTTCACGAAATTCCATTATTTACCTCTCTCTTGGTTTGTTTATTTAAAATTAATTTACTAGTTTCAGTAAGATAATCGATAAACTACTATTGTCTTGTCTGATCTTGTCTTTGAGACAATACATTTTAAGATATCTCCATTGAGGCGATTTGGAGCTTGACATATAGTTCACCCTCACCTTTATTCATTCATAGTCGAATTGCAAAGTTCACTACATGTTTTGTTTGTTTAGCGTGAATTGTTTACTAATTATCAACTTTAAAATATGATTTTGAATTGAATTATAATTTGCTCTAGATCTGAATACGTCTTTTTGTATGTGATTCTGTTGTTAGAGTTATAATGTATTTACTTTTTTTCAAATAAATATTTCCTTGATAATGGTTTTTTATCTCATTTTTTTTGTTATTTTCATATTTTTGGATCGGTGTAAGAAAAATATTTCTCCTCGAGGTCATTAGTAAAATGTCTGTTCTCAGCAAATGATTTGTCGAAATTCAATTTTAATGTTAAATTTTCTTGGTTTCTGTTGAAGGTGTAATACCACCAAATCATGGTACGTCACATCCGGTTAAAAAAATATTCCCTTGAATGTGACAGTTGTAGGTAATTAATCCTACATTTTATTGCAGTAAAACCATTTCTGTGTCATAAACATATGTCTTGGGTATTTCAAAAAACCATTATTTTTTATTTGGGATCTCTATAGAAAATTTTGTAATCTTGAGGTTACATGGTGACTAAACCTTGTACACAAATAAAATAAGAGGAGAAATTTGATTGGTTAACTTCCAATGATGGCTATTTTCTTATATGCAATGAAATGTTATGTGAATTTTTTTCTATAGAACTGGACAGGATAAAACTTTACTCATGCCAAGTATTTCTTTATTTGAAACAAAGACAAATTCTGCACAATTTTTTGAAAAGTGCAAATTTAAGAAGGACTAATAGGGGAAAATCAATGGTGGTATTACACCTAATATAGGAAGCTGTACAAGCACCTTTGACAATGTGAGTAATCTCATGTGTTAAAACTTCTTGCTATTTAAGTGAAATAATTCAAAAAATGACATATTCTGAGTGAATTGAGTCTCCAAAACACATTTTCAGGATAAAATTGTCTTGAAATAGTACTCTACCATGAATATTCAGTTGACAGAACAAGCCATACTAAAATGGCGGGGGGGGGTCTCTTTATTTTTTTTATATTCTGCTATGATAGAACATTTTCCTAGGAAATACTTAAATAAATTTATAGTTATAAGTAGATGAAATTATTTTTAACGACAAATTATTTACTAAAAGAGAAGCCTTTATGTCCCTCTATGGAATGCGGCGTAAATTTAATTTTTACGTAAGGACTTATTGAAACCTCCTTGAAGACAATAAACTTTTATATGGATTGTTCATTCTGCTAAAATGCTTCAATTACTCATTTTTCGTAACATTTCTACCATAACTGAGTGAAAGTTACCCCATTATTTTTATTTTGTGGCCTGAAAATTTGAAATTTTGAGGAAATGAGAGCTATAAATTGACCACAAGAGACCTTATCAAAGAAAACAAAGAGGTCCATTAGTGGTATTTATCTTCCAAAAATCATCTTGTGTATCATATTCAACTGTTTGTAGGCAGATAAGATAGATATTTGATCATTTATTGGTCCACACTCTATTCTATCTTGATGCGGCTTGGTTTGGATTTGTCGACGGAATTTTGGTCTAATTGCTGTAGATGTCGTCTTTCATTATACTAGATTTTTCTCAAACTGTTGAACTGATTATAACAAAACTTAACAGAAATGCTTGAAATAACTAGTATTACAAAGGAAAAAAGTCACATTCAGTTTATTGAACAAAAATGTCTTCTTTAAATGTAATACCACCAAATCATGGTACGTCCCATCCGGTTGTATACGAAAGTAGGTCGAAAAAATATTCCCTTGAATTTGACAGTTGTAGGTAATTAATCCTATATTTTATTGCAGTAAAACCATTTCTGTGTCATAAACATATGTCTTGGGTATTTCAAAACACCATTATTTTTTATTTGGGATTTCTATAAAAAAATTTGTAATCTTTAGGTTACATGGTGACTAAACCTTGTACACAGATAAAATAAGGGGAGAAATTTGATTGGTTAACTTCCAATGATGGTTATTTTCTTATATGCAATGAAATGTTATGTGAATTTTTTTCTATAGAACTGGACAGGATAAAACTTTACTCATGCCAAGTATTTCTTTATTTGAAACAAAGATAAATTCTGCACATTTTTTTGAAAAGTGCAAATTTAACAAGGACTAATAGGGGAAAATCTATGGTGGTATTACACCTGAATTTCCTATTGCATGTATTGTGACATCATAAAAAAGTCGACCATACTTGATGAAGTCACACATGAGGAACACAACTTTCTGTTCATCTTTGAAAATGGAATATAAAAATCATTAGAAAAATATATTTCTCCACAATAACTCGTGTATTACGATATTTCTCCACTCTCAACAGTATTTTAAATATTCAAAAAGCTCGTCAAGCCTCGCGCCTGAAAAATATCAAAATGTTATTGCCTCGGGTGGAAATATATCGTAATATACTTGTTACAGTGGTGGAATCTATATATCTTAATATGTTAAACATAATAATTATTGTGAATGTTCTAGCTACCAAATTAATCAAACATATTCTTGATGTTCAATTGAAAAATCATTCTAATTGCTTTAATATTCCGTCAAATCTTATTAGATTTGTTGGAAAGCTTCTGAAATATACTCAATTTGTTACACCGGATATACCCAACGAAAATGGTTGTTAAGTTAAGACAGTAATATCACAAATAGTAAAATTTGCAGTCTTATGTGATCAAGTCAAATGAACATTCCTGATAGATTAACATTTCAAATAAAATAAGTCCCGTGTATTAGAATACTTTCATCGCCATTACTCAAACGATCCGAATTGTGGAAATACTGTATCCGCTTCCTCTTTCAAATACCCTGAGTAAAAATCACCCATAAAAGATTATTTCATTTTTTTTTGGGTTGAATTTAACATAAGCTTTCACTCGAATCTAATATTCAGCATATTTAAACAAAGGAGGTTATTGTTCTTTGTCTATATTTATATGTTATTATGTAAATCGTAATTAACGATAGCAATGACGGTATGCACAGTTCTAACAACAGGGAGTCGCAAATTTTGGCTATCTTGACTACTGATTCTACATGTGATAAAGTTCAGTAAAAATCAAATTAGTCTAGTAGTAAAACAACTAGTGTAGGGAAAACGTAAGAAAAAAGAAACGTTTTAAAAAGAAGACGTAACAGGCTACTTACGAAAATAGCATTAGAAAGTCACTTAAAATTTGCAAATTCAAAATATATTCTCAATAGTTTGCTAACTCTATTAAGGATAACAATGATCAGAATAGATATAGATAAGCTTTACCCAGATTCAATTACAACATGTATAACAATTTGGGTAAAGTTCTGTCAGAAGAGCGTAGGCCACTTGTCAGTCTAGCACTAAACATATACCGTGATTTTGGGTCACGACATGTTCTCGAAAAAGAAATAAAGACAATCATAGACATTTATAGAGTCAAGCTTTTGAACAACTTGAAAGTTTTGGTTTTTCGTGTCAACTTGCATTAGGATTGTACATTACCTCTATGCTATATATTTATCATTGGGTCTTTGCTAAAAGATCCAATAGAAGATGTCAGAACGTTCCCAAAAGCACAACGTCACAGACTGTAAATTATATTTTTAGGATTAAGTCATCATGCCAGAAGGATCGATCTGGTGAATTCTTATACATTATAAGCCGCCAAACAGCTTCTTTGCACTTAGCATGTTTAGGATTGTTCAATATTAAAGGATTTGAGCTCTAGATGTCATTTTCTTTCTTCACACGAGGATGAGTTACCTGTGAACGGTTCACACTAGCTTAGAGAAAATGAAGGGCAGAAAGAATAATTGTCTAATTGAATAAATGTGATAAAGTGAAAAGAGGAAGTTTGAATATGCTAGATTGTCTTCAAACAAATCAGATAATATTTTTAAACGATTTCAGAAAATATCCAACAGCTATACATCTATTAAGAATTTAAAACTTGTCTCAATTGATAATGACCCATACTATTTGGCAAACTTTTAGGAATTTTTAATTAGCAATGGTGTTCAACTTCGTACTTTATTTGGTATTTTCAACTTTTTTTATTCGAGCGTCACTAATGAGTCTTCTGTAGACAAAACGTACGTGTGGCGCAAATATCGTACTAAATTTCAATCCTAGTACATCTGACACCTTTTGGACGGGAATAATGAAAATAGTAATTTTTCAAAACGATTTGGATATTTTCATGCAGGCAGTATTTATAGAAAATGCACGAGCTCTGATTTGGTCAATCATCTGCTCCACAAATATCTTTATTTATAATAGAAACTTATTTGAAGACCAAAACTTCAGATTAGCGATTTACCTAGACGACTGGCTTAAAAGAGGGTCGAAAGATACCAAAGGGACAGTCAAACTCATAAATAGAAAATAAACTGACAACGCCATGACTTAAAATGAAAAAGACAAACAGACAAACAATAGTACACATGACACAACATAAAAAACTAAAGAATAAACAACACGCACCCATCAAAAACTGGGGTTGATCTCAGGTGCTCTGGAAGGGTAAGTAGATCCTGCTCCACATGTGGCGCCAGTCGTGTTGCTTATGTGATAACCCTCATTGTCAATTTCTAGATGTAAGTCAAGATATGAGTTCGACTTAACTGTATCTGTAGTATCCTTTATCTCAAGTTCGATGGGATGGATGCGTTCCACATAGTCACTAAATTTTGAATTATTTAGTGAAAGAACATCATCTATATAGCGGACAGTAGAGTTAAAGGATATCGCTTACTTCTTATCTTTCTTCCTAAGAAGTTCCTGCATGAAGTCTGCCTCATAATAATAAAGAAACAAGTCGGCAAGTAGAGGGGCACAGTTTGTTCCCATTGGAATGCCGACAGTATGTATACCAAAAAAATCATCAGTTGTTACAAGATCGACAGAAATGTATAAATCGGATAGTTTTACAATTTTTCATCATAATCAAAGATAAATCAAAACTTGATTCAAGACAGGAAATCACAAAAAAAAAACAATGTATCATGGGGGAGCACTTCATTTCGACAAGGGTTTAGTATTTCCATTTAGCTAGATATTTCAAAATTGACGTATGTTGATTCAGAACATGTTTTAGATCAAACAACGTAATTAGATTTGATTTTGTAATTCTAGGCGAAATGGTAACTATCTTTATTCGAATTAATTCTAAATCCTCGTCTTTACACGAGACCCATGCAATTGCATCTTTCAAGATTTTGGAATCCAATGTGCAGAGGTTTGACTATAAAATTGAGAATGGAAATGGGGAATGTGTTAAAGAGACAACAACCCGACCATAGAAAAAACAACAACAGAAGGTCACCAACAGGTCTTCAATGTAAGGAGAAATTCCCGCACCCGGAGGCGTCCTTCAGCTGGCCCCTAAACAAATATATACTAGTTCATTGATAATGAACGCCATACTAATTTCCATATTGTACACAAGAAACTAAATTAAAATAATACAAGCCTAACAAAGGCCAGAGGCTCCTGACTTGGGACAGGCCCAAAAATGCGGCGGGGTTAAACATGTTTATGAGATCTCAACCCTCCCCTATACCTCTAGCCAATGTAGAAAAGTTAACGCATAACAATACGCACATTTAAAATTCAGTTCAAGAGAAGTCCGAGTCTGATGTAAGAAGATGTAACCAGAGAAAATAAATAAAATGACAATAATACATAAATAACAACAGGCTACAAGCAGTTAACTGACATTTCAGCCAACATACAGCCGAAAACGGTTTTTTTGGTTACCTTTCCCCGAATCCAATTTTTCAAATAAAAGTTAATGCGACAAAAAATAATCTTGGAACATAAATTGTTTGGATTTGGAAGCAGTGATTCGGACTATGCAAATTTTTCTAAATTACCTGATATCAATTGGGATTTGGTCAGATACGACAATACGTGTGTCGTACAGTATATCAATCGTCCAGGTGGGCAAAATAGCCAAATCTTTTTTACCTGACATCAGAGATATGAAATTTAGCAATTCAAAACAAAAGTGTTTGGAATGCAACCCACATTTTGGCAGATCAGTTGAGTAAAGTATAAATTCATTCGACTAATAGAATGGACTTTCCTTACCATTATCCATTTTATTGTATTACTTCCATAATGAAGTTTAGAAGTAGTTTTTTCATGTTTTTAAACATTTGAAAAAATCCTTTTCAACTTTTAAATGATTATCTGTACAGGTTATAACTCGGAAACAATATTTATAACATTTTATTCTTAAATATAACATGATGACAAACAATGTGAAACGACAGTATATTAGCACCAGTGCTGCATGTATATTATAGGACGGTGAAAGGTGATACTACATATATCGCAGGTAGTGACCATAAATAATGTACCAATTACGTTTTTGTATTTACAACAACGCCTTATTAAAATAAAATCACATTTGAGGACATCTTGTAAAGTATTGTTTTAGACTTTCATATAGCCTGTACAACTCCTTTAGATATCACAGGTCCTTTCTTGCTAAGTAATAATGCAGGCCAAACAACATATTCAGCATAATCTCCAGAACTCGTGAAGTGTCGGAAATAAGTGGTATCTATTGATTCTCCGGATTTCATATCACTAAACATATGTACCGGTGGATCGTTGACTGCCATTAGCCAACAAAGTTCAACACATTTATGCACAAACTGTTCACATTGTTCTAATTGTTCTTCCGTGATATAAGATTTACCTTCTGAAGTCTGGTACAACTGGAAATGAAAATACATATATTTTATTTAGACGCTGAATTCCATTGTGTGATTATTCTTGTTTATATGTAAATATCGAAATGTATATAACATTTAAAATGTCTTAAGTCAGCCATATGGCAGATTAAATAGTTCGTTTCTATGTATGTTGTCGTTTGATTATGTTGCCCTTCTCTTTCTATCAATTTATGACCTTTACACAACGGTATACTACTGCTGTCTGTATTTACCTTAAGAATATTCTAACATATATTTATTTACAAACAAATCTTTAATCGTAAAAGAAATACCGAACGAATGTTTTCAATGTTCGTGAGTCTCCTATGTATATGTCTTAACATGACCTTGATATGCATACAGTAATATTTTTAATGTCGTTTTTTTTAACAATTTAAATAGTATTTATTTTAGGTATTTAAGCTGGTTTGTTTCGCTGTTAGAGTAAGTTAGGCTCCTACTGTTTACTGTACAATCGGAACCATTAACCATAAGTTAATACAAAGCTGTTGATTTTATTACGTCTAATATTTTGAAGAATCAGAAAGGGTAAATGCCTACACATTTTGTATCTTGAACAATATGGAATATTGATTGATATCATGATAAGAGCTTTAGCTAAGCATTCGTTTTGTTACTAGTATATCATATTAGAATATATTTACCCCTATAACAGTGGCTGCTGAATATTTGGCAAGTACTTTTCTTACATCTTTAATTTGGCGATTATCGTCTTTACTGAGTGAATGCGTCTTCTCTGGATTAGCCTAAAATAAAATAAATTCATTTATTCACATTTCAATAACAAGAGCTCAATATTTAATAAGACATTTCAATAACTGCAAATGATATGACTTACATGGCAATGTTTTATATTCAACCTCATCAAATATTACTTTTTTTAAATTTCATCTTTAAAACAACCAAATAGATACTACAATGAAGAATTATGCATACAATTTTAGAGCATTTTAATCCTAACGGATATCATTATGTCTCACGTTCTACAGTCGTCATTTAAAGATTGGTTGACGGCCCTACTTAGACTTAGTTTACTGCATGTAAATAATTTTAACGTCACATCTAAATACTCCTGTCCAATAACCTAGACCGTGGTGGCTTACTGATGAGTCTTTTGTAAAGCGTGTCAGGTGTACCAATTTGTACTCTTGGTATCACAAGTTAGTTTATTTACTACACATATATCTAAAGGTAGCCATGTGTCGCGCTACATTCCCATCACACAGAAAACTTATGTATGTACAACAGATATCAATCATATATATATATATATATATATTTCTAGTAATGCTATTAATATGGTTTGCTCTGAGAATTTAACACTTACCATTTCATTGACACCATCCCTATGTATCATTAGTAAAATACGAGTTACATCCTTTAACTGACCCTCAGCTAGACGAAGACAAAAATGGTAGCTTTCCTAGGAGAAAAAAACGTAAACATATAGATTTAGACATCAGTAAAAGAGTCCAAAGATACCAAAGGGACATTCAGAAATAAAACGTCCAAAACCATTGCCAAAATATATAGATAATGAACATTCAGTCTTCAAAACAGTATTAGAACACTAACACCTAGCAACTTATCCCGCGAAAAATGATGATGGTTTCATATGAACGGTAAGTAGGTCATGTTACAGATGATACACGCCTCTTTTTAATAAAAAAACAAAGTCCGTTTAATTTGACTAAACAAGATAACCTCATTGAATTGAAGTGAAATAATCAAATGAAAATGTATGATGCAGTGACGTCATCTATTATAAATCAACCAATGCAAATTACAGTTTCATAATAAAAAAAAAATAAACATCAAAGAAATCTGGTTTTTTTTCAGGTTAATATTTGAACTTTATTATCATTAACTTCATTATTTTAATTATGTAAAACAACTTAAATTACGGTTTTAGGAAGTAGGTTTTGTAATCGATTGAGGTCAACATTGTTTACTGTATCAGACACGTCTTGTGTTTTGTCTTTGATTTATTACAACAAAGCAGTCTGTGTACTCCGGTGTTGACATGAATATCAATTATATGGTCATTTTTATAAATTCCCTGTTTACTCGAGAAAACAATAAGGATTTTCTTATTCCAGGAATCTATTACCTTAGCCGTATTTGGTCCAGCTTTTGGGAATTTTGTGTCCTCAATGCCCTTCAACTTTGTACTTGTTTGGCTGTATAACTTTTTTGATCTGAGCGTCACTGATGAGTCTTATGTAGACGAAACGCGCGTCTGGCGTATTTAATTATAATCCTGGTACCTTTGATAACTATTCATCACCACAATCACTTGACACTTCAAGTTTAAAATATAAGCTGAAGAAGATTATGATCACTTCTTTATACTGTGTCCGTATTTAAAACGTTTTTGGAATAAAATAAATGAAGTTTTAAAGAACAGTAAAATAACTTTTAAGATAAAACTAAGGCACTTAGTATTTGGATATAAGACTTCTGAAGACGAATATTTTGACTTTAACTATTTTTAAACAATTGTGGGTTTTTCAATTTACAAAGACTACTATATATCTGATCAAAAGACAAAAAAATGTCAATGCTTTCTCAAGTTTTCTCAATGAGTTCAATAGAAGAGTATGTTTTAAAATAAAAAGTAATGTTTTAGCAAAAAGTAGTAAACATATGAATAGTCATATTAAGTGATTAAGTGATATTATTTAATACATATATGATGTAATAAATGTAATATGTATTTTAAAACTAATCACTACCCTGAGTGATTTGTGGATTGTAACAGGGAACATCAGGAGGAGCTTGGACTCCTGAAGGATATTGTAATAAGCCAATATTTGAAATAAATATTTATTTATGTTGTTAAAAATATAAAAAAAAAATAAGCTGTCAGCAAACAATATCAGACGTAGCTTCACATACTTCAAGCGAAATATATGATGTACTTTGAGTGTTAATTTATTATACTGTTGAATGTGGACGAGGCGCAGGTTTTATTTAATTGAAATTATTTCAGATTCATACCTTTCATTTTAGTCTTGATGTAAATGGAGTCATTGCAGTTTTTTATATTGAAATATCGTCTAACCTTGTTTGTTATTGTTGCTGTTTATACTTACCTTTGCAACGTTTAAAAGACAATCTGCTGCCATCTTCTCATCCATAGAGAACATACTAGTCAATACTTCAAATGCACTTGTCCACTCATCGTCATATAATTGTGAAAATTTCTCGGCCATTTTCTCTGGTCTAAATGGGTCACTTAAATTAGCTACTGAGGGATTTCCATCACTCAGATTATTACCCATGGCTTTACTTAGTCTAAAATATGAAACGTACTACATGATATTTGTTAAAAACTCACTTTTCATAATGAAATACATTTACCACAATTCAAAAAGGACTTATATTAAAGACCACAATTTCACATCGAAGTCTTTTAAGACACAATAAGTTTGTTAACAAGCATTGAACATAAGAGACAAATTCAGGCTCGTAGGGAATAAAAATGGAATAACACTTGAAGGGAAGACTATATACTTGAAAAGATAGTGTACCAAATCGTATGTACTACAAATTTAGGTTCTATGATACCACATTGTGTAGCAAGACTCTTAGTAAAAGTCAAAATGTGTTGGCTCAGTCCAAAGCTGTCAATCGTCTAACACGTCTACATAATTACAATGTTCGTTACTATAACTAGTCTACCTTGCATTTCCCATCACATGTCAAAGATATCTTTTCAAGAAGAGATTTAAATTTACGTTTTGATTTTCATTAATGTCGGTCATGGACTTTGCCTAAAATTTCATTTAAAAGATGCAATCATCGTCGTAGTAATTCTTTTCGATTGAGGAAGTCTTTGTGCACTATGAATTTATGGTAAAATAATTTTTTGGAAGATAATTCTAATGTTATCTCGTAGTACACGAAATTCTCTTTTTTTTGCATATTTTGCAGTCATGCAATGATATAGTTTCCTTTATACGTTGATTGAACAATGATTACAATAATGTAACAAGGAAAAACTTATCATATGCAGTACAGATAATGAAACCTAAAGAGAAGAATATTCAAAATATTTTAACAATATGGCAAGCAGATCTAGAGATAATGATAGACTTCTCGAGCTACGACATATAAATTATTGATAATTACTTCAAATAACTATAAAAATAGGAAATATTGTGTGACCGACTGCCATGAATTATAGAACATTTAAAGGTTTTCGTCGCATCACGATACAATCATATTAGTTTCGATAAACACGCCACCATAACACTATACATTTGGTAGATGCGTAGCCAGTCATAAGCGGTTGCGCTGGGAGCACTCTTAAGCTTAGTCGGTTGAACCGTTATCTTATAATTACACAGTGGTCCCGGGTTCGAGTCCTGGAGTAGACAAAGCAATTATGTAATAAAATTCATACTTTCCTGTTCGATATAAAGGAGAAGAGTTATACGATGAAGTTTTAACATAATGGTTATTCGAGACTCGATCTGCGAATTCTAAAGAATCGCGATGGATACACTTTAGTGGATAAATGCACGATGGGGGTCTGAGGCTGAGCCACCTATATAAAGCTATACGTAGACATACCACTGGTATGAATAATGTATTGCGATATGGCATATATCACTGGGAAGCAATTTTACAAAAATAATAAAAAAAAATGGTTTGAAATATACATCTGTCGATGGGTCATACATTTATATATCTTCTGTGATTCATGTTAATAATTAAAATTTAGATGAAAATAAAAGTTCTGATACCTGGAAAATATTTTAACGGTTGACGACTTTCCTATAAATATATATGAATGGGTTGGAATATTTTAGAACATACAAATATGAATTGGTTTGTTTTGAACCCTGCTGGACGTCTGTACCCGCTTTCCCTCACCCAGAAGAGTCAAACTAAACAGAAAATTTGCATAGTGTTTATTCTGCGAAGCACTCAGTACTTTTTATTAAAGTTGAACTTTTGATGTATTTGTTTTAAAAATGCTACCTTCTCAAAAGATTTGATTTTTCATTCTGTGTTTCCTTAAGTTCTTTCGAAGTCTTTTCTATGGTTGATTTTAAATTTTCCGTTTCTTTTTCTAATTGTCTCTTTTCTCTTGATGTGCTCTCTATATTTTCCTGCAACTGCTTGTTTTCTTTTGATATTTCTCCACCTGTATCTTTAAATCTACAATTGAAGAGAGGAAATTCCTGTATTACATCCATTTCTGTCATGACAAAGTGATATATAAATTTCTGTTGGTCATTTTTACTTTGCTAGTATGTCTTTAAGTTTTGTTGGAGCCATGGATTTTAAACATTCCATCAGTATTATGGTAGTTTTGCATAACCTTCAATTAATACGAATGTTAAGAGTATCATATTGTAAATAAATTTGTTGACTGAATAATTTGAAATACTTAAAATCTGGCAATTTGGGGTCACAAATATCCCATCCGTATTTCGCTTGTTTAAAGTAAGTGTGTAATTTTCTGCATCATCATTGTATCGTGAAGTTCCTTTCCTGTAACGGTGTTTATGGTTTGTTCTTTTGGTGTTCCTTTAGAGCGTTCACAAACCGAGATAATGGAGACAGTTTATATATGTGTGTATGAACCTGCCCTACCAAGGAACATTTCAGAAATTGTATTTATCAATTTTTTTTGTTATTTAATTTCTGTAATACTTCGATCATTTAATAACTTTATCCCTTAACTGATCACGTTATTTGCAGCAATATAATTTGAATGCAAAACAAGCACAACTGAAATATTGATATCAATTTTCAACTCTGAATTTTACTGAGAGTCCAATACCTTTGAAGTTCATGGGTTTTCTCTTTGATCTCATTTTCACGAACAGTAACTTGGATTTGCAGTTTCGTTATTTGTTCCTTTAAATCCGATATTTGACTTGATTTTTCATCAATAGTACTAAAAGGAAAGTAAGTTTCAGTATAAATATATCACATAAGCAAAAAATTGTCATTCACTTTCCACGAAATTTGAACCCTCAGAATAATGTCACCAAATTTGAATAAGTAATAGTTGATTATCGTGGTACACAATGTTTAAGGTCGTTATATATCTTTTTAAAATGTAACCGAAAAGGGGGAATCACACATGCCTTTTCTTCTTTTGTACCTTATTCCAATAATGTCCTCATTTGGGTTACAATGATTAAATTGTATCAAAGACTGTACAACAAATGCTTCAGCAGTTGTTATTTAAACAAAGCTGTATCAAATCAAAACCGGGTTAAATAATCGATGGTCGATTTTGTCGAAAGGAGTGACATCTTAGTTTTTGTTCAAGACAAACATCAATTTGAAACCAATTACGATATAATCACAAACGTTTCTAATAATGAGACTTAGTTTGTTTACTCTGAAGTATTTGAATAGTCGAGAAAATAATATATTTAAGAGCATCAAAATCAAAAACGCCTAAACAAGAGCACTTTAACTGTCTAAAATTCAATTTGCCAGAATATGACAATAAGAAATTTGACAGTTGATTTTCGCTGTTTCCGTTGTATTATATACATGAAGTGGGGCGTTTTTATATTGCCAGGTTTTTTTTACCATTTTGGAAAGAAGTGTTTGATGCTTGGCAAGATCTTAAAAATGTACAAAATAACTCTCAAATTAATACATGCCCCTTATGGAAGAATGATAAAATAAAAATTGGTAACCATTCAATTTTATATAGAGATTGGGCTAAAAAAAGGGGTTTGGCTGATCAATGACTTGTTACAGGAAGATGGAAAGTTTATGACTTTTGATCACTTTAATAATGTATACAACATTAAAACTAATTTACTCACATATCAAGGTCTAATTTCGGTAATTAAAAAGTATTTAAAAGAATATCAAGTATGTCCAAATGACTTAAAGAGAGAAAACGGACCAGTTGTGCCCTCAGTGTTTTTTTTAAACCTCAGAAAGGTTCAAAAGATATGTATAATATTTTGAATGGTAAAAAGTCAGATCCTAAACGAAAATGTGAACAAAAATGGTCATTAATTCTCAATGCAAATTTAAAATTGGAAAAATATCCATGTATTGCCCTTTTATATAACAAAAAATTCAAAATTGCAGTGGTTTCAATACAGAATAATACATCGAATCTTAGGCACGAATGAACTTCTCCTTAAAATAAAAATTAAAGATTATTTGTAGTTTTGGGTGTGGCTGGATGAAACAATAGAACATATATTCTAGACGTGTCCATATATATTTAAACTGTGGGAAGACCTTAACTCCTGGATATTTGAGAAGACAGAAATAGAACTAACTTTAAATATTGATTTGGTTTTATTTGGTATTCTGATAAAAACAGATAAAAATGATGTAAGAAACTTAATACTTCTGTTAACAAAATTCTACATTTATAGAAGCAAACAATCTATGGAACAACCCAATATAATAGCACTAAAACATTATTTAAAAGAAAATTATTAATAGAAAAAAATATATTCTATAAAAATAAATTACTCAGTAGGGTAGAAAACTGCTGGAACCCCTGGACTCCTTTACTTTCATAAAAACAAAAAACAAAAAACAAATAGACTCCACATATAATGTATATATATTTCATATCCAAACAGCCTATGCCTTAAACTCATTTTCTGCAATGTATCAAACAGCTGTGTCTATCAAATATATTATATATCTTCTGTTAAGTGTATATAACTTTTATGCATACAAGTGTGTATAACTCATTATGTTCATGTGCAAATAAGAAAAAAAATGAAATTTAATATAAAAAAAACTATATAATATATATATAATTTCAAAACCTGTGCATTTGTTATACTTTATTATTATTGTAGGTATAATACTAACAAAAACTAACAACTGTATAAATATGTTTATTTACTAATATTAACGATGCCGGGATAAAGTACGGGTACTTGATGTTTTAAACAAACAAATTTACTGATTTCAATAAAATATGATAAATTTAAAAAAAAAGGTTTTTATAGACCCCCTCTTTTTGAAGTAACCCTGGATATCTGTTATTCTGTATACATGTTTGTTCTTGTCTGCAAGAGTTGCATCCTTTGTTTAAGGACAATTCTTGAAGAAAAAAAAACACATGTTCGATGTAGGTCATTAAAGTTGTAAGTTCACAAATACATGTAAAACAATGTTTCAACATTCTGGTTAAAGTTCGTAGTATACTTGTAATGTTCAGAAAATTTACTTACTCTACATATGCCTTTTTCTCACCAACTGCTTTCCATAAATTCTGTTTAACGGCTTCAATATCTGCTGTATAATTGTAATCAACACTTTTTGCATTTTCCTCTTCAATGTTTTTGCCTTCTATTTCAAGCCGCAGTAGATGTATTTTATGTGCCACTCGAGTGAGATCATCAATTGAAGTCTTGTACTTCCTATAAGAGTATATGTTAAAACCATTCTAATTCATGAGATCATAAAGTTATCCAACGTTAGATTATCTACAAAGAAATTTGTTTTTTCCTTCTATTTCAAGTCGGAGTAGATTATTTTAAGTGCCACTCTGGTGAGATCATTACTTGAAGTCTTGTACTTCCTTTAGGAGTACACATTAAAATCATTCTAATTCAAGAGATCATAAATTTATCCAACGTTATACTATCTACAAAGAAATTAGTTTTGCCTTCTATTTCAAGTCGAAGTAGATGTATTTCATGTGCTATTCGATCTTCTGAGATCATCATTAAATTTTGAAATCATGTACTTCCTATAAGAATTTAAAATTTAATTGTTTTATAAGAGATCATAAAGTTATCCATCGTATTAGGTTAATTCGCGAAAATAATTGAAAAATGCTGTTGTGCTAATGAGGCGTCCTTAGTTGAATGTTAGTTACTTTATGTGTTTCCCTCGGTTTTAGTTTTTAGTCCTATTTAATTTCTCTCGATTAAAGACTTTTGAACAGCGGTATTCTAGTGTTGTCTTATTTATAGCCATCAAAATGTCAAACGGCCCATGTGGAGCAAGATTTGCTTACACTTCCGAAGCGCCTTAGATTACACCGTCGATTTCCGACTGTGTTTTTGTTGCTCAGTCTTGAATATTCGACGTATGTCTTTGTAGACCCTTGTTTGTCTTTCCGTTGATTTTTTTTTTGTTTTGCCATGATGCACTATTCCACTTATAATTAACAAATGTTATTGGAACATACAATATTCGCGATCGTCGTTAATCGGTATAGATTCAACATGATGTACAATATTTAGTTTCGAAAAGTATCTACATGACTGTGTTACACCTGTCATCAATTGTGTGGCAATATTCATGTTTGATAATCAACCAAAATACGAGGAACGAATTTGAAAATAAAATTGATTATGATCAATCTAAAATAAAATAAAACTGTTCAACGTTGGTTGTTACCATCATATTCCGATAAAAAATTGTCGATGTAGCTGCTATAAAAATGTATGTTACTAAGTATTGAATATGAACATCAATTTGTTTTGTTCAGCGTTAAGATGTAATAGTAAATGTGTTTCCCTCAGTTTGGTTTGTGACCCGGATTTGTTTCTTAAAATTGATTTTTAAATCGTTTTATGACTATTGAACAGCAATATATTACTATTGCCTTTAGAAGATCTGTTACAACACAATTTTATTCTTCTTGGCCTTATAGTCATAAACTTTAATATATATTTTGTATAATATTTTCAGCCGCAAAGGTGTATATCGCATATTGTGTTTTTTATTCATAGGAATCCATTATCAAAGAGAACTTTATCAATAAAATTTTACACACATCCATTATACCTTTTGAAATCATCTTTCTCCATTGACATTTGATCTATATTTTGAGTAACGTCATTCAATTTTTGTTGTGCTTCTTCTATTGCTGTTTGTATGACATTAGGATCACTTTTCCATCCTTCGCCAGTCACGTGACGTATTTTCCTTATATGGTGATGTAAGGTAGACACATGTTTAGTCACATCAGATACATCCATAATTGCTTTGGCAAGTTTTCTGAAATGATTGAGATAATGTACCATTATTATTCTCCTAATGTAGTCGTTAGAGGTTATATCAATAGATCTATTGTATAGTTAACAGCTTTATACAATTAGCAAGAACTTAAGAATACAAATACTTAACAGTAATTAAAGGTGGTTACATGTAATCATGGTAATGTGTCAGCTTTAATTGAAATAATTACTTGTACATTATCACTAGTGGTGTTATTTTCAAAATCGTGTATATAATGTATTCGTTAGTACATAGCCGTTTCCTTAGTATTAAATTCAACCGAACTGAATGAATACCAATGTAGCAACAGAAATTATTTTTCCAGGAGGTTTAAATAGATGCAACTTTACTTTAAAGTTTGAGATTGTTTTAGAATATTAACAAATAGCTAGGACGTTGTACTTCAGTCATGATAACTGCCGTTATACGTGACAAAGAGCTAAGACAGTATCTTTCAGTCATGATAACTGCCGTAACACGTGACAAAGAGCCGACAGTATCTTCCAATCATGATAACTGCCGTAATACGTGACAAAGAGCTAAGACAGTATCTTCCAGTCATGATAACTGCCGTAATACGTGACAAAGAGCTAAGACAGTATCTTCTAATCATGATTACTGACGTAACAGTCCGGTATCCTAATGGTCTTGATTTGAAAGATACACATTTGACAAAATTCGTAGATTGTTAGGTGCAAATTCTTCTTGTAATACGGCAACCACAAATACAGCAAGTTTGAAACCCATATAAAAGCACTTTTTATCTTTTAAGAACTTTATGAGTATGCAGATTTAGATTAATCAGTTTTTTGTCTGACGAACGAAATTTTAAGCCAAATTGAATTCTATCTATGATGAGTTTACTAAATAAAATGGAAATATTGTGATTCAAGGAATACATTCCTATTCGGCAAGCAGTAATAGCAAACAGAGAGAAGGTTGCATTGAAAATTCACGATATATGTGCCAGAAATGGCCTGATTTGAATAATAACAATAACTCGAATTACCTTTCAATATTCTCTTTCTCGTCAGTCAGTTTTCTAGATACATTCTTACATAGTCTAATTTGAGCTTTCAGTTTATCACCCGATGAATCTATTTGCTTTTCTATGTCTGGAACTCTCAATATATTACAAAGTTCGTGTAGGTCTGTCTCAATAACGGCAAGTCTGTGGCTGTTCGAGTCTTTCCCTTCCAACTGCCTGAGATCAAATGTTCAAATGTCAAGTAAACTCAAATGTAATAATGATCATAGTACTCAAAGCATACTACAAATATTGAAGTAACATTTACGAACAATATACACAATTTGAAAAGGTATTTGTCCCCTTAAAAAATCAAAACCTCAAACACATCAAACGAATGAAATACAACTGTCGTATTCCTGACATGGAACAGGCATTTTCTTGTGTAAAACATGGAGGAATAAACCTGATTTTAAAGTTAGCTTTACCTCTCACTTGCATGATAGTTGCCAAAAAGAGAACTATTCTTAAAACCGAAACTGGGATTCTAACCATTCTAGAGAAACGTATTGCCCTTATTGTACTTTGACTTCTCCCGTGAATAATCAGTTAAAAAGAATTGATGCACTGATTTTTACGTCTGTATTTAACGATTATATCAATGCTAATGCATAAACACAAGGACATGATTCAGCTTTAAGGTTATTACTTTATATGTTCTAAAGAAATGTGTAGCTAGAACATACTGGAACCATAGAATTATTTAAATGAAATTAGAAATGTCAATCGTATTTTATAACAGTGGGCAACTGTTCCTCTACAACCAGACACAAGTTGCTTCCTTTTTCGATATTCAAATTTTGAAAAATATCTATATGTCCAAACTGAATTTTGTTTGTTCACAAAAAAAAAAAAAAAAATTCCCTAAAAAAATTTTTTTCACAATTTTTTTTTGTCGTCAAAACGTTTTTTCCTCAAACTTTTTTTTCGTCAAAACTTTTTTTCCTCAAACTTTTTTTCCTCAAACTTCTTATTCGTCAAAACTTTTTTTCCTCAAAACTTTTTTTTCCTCAAAAGTTTTTTTCCCTCAAAAGTTTTTTTTATTCCTCAAACTTCTTATTCGTCAAAACTTTTTTTCCTCAAAACTTTTTTTTCCTCAAAAGTTTTTTTCCCTCAAAAGTTTTTTTTATTCCTCAAACTTCTTATTCGTCAAAACTTTTTTTCCTCAAAACTTTTTTTTCCTCAAAAGTTTTTTTCCCTCAAAAGTTTTTTTCCCTCATTTTTTTTCCGTTTCCTTATTCGTTTTCTATTTCCTTATTCGATTTTCATTGCCTTATTCCGTTTCTGTTTCCTTATTCGATTTTCATTTCCTTACTCAGTTTCTATTTCCTTATTCGGTTTCTATTTCCTTATTTAATTTTTTATTTCCTTATTCGGTGTCTTTTTCCTCTACATATTGATATTGTATCAATTAAAAGGGGAAAAAATACCACATAAGTTTAATTTAAAGTTCAGCTAAACGACAATAATACCAAATCTTATTTTCATATTCACATACGGGCAACCACTAATCGAATTAAGGCTTGTGTCTATTTCGTGAAGAGTCTAAATCTGTTCAGATTAGTCGAAATTAGTTGATATTTTATTGTCTTCATGGTCTTTTGTAATTGCTAAATAAAAGTTCATCTTTTCTCAACTATAAGAATTGTTTGATTCCACGGTACTTACCTTTTATATATTTTGTTCTGTTCTTGAAGTTGTTTCAAACGTTCGTCAAATATTTCTAACTTTTTTATCATAGTATTCAGTTTTTCAGAGAGCACGTGGACGTTTTTAACTTTTCCATTTACAGCACTGTCTGTTTCGTGAATATTGTCGTCGTTTAGTACTCCTGCACCAAGTTTAACAATCCTATGACGCAGAACTTCCATATCATTATCATGTTCTTTTATAGTCTTTTCATATTCTGTTATACGACTGGAAAGAAACGTCAATTATGTTTAAAATTTATGTAAATTGAGTCATGAAAAGTTGGATCACATTTCGTAGGAAATTGCACTTACTAGTCTAGTAAACATTGGTTTTACGTCAATTGGATCACATTGCAACCATACATATACTATGAAATGATTTTTTTATATCAATTATGACAATTAGGTCAATTACAAATATTCACACTTGGTATTCTATAATTTATTTCAAGGAATTTAGTTTATTGAAAAATCATATTGTGCATCTGGCTGGAAAATGATTTTGAAATCTAAATATTTTAAAATCTAAATTCATTAGTTCTTAAAAGCTTATTGAAACATTTTCAATATAGGATGCATTTATCATATTGTGAACGCATACCTTTCAAAATCTTGCATCAATTTTCTGATATGTTTCACAGAATTAGTTATTTCTGTAGTTTCTGGTAGTTCGTCGGATTTGTTTGTGCTAATGCTCCTCAAACTCAGTCTGCTGTTAGATGGTCTGTAATCGGTTTGTAGTTTGTTTAACTCCTCTGCCACCTTTTTCAAAATATCGCTACCGTTTGAAGAACCAACACCTTCACTTAATTTTCTGAATTTAAATAATTAGAAATCAATTACATACAAACAAACATATTATTTCTTTTAAAGTTTAATTTGAAGAAAAAAAATAATGACATCAGTTTCAGAATTTTTTTTGGTGAGAGTAAGATTTGCTAGATGTACGTTTTAGTGTGTTACTTGACTGTGTATTTAATAGCGTCTATCGCATAAGTATATATGCGGATTGCAATAACTAAAATACAAATGCAATCATATATTTGGCATCAACCAATGTTTATGCCCCACCTACGATAGAAGAGGGGCATTATGTTTTCTGGTCTGTGCGTCCGTTCGTTCGTTCTTCCGTCCGTCTGTCTTTCTGTCCGTTCGTCCCGTTTCAGGTTAAAGTTTTTGGTCAAGGTAGTTTTTGATGAAGTTGAAGTCCAATCAACTTGAAACTCAGTTACACATGTACCCTATGATATGATCTTTTTGATTTCAATGCCAAATTAGTGTTTTGACCCCAATTTCACGGTTCACTGAACATAGAAAATGATAGTGCAAAATTCAGGTTAAAGCTTTTGGTCAAGGTAGTTTTTGATAAAGTTGAAGTCAAATCAACTTGAAACTTAGTATACATGTTCCCTGTGATATGATCTTACTAATTTAAATGCCAAATTAGAGTTTTCATCACAATTTTAAGGTCCACTAAACACAGAAAACGATAGATCGAGTGGGGCATCCGTGTACTATGGACACATTCTTGTTAAATATGTTTTGAATTGCCCTTTTTTACTGAGCCGTTTGGTGCAAGTATTTTCTCCACAGAGATCACTAGTCTGTCGGCACTGAGGTTAACAGTTTGAACCCCTCTTATGGCAAGGTGGGGTCTACACTAATCGTAAATGACTAGGATTTTCAGAATCCCTGACGGAGGTCGATGTTACTCCGGGTCCTACCCCAATAATATCTAACCGCAATGATATAACAATGTATAAGTGGCTTTTAACACAAACAATAAACTTAAAAGTATTATACAATTACTGTCTTTTGATGAGGTAAATGTGTAGTTTTATTGACTTTTGAAAAACTGATATTCACTGAGGCCAACGGCCGAAGTGAGTATCAGTTTTTCAAAAGTCAATTAAACCATATATTTACCGAAACAAAAGACAGTAAATGTTTTATTCCATATTCCGAGAGAAATGTATGTAATGGCAATTATTAACCAAAACCAAGTGTACATCAATCGTTTTTTTTTTACCAAAATAGTGCAGGTAAAAGCACGCGACGTTATGCACGGTGAATATCCTTTTTCCGCAGGTGAATATGCTTATTTATTCAAAATCCCATTCATATAGAAAAACCTTCTAAAGTTTTATCAATATGGAATAATCTTAAATGTTTTTACCTTTCCGCTTCTTCAAGTTTTTTCGAATTACTAACTAGTAATGCTTTAGCCGTTGCTATTTTTGCTTTGATTGGAGCAGATTTCGATCTTGGACTGTCTGAATCTGTTGTCTTGGATACATGTCTAACATCTGGAAAGTTTCTGTTCGAATAAACGTCTTTCCATAGAGAGTCAACTTCCGAAGATACGTCAGCAAAGCTAGCCTTCCAAACTTGTAAATCATTATTATCTCTGTGTAAAACAATGTAAAAATATTGTGACAACTTTTGGTTGATATTCATCTAGTTCGAAGTATCAATCTTTTATTCTATAAAAGTACTATCATAGTTAATCTAGAGAGTTAAGAACTAGGGTCTTATTAAACAAATAATTTTTTAAGGAAAGTAGAATAGTCTTTAATGACTTGATAGTGATTAAACATGACTGAATATATAATTAAGAACAAATTATTTACTAGCGTCTAACAGTCTTTTACTAGCATCTAGGTTAAAGAAATACTGTACTGTAATATTTACTACTTTTAATTCATGCAAAATACTAATAATGTCCAAATACCATTGGTTACAACTGTCAGTTTCTGGACGACATTTTTATATTTTAAGTTACATAAGACGTTATACCAGTAATATATGAAAATATTCCTTTATAAATATCGTGTGTTCGAAGTCCTTTCTTAAATTAACAACATAAGGAAAGCTCCAACCAAAAATAAGAAAACCAGGGATGTGTTAAATACGTATAAGAGCGATACGCTAGTTGTGACAAAAATGAACCTACCATGTATAATCGAAATCCAATATCACTTGTGAGTGAAAGATCTTAAACTTTAGTTTCGTATATTCTCAATTTGATTTTGTCTGTTTAGAGCGTCACTGATGAGTCTTTTATAGACAAAACGCACATCTGACTAACAAAATTTTAAGTCTGGTATCTATAATTAGTTAATAATATTTAAGACATGTAGAGCTAACCTAGACAATTCAGATTTTGTTTTCTGTAGCATTTGAATTTCCTCTCCTAAATTAACAATCCGTGGAAGTAAATCATCATATGTATCCTTGTCTCTGATTTTATTCATATTGGAAGCTTCTGACCGTGTCCGATGTATTTTATTCCGTTTGTTGACAGTGGTACACACACGAAGTATTTCTGAAGATAGATTGTCCAGAACTTGACGATGTCTTGTGTCTTCTGTCTCTTTGTGGTGACTAAATAGGAAACATGAACTAAGATGTTAGTTTATCTACCACAAAGGCTTAGCATAACATATTAGCATGTACATGTAAGAGGTTTATCAAAATCTTGAAGCACACCCATAATTAATATGAACACATCCATGCTTTAATAACACATTTAAGCAATTTTAAAATTAGTATATTCTAATGTAAGAAAACGTTTTACAGTGAAAACGAAATCAATAACCCCAAACCAATAGATATTTCGAACAAAAAGAAAATTTTAAATGAAAGCAACGAAAAAAGGTTAACTTACACTTCCATGTTCTTCTTAATATTTAGTTCCAATGTCTGGAGTTTTACTACCATATCTCGCTTCTCATGTTCATGACTGCAAGTAAAACAAAGGGACATTCAATTTGATTTATTATGTGATATTTTCACAAATACTCAAAAACCGCTACGAATGTTTCCGATTGATATTTATTTCATAAACGTGAATACCATAAAAAAAAAAATATATATACTTTAATGTCACAATTACGTCTTGTAAAAAATCTACAGAAAACTTTTTGCATACTGTTCAAAATTTTATGATATAAGTTATTCATGTGAGCATGAACAGTATCCGATTATACATATTTTGTTATATGAAATATAAATTGAAAACGAAATACAGCTAGAACTTACATTTCTGCCATTCTTTCTACTGTTTTTCCTTTTGCCCTTTGGGCAATAGAATGAGTGCTTCGTAATCTGCAGAATATATAAAGCTTATTTAACAGTGCTTTGTTTATTAATGACAAAAAAGCAAAGTTTACAAGCATCTTTATGTGGTAAGATTTCTCAAATGCCTTTGATAATAGAAGTTTCCAATAGAATTGACTTATAACAAAATAAGGTTTTGAAATTTTAAAATAAAGTGTTGTTAATTTTTAAAATAGTAAATTCGAATCTAATGCCTCGTTCACACGTACATTTAATTCGAATTGAATTCGAATCGAATGCGAATCGAATTCGCTAATCGCGTTCACACACTCTTCATTTTTAATTCGAATTATCCAATTCGCATTAGAAATACGCTTTTGTTAATACAAATTAAAAGTTAACGTCGTTTGGACAGTAAAGCGAATTTGACGCGCATTGGAATTCGAAATAGAATTGACGTTAGGACGTAAAACTTTTTGAATTCGAATTCCGTGTGAACTCAGCATGAACATACATGACATAAGTATATAATGTTCATATATGAAAAAGAGAAAATGTGGTAAGATTGATAATGAGACAATTTTCCACCAGAGACAAAATAACATAGAGGGTAACAACTATATACATGTCTCCGGACGACCTTCAACAATGAGCAAAACATAAAATGCATAGTCAGATATGCAAGCCTCAAATTCAAAACAATAAAAACGAGATAACAAACGGCCTAGTTAAAGTACCAAACGATGAACGAAAGGTTATGGTAAACAACAACAAACGACAACCACTAAATTACATGTTCTTGTCTAGCCTTGGACATCAGAACAAACTGTAATAGAAATCAGCTAAAATTATAATAAAACTCATGATCATCAGATCTAAATGCACATAAAACATAAAACAGTGGTTACGGCACAACACAGGAACAAAGCAATAAACGATAAAAAAAAAAAGTATAGAAGAAACAGCAATAACATGCAACCACTCAATTCCACATAATATTGAGTGACGGGGTTAAACTAATTTACTGGCGCAAATATCTTCCCTGACCTGAGATAGTGTCGTAATCATTCAACATAAAACCAAACTTTACAAATCAATAGAAAAGTGCTTAACTCATCAGATCGATACAAAGTAGAAAAACATTTAACATAAACACACCGGACGTGACAGGGTATTTATATATCCATACAACAAAACGACACTATATGTCAGCTAAACAGAACCCAAACAATAAAACAAGCCAAAGACATACGTATAGGGTTTAAATTTACTTGAGATATCAACTTTCATTTATCTAATTTTGCACTACTAACCTGTCAAGTTCCTGTTCCTTTTTGCCTAAAGCTGATTGTAATCTCTCCACTTCCACTTGTAAACTTAAAACAAATAAAAAAATCAAATTTAAACGCTCAATGAGATAGAGACATACGTATTTGATAACGTGGATTTCTTCCAATCACATTTATGATTTTTTTAAAATTTTTAGTTCATTTATATACATTGTATTTCGGAGTTTAGTATGACACCCGCCTTGACTGAAATAGTACACACATGTTTGTTCAGGGGGCTCCGGGTGCGGGAATTACTCGCTGTGTTGAAGACCCATTGGTGGCCTTTGGCTGTTATCTGCTCTTTGGGTGGGTTCCCAATTTCAATTTGCAATTTTATGTCAAATAATTTCTAGGTATAAGAGTCAATTAAGAAAATATCGACATCGTTTAATCAATTACTTTCCATAAATTCCGTTTACTGGACGTTTTCATTTGCGTAACAATGATATTTTATTACGGCACTTGCGACTATGTTTTCCTTTAAATAAAAAAAACCCAACATTTCTTTATTGCATACTGACCTTTGTAAGTATTCTTCTTGCGTTAATTTCCTTTTATGAAACTCGTCCTCGAATATTTTTAATTTGGCCACTAGTGTCCTAACATCTTTTAATTCTTCACCTTTTGGAAGTTTATGACTTGTTTTTGCCTGAGGTTTTGTAGTCTTTGCTGTTAGTTTTGATGTGTCATTTTGAGGTATATTTTGTCCATGTTTGGTTTTATCAATGTCTAATTGATCAAATAGTCTAGAAATTGTTTTATTAAGTCCTAACAATTCTTCTGAGGAAGCAGTTCCACTGTTCCCTCGACCATTGCTGTAAAAAATGAAATTCTATATTGATATAATAACAATATTTCTAAAGAGCACATATTCAAAGTGAGCAACTGTGCCCGGAACTAAACTCGCAGAATTTTAAATTATTATTTATTTAAATATAAATACAAAAATATCCACAATACACATTCTACTGCATCCACACAAATATCAAGCTTTCTGTTTCTTTCATGCAAAGATGTTACAAAAACATGTGTCCTCATATGGTATATAAAAGACAATAATCATTATACATGTAGTTTGCCGATACGCCAAACTTAAAAAATATCCATTTTGAGTATAATCACCAAGAAAAATTTCTAGGAATCACATGAACTCATTTGTTTATGGGTTTGTGGTGCTTAGTCTTTTTATTAGTTTTAATTCTATGCTGAGTTTTGTGTACTATTGTTTGTCTGTTTGTCTTTTTCATTTTAGTCATGGTGTTGTTAGTTCAATTCCGACTTGTGGTGTGTTTGAATAACCCGTTGGTGTCTTTGGCCTCTCTTTAAAGAGTTTTTTTATATCATGTTTATTGTTATGGTATTTGTTGACTTATTTGATGTGGTCTCAGGTTAAGGACTAGTCCACCACCACACATTGACCGTCAGATGAAGCTGTGTTATGTCCTTCTTTCGATCATCTGTGTTTTTCCCGTTGAGCGTAGCGGCTTATCAGCAGATATACTTTCAACGAAAGAAATGGTTGCTGACAAATTGATGAATCAAAATTATTTTTCGAATAGTTGAGTGATTTCCAAAGGCGAAATTTGATTGTTCGTTTTACTATTCATGATAAATATTTTACGTTATACCGTAATTGTAGTATCACTAGTCACTCTGATAATGATATCAGCACATTTAAAACTTAATAGATTGAGTTCTTACGAAGATCTTATATATAAATCAATAATACTATCAGTAATATATGTTTTTTTAGATTATCGTGGAGGTGACCAATACTAATCTGCTTATCGCTATTTTAGCTATGACGACTTTGTCAATTTCATGTCAATTTGATTAGCAACGCCATGTGCCTCCTTAGTTTCTAGCGATAATTTACAATCTCAATCGATTAACATGATATGAAAATTATCACAAGAAAAAATCAAAGAAAAATGCACAAAATCGATTAGTAATATTACAGCGATTGCAACTTCGACTTCGAAAATTACATTGTATAGTAGGCCATAAAAAAATAACTTTATAACATTGAACATATGAGTTAATCGCTAGTGCAACCAGTATTGCAGTTTGTTATACTACATTCGACTATTTTATGATTTTATCACATCAGATGTTTAGTCGTGAGATTTAAACTCTATTGATCATGCTATTAATTGGATAAACAAGATTATCTTATGGAAAACATGTCCTTTTAGACCGGCCGTTATTGGTTGGTTGCTAGTTTATATATTCTGGAATACATAGCAGGAAATATACTCTGCAATATCAAAATGAACCATTCACGACAAAAGTGTAGTTAGCATGACTTTTGTTAATCTACACATACAGACTCTTGTGATCACCAAACTCGTTTCTCGATATACTTTTTTATGAGTTAATGATGAATGCAACTGCTTCAACTAAAAAATAAAATAAGGAAGAACTGTGTCTTTTTCTCAAGATAGAGAAATTGCAGTATACCTTTTACACATACACACGCAGAAATAAAGGAATACATACACACGCAGAAATAAAGGAATACATACACACGCAGAAACAAAGGAATACATACACAAGCAGAAATATAGGAATACATACACAAATAAGATTTCGATAATGGGTTCTGTACATTTGTTTCGAATTTCATTGTGTTATTTGGTTACTGTTTTATTGTGTACCACACAGAGGCACTTGTTTCTATCCACAAAACTTGTATAAATATGGACGGTCGACCTTCTCACAGATAATATAATAGTTATATAATAATATTAATAATAATAATTCCTTATTTAAAGAGGGTTACACAGTTAGCTATAAAGCTAATCTTCCCTGAGGCCCTCATGAAATGTACAATGAAATATAACAAACAATTACAAAATATCAAACAGACAAACATACATGAATAATGAAATAAAAAAATGTTATGAAATATACAATTTTCAAAACAGGTAAAAGTTACAAATTCATGTATGACATTTATAGTATTGGCATCAACAATATCATAAGTTTGAGTAAGTGTGTGGAAATTATTATGCATATAAAAATGCACAGCTTCTTAATGTTCCAACAAGTAATTTTTAAATCTTTTTTGAATGAGCTTGTACTTGAGGTTGATTTTTTTAGGGATATTGGTAAGCTATTCCATAAAATAGATCTTGAATATATAAAATATTTCTTGTAAAGATAGAAAAAAGTGCCTATGGAACCAAAAGACTTTGTACTCATAATCAATAACTCACACTTCAATGACTGGTGTTTTATGACTGTTTCTATATGTGGCTTGGTCAGACTGTATCACTGGGCGTTTTATGACAGGTGCCACAGGTAGTCCGCTACCCTTTGCTTTTTGTCTATCCTGAGCATGTTGGAGAGTTACCGTCCTTGCCCTGTTTCCAGATTTATCTTCTATCTTTTTGTCCAATCGTTGAGGATTCTGTGTGTCACGTTTTATAGCTTTCATAGTACAAGTATGATCAACAACCTGTAAGTGATACAGATTACCGTGAACTGTTCGTTATTGCATTGTTAACTTCTACTTGCATGTTACGATGTACTATTGCAAAAGTGTTACTTTTGATGACTTTGGATTTTTTACACTGAATATTTGTCTTTGTAAAATTGGAATATCATCATCTAACTACATACGTTTACGCTTCCACGTACGACAGTCAAAAAAGAGTAAAACTAGTAGTGTATATGTATATTATAGTCTTCTGATGTGTTAGCTAAGTTTTGTTGATTATTGAGGTTTGAAGAACTATATGTTTTATTCGGCCATTCCTGTCATTCATTTTTATGTATCATGGAAACAATGCATACATTCAAATGTGGTAATATTCTTAACAAAGCACAAAAATGTCAGTATTTAACCCAAAATCTAACATAACCTTTAAACAGACTTATTAAGAAGGGATATAGTTACGATACTGTTGTCAGGTCATTAAAGATTGCATATTTTGGCTTTAATATTGATTCACTTTTAGGGTATTTGCATCGGAATTAAGCATATTTATTCTAAAACCATATGTTGGCATGACACGAGTAATCTTCTCATATATTTTATGATGGTAAAATACTAAACCCCTAACGGGAGGGATTGTGCTAGATATTAGTAATATGAAGAAGAGATAACCTTCCAATCAGTTTAATTGAGGTCTTGAGCTGGCATGTCACTGCTACTTGTACATGTACTTTGTTAATTTATGTACTATCGTCATTTTGATTAAGTTTTTTTGTTATATATTCTGACATCGGACTCGGGCCTCTCTTAAATTGAGTTTTACTATGCGTATTATTGCGTTTGTTTTTTCGACATTGGCTAGAGGTATAGGGGGAGGATTGAGATAAAAAAAAACAACAAAAACAAAAAAAAACACGTTTAACCCCGCCGCTTTTTTGGGCCTGTCCCAAGTCAGGAGCCTCTGGCCTTTGTTAGTCTTTGATTTTTTTATTTTAGTTTTTAATGTATGATTCGGAGTTTTGTTTTACGTCCATTATCACTGAACTAGTAAAATGTTTGTTATGGGGCCATCTGAAGGACTCCTCCGGGTGCAGGAGTTTTCTCGCTGCATTGAAGACACATAAATGGCCTTCGGCCATTGTCTGCTCTGTGGTCGGGTTGTTGTCTTTTTGGCATATTCCCCATTTTCATTCTCAATTTTAAACAACAGCGACTCAGCAATTATATTCGTAACATAACTCGACAGGAGTTATGTATCAATAGTGCAAACAGATCACATAATGCATTGATGCATATGACTCACCCGAAGAATAAAGTAGAACAGGCATGGAAAGTAACATTTTCTATAGATAACTAATAACGGTTTAAATGTAAACTTTAACCTTAAATACGACGGAATTGTTAAAGCATCTTAAAGTTAGAGTGATATATACCATCAATGTATAGATTTGAAGATTAAGCACCCCATACTGAGAAACGGGAGGGGAGGGAACGATTCTCCAAATTATTCATCTATTGCAAATCAAAAACAATATTGTTTTAAATTCAGCCTTAATCGGCCTTCGTCGCAACAGTTGATTATTTGTCAATTATCACTTAATTAGTGTATACAAATGGACCGAGAGACATCAGGTGCAAATCATGAAATTGCTGTTTTTTTCTGTTGGATTGAGATAATGGTATGTAACGAGAACCGATTATTTCTTGAATATAATTTGTTTTCTGAAATATGTGATTATTTAAAAAAAAGAGTACAAGATTTAACAAAATAATGGAATACCACAACTGTATGTAACAGTTCAGTCTAGTAATTAGAATGTATTAAGAAATTTGAATAACATGGATTAGCATTTAATTTTACGCCAACCAACTCAAATATGTGCGTAATATTTGTTTGTATTGAATTTACTTGTTACGATTGCTGTTTGTATTGAATTTACTTGTTACGATTGCTGTATGTTTGAACCACAACCTTGTAACTTTGTAGCACGATAAAAAAAAATCAAGCCTCAATGAATCCAATCTTTCACTAAGTTGGATGTCGATCTTCACTGCGGAAAGTGCTCACATAAAGCTTCGAAACGGCAATGAGTGCTGTTCTGTCGGTTGATTTTTTTATAAATATGAATGCCCTTTGGTTAATTGTATGTTATCAAAAATAATGAATTCGTGTTGTGTTTACGTCTGGTAATTTACGAATAACCTTAAATGGGTAGCTGTAGTTCTATAAATATGGCACACTTTTCTATGAAAGAATTTGAAAAAAAAAGCGGTTTAATGTTAATAATCAAACAAAACCTTGACCACCACCTATAGATAAAAAAAATCTTATAGAAAGAGAAATCTAGTGCATCCAAGATTATAATTTGTAATCGTTTTAAGAGACAGTATCGTCTACCTTAAAAAATAACAACCCCAAAACACAATTTTTACATCAATCTACTCTATGTGTAATAACAGTTTAAACAATAAATCATATTCATTTTTGTAAATTCGGTCGGTTGGAGAAGCATTTAAATCGATAAGCCTATTACTACATTTGTACATTACAGTCAGTTCTTTGAAAGGGATTTTTTAAGCCTAATTTCAATTCTCCATAAAAAGTTTATCAGAATTTCAATTAACGTTCTATTAGCAATTCTTTCCTATTTAATGTTTTATGTTTTATGTTTATCGTTTACTTATTTGTTTTTAGGCTGTTTAATTTGTTTTATTTTCTTGAATTTTGAAGGCAGATCTTGACATACAAATTACGTTTTGCAAGCCTCTGATCTATAATCAGACAACAAATTTGTTTCTGCTAGTAGAATGATACTCATCATACTCATGTAATAATAAAACGCAGTATATGATGCACCATAAACATAAGGAAAAATTATCTTTTTTGTTAATTTCTTTTAAGCAAGAAAAAATACAACAAAACCCACATATAATACATTTTGTTCATGTACTCACATCTAAAATATCTGCTTTGATTAGCTCAAACTTTGCCTTGACATTTTTATAAGCACCTTCGTTCTTTAAGCTTTGTTCTAATCTTTTTAAAGATGGCTTAAGGTCATTTGCCTGTCCTGCCTTAGTCTGTAATAAAGTATAATCCAGAAAAAGCTGATGTTACCATCAGTAAATGTATGATAATATAGGTTTTAGAATCAATAAAGCTGTACAATGTATTCAGTAAATTATTAATGTGGCAATGAACTGATTTCTTATTCGATACAAACTGGTACTCACAATTCTACATATCTATAACGTATGAATATTTGCATTTCCTGAAGAAGATACATTTATTAATCAAAACTATTTCCAAAATATATTACTCTTTTCTGACCACTGTCTATTCGTTTTTTATAGTTTGGTCACAGTCAACTGCCCAGCAAGGACATACATTATTGTCTTCTTGTTTTTTCCTCAGTTTTGTTCGTCTCTGTATCAGTTTTTGATATAAACAATTAATAGTTCTGTCTTATTATTATTAGGTAATGCGATCGAGATTCAGGATCTGTGATATTTTATAAGCAAGGTTTTATATAAATACCTTTGAAATACAATTCTTGAAATGATTATATGAGTCTGATATAATTTTAGAGTTGAGTGTACGTTTCTCTGTAAGTAAATTTTCCAGTGATTGTTGCAATGTGGTCAGCCTTTGTGTATTAACTGTCATCTGCAATTAAAGACAAAACCCTGGTTAACCAAATACAAATCAAACCACAAAAACATAAGTACTCACACACGATCTCATACATACCTTAATATGTTCGATGCCTAATGAATTCGAAACTGAAGTGTTTGCTTCAGTCGGTTACTATGCATAATCTGAACTAATTATCCGAAATTTTGCAAGCATGCTTTGTATATAACACAGACTAGATGCTGTTTTATTGCACCCGTATAATGCAATCTCTACTTTTAATCATTTTAATTGCATTTAGTGATACAGGTTCTTTCATACGGAACATATTTATGCTGTGAAAAGGTCAGGAAGATGCATATTTTGTGAAAATCAATGAACAAATTACACTTTGTTATACCAGTCTTCAAACATTTTTTTTTAAATCGAATAGATTGATACCTAAATGGTAACGTTCTTTCTGTGGTGATTTCACCATAGCAACGACCTTCATCAAGGGTATACAACGGAGCAGGTAATAGTCTCTGTTTCCTTGGTACCAGGAAGTGTACCAAGGAGTTAAATCAATAAAAAACATAGAACAGTTTATTCATGTTATTGATATTGACTGTCATGCAACTTTAATTTTAAGGATCCTCGGCTGACAGAATGGGTATTTGTATATCTTAATGTGTTTATCTTATTTTAGAGAATTGGGTGTTGTGGGAAGATCAAATATTGTGTATAACGGTATTAAATGATAGACATTTAAAAACATGTCCGTCGTTGGTTGTATGAAACAATTAAATGTCTTTACATCTGTCAATATTAAATCTTAATCGAGAGGACAATAGTAAAATCATAACTGTTTATATAGCATTTCATTTATCAAGTTTCTTCTAGTCTTATATCCTGAATCTGGTTTATTTTGCATTACTAAAGATAGATGATTTACAGAAACTGTACGATCGAGAGCAATTTTAAGGTATCCGTAAAATCAACTAATATAAAAAAGAAGATGTGATATGATTGACAATGAGACAACTATCCACAAAAGACTAAAATAACAGACATTAACAACTATATGTCACCGTACGGCCTTCAACAATGAGCAAAGCCCATACCGCATAGTCAGCTGTTAAAACGTTACAACATGGCAAAATATGTAACAATTCAAACGTAAAAAATCAATGGCATACTTTACAGCAAGACAATAAACTAAAAACAAACATGATAGACAACAACTAACGATAACAGCAGTATCACAAGCTTGTGACCGACACATTCGAAAGTTGCGTGTGTTTTGTTGCAATAAGGTCCATTAAAACGATCAATACTTACACTAATCTTATCTTCATTTAGCCAAGGAGGCTTGTCAATTTCAATAATTTAGTTTTAACCATATTTATTTTTTTGAAAGTGCACAAATAAGTTTATTTATATAATAGAAATGCTGGGATATGGAAACAGGAAACAATTATAAATCTGTTTCCCTTTAGCATTTGACTCAGAAAGCGGGGACAGAAATATCAGAGTAAAAACTATGCCATTTCTCTACGAAAAAAAGTAAATAATTCAAAGCATATAATGATATTTACAGCTATAACATATTACGCTTTTTAAAATGTATTCTAGTGTAATAGTTATTTTGATTACTTTTTAAATACAAAACCAGTGAAAGTAACAACTTATAAAATTTCCTCAATATTGTTTTCCCCATATGGTATCGGCGTCTCTGGTCATCTTCAGGATTCTTAATTTTAGTAACTATCTATTTAATCCACAAAAAAGGGAAAAGGAAAGGTTATCAGACTATTTATAATTCAATAAAAACATTAATCAAACCGAATTTGGCTAAAATAACTCTTAACGCAAAATGTATTTACTTACCCCTTTTTGTTCACTTAACATGTATATAAGTTCATCCATATGTGAAACTTTATGGATGATGCATCAAAGAAGAAATGAACTTCACAAACATAACAACACTATACTCACAAACCACAAATGACCCGCAGACAAGGAAGGATAAATATCTAGCTTTAGTTATCTGAAGATCAGCGAAGGTTGTCAAAGCAGAGAACAAACAGAGTTCAATTTACAAGCTATCGTCTATGCAAAGAAGCCGTTAGAGATACACAGATTAGTTCCTCATAAAACTTTAATCCGGAGTGGAAACGTCAGATATATGGCGGGAATATTACCGCCTGGAATTCTACGATATGTTATTCAGTTACTCTGTCACGTCAACATGTCGATAAACACATCAATAATGAATAAGAAATTGATCACTTTACAGTAATCAACTGCGGTTGCAATTGATTGGTTCTGCTCGTGGCGTTAGGTAAATATCACCTATAGAAAAGCTAAATCAGTAATTCTTTCAGTAGACTTTATATTTAGAATCCGTACAGGTCCAGTTTTGTTTTACAAGTGCGAAAGGCTAATAAGTCAAAGTGTGAAACGTTCAAAGCACTTCATGGTAAAATGGATATTCAGATATTGATTACTATTTAAATATACGTTTCTTTTTGTATACGCAACTGCATGCCATCCATAATCCTACTGCACGGTCTATTCACCTTAGCAATGTTTAAAGGTCAAACGTGTATACTTCATTCAAACCAGCCATACATAAACATAAATTTGAATTATACAATGAATGATAAATATAAAAAAAACTTGCTTGTATGAACAACATTATTAAAAATTATATCGAAACCTTGATTTTTTAC
Organism: Mytilus galloprovincialis; assembly: GCF_965363235.1. Lineage (NCBI taxonomy): Eukaryota > Metazoa > Mollusca > Bivalvia > Mytilida > Mytilidae > Mytilus > Mytilus galloprovincialis. The sequence goes on from NC_134845.1 coordinate 20,073,764, forward strand.
TCTTTTCCGATCTGTCCTAATTCAACAACGTACTGACTATCAGAAAAACAAATCGAATACATTAATAATTTCGTACAACATTTATGACCAAAGAACAGAATCGTTAACCATTTAAATAGAGAATAATTTTAAATATTCATCACAAGGGAATAGAAGAGCGATTTCTCGTCATTGTGAAATACAAACCGAACGGAAAACTTAAACTTAATATACACGTTGATTGATATCAAACTAATGTACGATCATATATCGGACAATTTGTTACTTAAATAGGTTCAGTATATTCATGGATAATTCTAATATTTTGTGCAATAAAACGTATTAAATTTTACAAAAATAACAAACTACAAGGTAAGTTAAAAAGGGGCAGTCCTAGTCTAAATAATTATAACGTCTTGGAAGGCTATTTTAAATTTTTGCTTTGACGCAAAAGAACAAAAAATATAATAGCCTTTCAAGATGTCATTATTATTTGGACTAGGGCAGTCCTTTAAAACTCACAAAATCAAACGTAAGACTTTATCTAATCAACCAATGGAACGAATAGACATTATGATTATCAACTTTTACTTAAAAATAGTTACGCGTATCTCAAAACTGCATATTAAAAATATTAGTATCATACCTTATAACTTACTTGTAGATGTACAAATTCAGAAGCTAAATAATGGTTAGGCATAAAACATTATTACATAATATTAAATAATTTACCAGTTCACAATTTATACATTTATCGATTTAGTATTTAACAAAGTTGCTACCTAGCGTACAAGAAATAATGGACCAACACACAACCATTAGCACAGTAGTTTCCATTTATCTTTATAAGAATTATGACAATTTTTTGCAGTTTTTTTCAACATTTTGTTGTTTATGTAGAATATTACCAGCTAGTAAAATAGGGGTGAAATATACCAGAGGTACATTCAACCTCGTGACTAAAAAAGAAAAAGACAAACATGCAAATACTGTTTGTAAAAAAGACAAAGAGACAAATGCAAATAACGTAAGACTTGTTGCAGTTTTTCTTATCTTGTACGCTTTCGCATAATTTTTATATTTATGTATAAATGATTATTGTTCTAAAACTCTCTTTTAGGTTTGTGTGACTGTCTGAACAAAAAACTAACATGTTACACATATTAGTTAATCAAAAATTATGTAGGTGTGCGTCTTGTTCCATTTTAAACATAAATTCAATATTTCCAGCTTGTTCATTTTTTGTTTGTTTCTCTTTTCCTTTCTTTAAACACTAGTTAAGGTACAATGTACTGGTAATTTTTACCTATCTGTCGAATCATAGGAATTTTAATGTCGTCAAATCCTCGCGATTTACCGTATCAATCTCATGGAAGTGAAATTATTCATAGGAGATCTCTAGTTAATAATAATTTATATTAAACTTCTATACGTAATTTAAAATCAATAGTCAAAGATAACATTTCGACGAATATCATACAGTTACTGTAGTTTCTGTCATCACTAGTTTCCCCTTCAACAGATATATAGTTTGTATACTTTATATAATCCACTTTTTCAACACCAAAGCAAATAATATCTATTTACTAAGCTTTCATGTTATAAATAATATGTAGTTCAAATCAAATAAAAACGTACTTTATTCAGTTCAAAGGGGAAATATGTAAATAAATAAATAATTATTTATTCCGTATTCAAATGGCGATAACAAAGCATTACCAGTGTTTAAAAGTGTTAGTTTGAAAGTTGTCTATAATAAAGTTTTATACTTATCAGTATGCTTACATGTCACCTACAATACCATTATAAAATCCTATAAGAGTGAAAAATTGGTCGGTAGATATAAATATTGACCAAGTCAATGGTATTGATTCCTAAGATCTTAAAAATATCATCACAAAAATGCGTTACCTGTTCGTAAATAGAATGAACAAATATAATGATATTAAATTAGCATTGAAGTAACACATATCTGTTAATGTGAATCAAAGCATGTCGAAAGGAAAATGATAGATGCAGAAAACTGTTAGTGATGTTGCATAATTATGTAGCTTTACATAAATGACAAAAGAGTAGAACATTAAACAAATCAACCAAACGAGCTCTCGTAACATCAGAAGATTCAAAATGGGACAGTGCCAAAATTGTAAATAAAAAAAAAAATCATTTTTGAAAGTTTTGAAAGTCATCAGCTTAAATAGAGCAGTTAATCAAATGCATTGCTTCAGATGACATTTTGTGCACAATCATGCTACTTTGATTATAATGATAAATTATTATATATTTGGACATTTTAATCCACACTATTGACTTATTCTGTTATGAAGATAGTATCTTTCTAGTATTTTGTCTGTCGCACCGATTTTGTGAGAAGACTCAAATATGGCTGTGTCGTACCTTGATATATTTTATAAATATTATGTTGTAAAAAAAGGACCAAAGAGTAAACAACAATATGCAGAGGTAAGTGAATTGAATTTTATTGATCAAGTAGCCCTTTTCTCATAAAACTATTAATACTTTCTCACTTTAATATTTTTTTTTAATAAACTGTACCAGTTATTTATCCATGTAATTCATATACGTTGTGGGTCGCGAACACGAACACATACACTCAGGCTCCGGTGTGAAAATTTCACGGACTGATTTTTTTCGGCTCTCCCTTGACACCATTTGCGAGTATGGTCTCGAGAAACGATGACAGTCCGTCGGATGGTGGCGATAAATGGCTGACTCGTGTTAAGAGAGAGAGCAATATCTCTTGCATGTAAAAGACACCATTGTAGATTTCGAAAAAGAGCAGGCTAATGCCGCTACAATGCAGCACTCGAACCCACAAAGTGTAAAGGTATTAATATAAGTTGTAATAACTATTAATAAATATGTTTAAACTAGTTATTGGCATTGATATAGCTGTCAGTAAATAAAGGCAACAGTAGTATACCGCTGTTCAAAATCGTAAATCTATGGACAAAAAACAAAATCGGGGAAACAAACTAAAACTGAGGGAAAGGCATTAAATATAAGAGGAGAACAACGGCACAGCATTCAAATGTAACACACATAGCAACGAACTAAGCATTAGACAAAATCCGATGAGAATAACCAATATAACATCAAAACCAAATACATGAATTTGGGATAGAAAAGTACCGTGTTATAGTAATGTGAATTCACACTCAAATATAGGAGAAAACATACGACACAACGGAAACACAACGTAAAAATGTTACACACACAGAAACGAACTATGATATAACAATGGCCATTTTCCTGACTTGGTACAGGACATCTTTAAAGAAAAAATGGTGGGTTGAACCTGGGTTTGTGACATGCCAAACCTCGCACTTTAATGGCATTGTTAAATATAACATGAAAATGACAACATAATAATACAGGACTTCAATACAAATCAATAGGAGAACGTATTAGGCAAAGAAAAACATGAATAATAGATATCAAAAGGCATCAGGTTTAAAATTCAATACGTCAAAACCGTGCCTCGTCCACACAAGACTTACCAGTGACGTCCAGATATAAAAGTTTGAAAGTCAAAAAAGGTACAAAGTTGTACAGTAACTGCGAGTACTCATAGATCTTTTATTTACTTAGTGACTTTTAGTTGTTGGGATGTTTAAGTACACAGCCACGTCCACTCTGTGGTTTTGTTAAATATGTTTCTACATGTTTCTATCTGATTAGTTTAGCCTTTTGTAACCGAATTTAATAGTTGGTTCTTATGTTGTACTGTTACACAATTGTCCCAGGTTAGAGGGACTGGTTGTTTGGCAAACAACAACAAACACAAAATATTTGTCACAATATTATGTTTCCTGCTGTAATTATTGATAATGTTTTAAAAAACCGAGTTCATGAAGTCGATCAAAATAAATTAAGCAAAAACATTAATTTTCCTTTTAACGTTTTCAACATAATTTTTATGTTTTGATACATGCTAGTTGAAGTCAATTACTTTCAACAATGGTCTAATTAATACCATCATAACAATTTCAAAGTTCCTCAATTTGAAAAACATATTAACTTAACAGTATGCCAAATGATATATTAAAAATTCACATTTTATTGAAGAGAAACAGAATTACTAAACCAAAAGAGTAAGAGTAGCGTTAAATGCATTAATAAACTATTTATGAGAAGCTATGTAATGCAAGGTCATTAGTATGATGATTTCTAAATGAAATATTTATAAACAGGCGTTTTCCGTGTTATAGTAATTCAAAGACGGTATACCAATACTTTAAACTTTATTAGCAAGGTCCGGATAGTACCATCCTAGGGCGATCTCTTTTTGCGCCAAAAAGTAACTCATTTGCGCCACAATTTAATTGCATCAATACTTTTTTTGCGCCACCACATTTTCAAAACTATAGGTATCATTTGCGCCAATAAAATGATCATCTAATTGGGCCAATTTTATTTATTTCTATATGATTGACTTCCCTCCTCCTTAATCCGGGTTTGGGATTGGCAGTTTGAAGGTCGCTCTGACAACATATCGGTTGCTTTCCTTTTGCACGCAGTTCTCAAAATTTGACGTTCTATACAGTCTGGACATTGGTTTCATAAATATGATCAAATTCTCCATTTAAAATAATTATACACGATTCATCTGTGAATAACCTAGCCTGATACGACTTAACTGTACATCTCCACCTTATTTCTCCAGTTTTCCTTACAAATGCCTGACGGAATTTGTGTTCTTCAACAATGATGACCGGTTTTCCTCTATCAGACTCTATTTAATTGAATGATAACATATCTTGACTCGTGAAAAAATATTCTATTACCAAACAATTTATTTTTTGGTGAGTTTAGTGGAAAGGTTAATTATAGTACATGTATGATGTAGGTAAAACGTGTACAGGTATGATATAGGTAAAAAAATATTTACAGGTAAATGTGGCGCAATTAATACCATCGAAATAAAAGAGAGTGGCGCAATTAATACCTTTTCAAAACTGAAATTGGCGCAAATAATACCTTTTCAAAACTGAAATTGGCGCAAATTGATTCTGTATCTAACACTCGAACTACAAAAGCAATTATCGCTATTTTACTAAGTTAAGCCGGAGGACAACAATCCGTTTATTATAACATAAGATTAGACAATGAAAGATACATTTTATGTGAATCTTTTATAATGTTTTATACCCTTATTTTGACTTAATTTATGTTTTGTAAACTGTTGCTGGGGCAGTCTTACCCTAGCTTTCAAGCTGTAAACTTGTGTTAATAAATTTGTATATATTCTTTACGGTCTTGCGTTTAAAGCAGCCATAGTGTCAATTATAGACTTAAGAACTTCACGGGGTTATATATTAGTCCAATTAATTTTCGAAAGAACAGTTGAGAAATGCGTTCGATCTATCTAGGTATATATTATAAATATGAACGAAGACAAAAGGAGAATACTAGTAAAATATAAACATGAGGTAAGTGTACTTTCCTATAGAATATATGTCATGCCAAATTTAAATTACTTGCTCTTTATCTCGAACTGCCCGTATATCGTACAGGATTGTTGAAAACAAACACTTGGCTGACAAAAAAACGTATAGAGAAATAAATGCTTAGCTCTCTGGGGATGAATATTTTCTCGGGAGTAGGCGACAGTTATATAAAACCATTATATCTCTCTAATGAGTGATTATGTTTTGCCTATGTCGGATTTATTATATATATAATTGGTTTTCAAATCGGCTCCTATCTGTTGGTTTCTGTTTTTAAGATGCACAAGGCATATACCGTAAAACCCACTATATCAAACTACAATACTATGATTGAGCTTATAGTTTTGCGTCTACTTCACAAATGGTGTCGGTCAAAGCTACTTGTAATACGTGAAGTCATTTATTTAATCTAACGAGAAACATTTTCATATTATCTATTTTACATTTCGTCTATAATCAAAATTAATTTGATAAGTTTATTTCAATAGGATGATTTTTGAATTTATACTATAGTATATAGTCACAGGAGATGCGTAGCAAATGAATATGTCATCCTACCTCGGTTTCTTTGATTTCGAGGGAAATTTTTGAATATATATGATTGGTTTTCAAATCGGCTCATATTTGTTGGTTTCTGTTTTTAAGATGCACAAGGCATATACCGTAAAACCCACTATACCAAACTACAATACTATGATTGAGCTTATAGTTTTGTGTCTACTTCACAAATGGTGTCGATCAAAGCTACTTGTGATAAGTGAAGTCATTTATTTAATCTAATGACGAACATTTTAATATTGTCTATTTTTCATTTCGTCTATAATCAAAATCAATTTGATATGTTTATTTCAATAGGATGATTTTTGAACTTATACTATAGTATATAGTCACAGGTGATGCGGTTTCTTTGATTTCGAGGAAATTTTTTGAAGTTTTTGTACATCTTTGTGAATGTTGGATGCAATCGCCTAGTGTGCACAACTTGAAGATAATAAGCACTCAAACGAAAAGATTTTATCAGACGATCAAAATATTACCATTGATTAACATCCCTATATACATAATTTATATTTACCTTTTTATCTGATGATTAACCATGTCCAAAAGGTCGTTTAAATTAATTTTTAATTTAATCTTTTTATTTGGATTTATTTTACGTCAGACATCTTTATATGTCTGTTGGTGTACTCTACATTGTTGGTGACAGCGAGGTTTTCGAACTTGACTGAATAATTGTGCACCTTTATATCAAAGTATTTTTCAATACAATATTAAAACCTGACATATGACACAAATTAGCACAAATTAGCATTTGCATGGAATAATTACTTCAGATTTGATGTTTAACATACGTACTGCAATGTCAGAGATTAAAATTAACACAAAGATTTTAAAAGTATTGTGCAAAATATAAAATGAAATAAATGCATAAGTAATGGTTTTATATTATAGAGTATTGACTCAAAAGACGAAATTAATTTGGGTTTTCTAAGGTATATAATTGAGTTATAGAATGGTATTCAGAATTTTCCGTAGTCGAGTTGCATAATTGTCATACATGTAGCATATTATGTCTCTTGCAAAGTTTATCGATATGCTTTTATAATGATTTTGGTACACTAAATGACTTTCTGTTGGATGACACAATTCACATACAATTTTTATATGCACAACATTAAACGCAAATGATATTGTAACATTCTACTTGAAAAATGTTAGGCCAAGAAACGACATTTACAAAAAAAATAAAATAGAAATTATTTCGACCAAAGCTATTCCAAATTCCAAAATATACATCGCTAGTCCTTTTATTTAATTCCCAACTTAATTTATTGACTGTATGCATATATGAAAATTTGATCAAGTTGTTCATGGTTTATACAGAAGCGTTTTTAAGTTCCGACAAGTTGAAAGTCGTGATATTGATTCAAAAATTAAGTGTTATAGATTCATATATTTCATGCATTTTTATGAATGACACCACTTTACAAATAGTTATCAAAAGTACCAGAATTATAATTTAGTACGCCAGACGCGCGTTTCGTCTACATGAGACTCATCAGTGACGCTCATATCAAAATATTCATAAAGTCAAACAAGAACAAAGTTGAAGAGCATTGAGGATCCAAAATTGAAAAAAGTTGTGCCAAATACGGCTAAGGTAATTTATGCCTGGGATAAGAAAATCCTTAGTTTTTCGATAAATTTTAAGTTTTGTAAACAGGAAATTTATATAAATGACCAACTATGGTCCACTGGTATATGGCATGGACGGTAGATGAACCGAATAATAGCTAACATTATACAACAAATTATCCAAAACTATGCTTGAATTGACCAAAACTGTTCGTATATAGGCACTGGCAAAATCATAAGGGATATCGCCTTAAATTTTAGAGTAGGCGGAAGAAACAAAATGTATGTGTCAGGAAACCTCCAATACCATAGCAAATAAAAAACAACAACAATGGAGTCGAAAAGATAAAAAAATTTACAAACAACTGCTGTTACATAGAAAACGAAACACTGAGCAACACGACCACCACCAAAAAGGTAAAAGGTCTACTCCAACATACAGGTTAGAAAAAATTAAACTAAATATAATAATTTTTGGTAGGTCCTTGGATCATATATACATGTACATACCAATGATATATATGCACGTAAAGGATGCTTTTTAAGAGTTTTTGCAGTTTTTCCATAAAAGATAAAGCTCTATAAAACAAACATTATGTAAAGACACAATTCATAATTCGTTTAGGGATGATACTTTATATGGAACCATTTTGAATTCAACTGGCAAAAGCGTGAATAACTTATGAGGATTTTATTATAAGATCTAAAATACTTAGTTTAATCCTGCCACATACAATGTATTTATTTGCATGTTCCCTGTGAAGAACATTGCCAATAGTTGTCGTATGTTCTATATGTGAAGAACATTGCCAATAGTTGTCGTATGTTCTATATGTGACGAACATTGCCAATAGTTGTCGTATGTTCTATATGTGAAGAACATTGCCAATAGTTGTCGTATGTTCTATATGTGAAGAACATTGCCAATAGTTGTCGTATGTTCTATATGTGAAGAACATTGCCAATAGTTGTCGTATGTTCTATATGTTAATAATGGATAGTTTGGAGTTATTGTTTTAGTTTGATTTATTCACTAACAACGAATGAGAGATTCATTTATTTTATTGATCCCATTATTGAAAACCTATATTGAACACTCCAGCTGTATTCTATTTTTTCCTCATTGAGTTGATACCATTTTAACATTTATTACACTCATCTCTCGTATTTATATTAATATTTTCTCCTTTCAAAACTTACAAAATAAATCGGTGTCAAAAGTTTCAACAAATGAGGTGGGATCGGGCAGCTTAAAATGTTGCATAGCGAATACTCGTAATCATTAGAATACATGAAAATAAAATAGTTCAATATAAAGTATCATCTCCGTTCGATGTATCATATTCAGTTTAAAAGACAATCTTCAAACAACAGTGATGAGCTCCCTTGCTGGAGTTAATAGCATATACACATACAATTGTGTTGAAAAATATAGTGTATAGTATTACCAAAAACAGCAAATTCTAAAAACGAGAATGAATAAACTGAAGCTATATAGAAAAATACCCCCAAAAAAATCAAAAATATGTCACAATGACTATGTATCTATGCCTGTATGGGGCGGTGTATAACTGATATATAATTTATAAAGCCATTACGGATATATCGCAAATATACGATCAATGTATCACTTGTATTTGATTCCCTTATAATTCATCTACATTGACTTACCTTGCAGTTTTATGTCTTTTGTCCACTCTTCATGGTGCAATTTCAAAGGTGTAGTATCTAGAAGACATTTATTTTATCGTACAAAACCTATGTCTGTTCTAAATTACATCCACCACTGTCCTATTCTGAAAGTAAACAGATTTAGAAGACATTCAAGTTTTTTCTTAAATGATTTATAAAACTCGTATTTCGCTTACAAATTGAATATAAAGAATACGTGAAGTGTAAAATTTAATATATATAGAATACAAATGTTCAGATTAATTAATATTTCAAAAAGTACACTTCAAGTGAAAATTAAATTTCAACAACTACTAATGCATTCTTTACAAATACATTTATTGTTAAAATGCAAACAATAATTTCTTATGACTAGAATTGAGTTCACATTATCATAATTTAAACAAATTATTTCTTCATTGTGCGTTTAATCTGTGTGAGAATCGTGATGTGTATTGATAATAATTATATCCTATTTGTTCGTAGACATAAAAGCTAGCCATTATGCAATAAAGAAACTTGTTGAAAACTTTGGTTCTTTAAATGAAACCTAAACATGAAATTCGATCCTATGGTAGATAGTTATATTATTTTGAACTTGTGTTCATATTTTACGTACCACGCAAACTTAAAACCATCGGTAAATACAATTTATGTAACAGCAACTGTATTCGCATTCATTAACTGTCATTAAAAACGGAAGAATCAGTGCCGGTTTTATACTGCTCTAAAGTATCTCATCAATATTATCATGCGTTAATGAAAAAGATAAAAAAGGAACGAGAAATTTGTTCCGATGGTATTATTTCCATATAATTTTGTATCTATCAAGTGAATGTTTTACCTTTTATACGCCCGTCAACATTTTGACGGGACGTAGTATGGTATATACAAATGTCCGGCCTCCGTCTGTCCGTCCGTCTGCCCGGCGTGAACATGTCGCACCGTAACTTGAGAACGACTTATCCAAATTTCATGAAACTTTATATAGTTGTTTCTTATGATGGTCAAACGATCTGTATACTTTTTTATGGAAATATGATTAAAACTTTTTGAGTTACGGGACTTTGTAACTAAAACAAGGGGGTGTTTTTTTATGTTTTTTTACATGTCGCGCCGTATCTCAAAAATAATGTAGGACTTTTGCTTACAACTTTACACACTTCTTAGTAATATTAATCTTAAGATCTGTATACTTTTTGGTAATGATTTAAAAATCTACTTTTGAGTTACTGATTATTTTGTAAAAAGGGGGGAGGTTTTTTTTACATGTCGCGCCGTATCTCAAAAACTATATATGATTATTGCTAAAAAAAATTACACACTCCTTTGTTATAATAATCTCAAGATCTGTATACTTTTTGGTTTTGATTCAAAATTTTATTTTAGAGATATTGAGTTTTTTGTAAAAAAAAAGGGGGGGGGTGTGTTCACATGTGACGCCGTATCTCAAAAGCAATTTATGATTATTGCTTAAAACTTTACACACTTTTTTGTTATATTATTCTCAAGATCTGTATACTTTTTGGTTTTGATTCAAATTTTTTTTTAGTTATTGAGTTTTTTGTTATAAAAGTTTTTTTTTCACATGTCGCACTGTATCTCAGAAACTATTGATGATTATTGCATAAACCTTATACACAAGACGACGGGCGTACCATGCGCTCATGGCGCAGCTGTTTATTTTATTTATTCGATCCATTTATGGTTTCATTTATCTATGCTCCCGGTCTTGGTAGATGATGGAAAAATGCAATGTGATATAAAAAAAAAAACACGCCTTTGTGATGAGGAGCAGCAATAAGTGTGTTTTCCCTTACGCGTGCATTTTGTCAAATGATTTTAGGGGACAAATAAACTATTTCGCTCGATAATTATGGAACAGCAAAACAATGGATGTTTTATGCTTCTGGTTTTATCGAACAGTGTCAAAAATTATGATCGTTAAAGATTAGCTACACATAATATGGTATGTGTATGTGGGAAAAAACAAAAACAAAATTTTAAGGATATATCATTTTAACTGACTTTTATGTAAGCTATGTATGAAAATGTGAAATCAATTTATTCAGTCAGTGTTACAAGCTCATTTATCTATTACTTTTTATAAGTTTAAGTATTTTAATCTTTATTCAATAACGTTATCAAACACTGATGACAAATGGTGACATGTTAGTTTCAACAGGTTAAGCTATGGATTTAAAAAAAAAGTACACCTATTGAACCATGTTTGGCGTATACTTAGTATTATCAGAAATAGTTTTGATTGAAATCTTATGCGAATTTGCCGCAAACAGCACTTGTTAAGAAATCTATTGATAAGTATCGCAATTTATAACGAGGCTGCACATGTAATATAAGACCAGTACACATTCTTAGCTCTCAAGACTTTTGCTTTAGTTACATTTTAATAAGTTGTTATTGGCTTTGAACTTGTTGTCAATAGTTGTTTGTACTCTCAGATCTGTACGTAGTGCCTTTTTATTGCGTGAATATAGAAGTACCCGTCCACGTCCATTCTGTTTTTGCTAGATGCACTTTTTCTAATATTATCTATCTGATGAGTTAAGTCTTTTGCAACAGATTTTCATAGTGTGTTCTTAGCGCATTTCACAAATATTACTGAAGGTATAGTTGATAACAAATTATGTAATAATGATGATGGTGCCAGTTTTGATGCACTCAATAAATTTGTAAAATCAAAGTTACAAACGGGTAGTGAAAAATTCATTATACCAGAAATGAGTATTTTAGATGTAAACATGTATTTAAAAAAACTTGACAAGTCTAAAGCAACTGGTTTAGATGATGTCGGACCAAATATTTTGAGTATGTGCAGCGATGTCATTGCACCAGCCTTGACATATATATTTAATCTAAGCATCAAAAGTGGTAAATTTCCAAGTATTTTTAAAACTGCAAGAGTTTGCCCAATTTTTAAAAGTGGCGATGCCTGTAATCCTGATAATTATAGACCAATAGCAGTTTTGCCTTGTCTCTCAAAAATTATAGAACGACATATAGCTAATAGTTTGTATATATTTTTAAATAGTAATGACCTTCTTAATACTACACAGTCAGGTTTCAGACCTAAACATTCGTGTACTACTGCTCTTACTAAATTAGTAGATGAATGGTTAGCAAATATAGATAATGGAGAGATAAACGGAGTTATATTTTTAGATTTAAAGAAAGCTTTTGATCTGGTTAATCATATAATTTTATTGAAAAAACTTGAATATTATAATGTTTCAAATTGTACACTAGACTAGTTTAAGTCATACTTGTTTGAACGAAGCCAACAAGTTAAGGTCAATAACATCATGTCTAATACTAAATGCATAAAAACTGGGGTACCACAAGGTTCTATCCTGGGCCCTCTGTTATTTATTTTATATATCAATGATTTACCACTTAATATAGAACATTCATTAATAGATTTATATGCAGATGATTCTACATTACATTGTAAAGGTAATAATTTACTTCAGTTAACTTCTAACCTTCAAAATGATATTCATGTAATTGAAAACTGGTGTTCGCAAAATTGTATGAAATTAAATGCCAGAAAGTGTAAATCAATGATAATTGGTTCAAAACAAAGGCTTTGTTCAACTGGAAACAGTTTAGATATCAATATTTCAAATGAACAAATAGAAAATGTAGATTGTGAAAAACTTCTTGGTTTATATATTGACAAAAACCTAAATTGGAATCAGCAGATAGATAAAATGTCATGTACTATATCAAACAGAATCAATTTATTACAAAAGATAAGAAAATATTTACCTATGCATATACGTATTATCTATTTTAATGCTTATATTCTGCCATTATTTGATTATTGTTGCAATATATGGGGAAGCTGTTGTGAAAGTGGAATAAATAAACTTAATAAGTTATTAAAGAAATCTGCTAGGGTTATAGTAGAAGCTGACACAATGACATCATCCAGTTTATTGTTTAATAGTTTACACTGGTTAAATGTGGAAAAACGCATTCAATACCAAAAGGCAATACTTGTATTTAAATCATTAAATGGTATGGTTCCTAACTATTTACAAGAAAATTTTCATTTTACTGATAATCAAAATTATAACTTACGTTCAGCTGATGAAAAACTATTAAATCTTCCAAAACCAAAAACAATTTTTTTAAAGAAAACATTTACATATTCAGGTTCTCAAATATGGAACAGTTTACCAAATGAAATAAAAATGAGTAATACACTTGTATCTTTTAAAACAAAATGTTACAAATTTTTCATCAATTGTGCAAATTAATATGCTTTTTCATTATTATTTTAAATACAATTGTATATTGTGTATAATATAACTTTATAATACTCTCTATGTACTTATAAATATGTTATTATTATTTTGAGGACTCTCAGGAAGATAAGTTTTAACTAATGGGATCATCCTCTTGAAATAAAGATTATTTATTTATTTATTTATTTATTTATTTATTTATTTATGTTAAACTGTTACAACACTGTCAACTCTCACAAACTCCGCTAAACTATTTATGTGTGTGTGACTGTCTCAAGTCATGAACATGTAGTTCAGTGGATGTCGTTACATGGTTCGTAAATAAAGGCAACATATGTATACCGCTGTATGAAATTCATAAATCGATTCAGAAAAAAACCAATCCGGTTACAAACTAAAACTGAGGTTAACACATCAAATATAAGAGGAGAACAACGATACAACAGAAACATTAAAATGAAATCCACACAGAAACGAACTATAATATAACAACGACCATGTTCCTGACTTGGAACAGGACTTTTTAAGAACAAATGGTGGGTTGAACCTGATTTTGTGTCTAGCCAAATCTCCCGCTTTTATTCTGTTATATTTGTTTTAGTAAACTGTTTGGTGCATTATGCTGATAGTTTTCTTGTTTGAATTGTTTCATATTTTCCATGACAGTGCCTTTGATACGCGACCATACAGTATGGATTTGTTTTCACATAATTGCCCTTAATTGCTTACATCCAATTCATTTGAACTTTGATGGCTAGTTGTCTCATTGGCAATTCCTGCACAATGACGATCACTGAGACGCTTGATGAACGTTAATAGTGCAGGGATACAGGTGATTCCCTCTATCTGGTTAATAATGTCACAAAGGCGCGCATAATTGACGAGTTTTTTTCCGGTAACGGATGAACTCGAAAGTGGTCTATTCGGCAGACAATCGATCAAATTGGTACCGTGCATCCTATTTCATTTGATATGGACAATCCATTGCCGTACATAGTGTTTTTTCTAGTATATTTTAATGTATTAAATATAAGCTTATTCAGTTTTGAAAAGAAATGACGTAGCTTGTATGAATTCAACAGTGATTTGATAACTACATACTTTAATATAATATTTAAATGATAACGTTGATTGTTGTGTTTCCATATATGACAAGTTTCCGTTCATGGCGTAATTATTGGTTTGAAAACTTCTTTAATCTACACAATGTACATGTAACTATGAATCAACGGTTTACATATTGATTAAACTATTATGCATACGATTTATTGCTATAGCCAGCGTGTTGTAATGTAGGAATCCATAAGTACATTCTTTGTATCTCTCACTGACAAGGAATGAATTCTTAGATGAAGAGCATAAATTGTCACATAAAGAAAATGCATTACCTATATAAAACATAACATTAAACGATTTTAGATATCGGTATAAATCATGACTGCAAATAATTGTTGAGATTAAAATTCGTTTTTATGTCATTGTATTTCGATTAGGATTTTATGCATCCTATCTAGTCGCAAAATGTTTTGCTATTTCAAGAATTTGTGTCTTCAGCAATTATTTTTATTGGCAGAAATTAATTTTAACAATAATTAGTATTGAATTTCGTGCAATATACCTTCGACCAATTTGATTTTGATTTTTTGAATTGTTGTTTTATAAGACGTTTTTGCACCACTATAATATTTATTTTCTTTGTAAGAATACCTTACGTTATACATTGGACATTCAATAAAACATGACGAGCCTTTAAACCAATTCAGTATACGCAATTGCCGTTGATTGTCGTCTGTGGTAATATATTTTTCGTTTATTATTGTAGTTTAAATAAAGCCATTGACACTTCCTTTGAATTGTTTTAAATTTATAATGACATTCCTTAAGCATTTATGACCTACTATACATTATTACGTTTGCTCATTGTTGAGGGCTGATTGAAATCATGTAATTGTTCATAGTTTTGTCCTTTGATCTTTAACGGTCAATTGTTTCATTGGCAATCATACTACATAGATTTTAAAGATTCTATATTGAATGTTCTGAAAATAGTTTCTCGATTTAAATCTACCATTTTTTTTAATGTTTTGATTATAAATATGCAGTTGGAGAAGGAAAGAAGATAATAAGATAGGTATTTGATCTCATTTATAAAAGGGTAAATCTCAGATCAAAGAGGCACTTTGAAAAGACATCTCAGCAGTGGTCTAAGACAGAGACACAATTGAAAAGCTCCTGCTTATAAATTATACCATCCATCGTTCGGGATCGTATCGTTTCTACGAACCAACGTTTTTGCATGATTTCTCAATACATAATATGAGTATATATCGTTACATAATATGAATATATATCGTTACATAATATGGGTATATATCGTTACATAATATGGGTATATATCGTTACATAATATGGGTATATATCGTTACATAATATGGGTATATATCGTTACATAATTTTCAACAATAATTACAATTCAATGCATCGTTCATTATGTATCATAAATACCATTAATAAAAATTTAATTCGTTGAAAATGATTCTATTCAAGGTTATTAGTATTTTATATATAAGGTACGAATGTGACATTCACTTATTCCCTTCAATTCGATTTATAAAGTAGAAGTTCAAAAACATAATTTTGCGTTCAATACACCCGTCGGTAGTGGTAGTATTATTGGACAATTGAAAGAAATATCAGTACGAGTGGTGTCCATGTATATAACAACCATACTGCCTAATTTTACAGTTTGTTCTTACGTTATACTATTACACTATTGCCCTGATTAAAGGAGGGTTACCTGCTTATTATCATGTTTAAATCCAAATTTCTGTGTGTATCTCAATTTAAAAATAGGAAGATGTGGTATGATTGCCAATGAGACAACTATCCAGCAAAGTTCAAATCAAGTGGATGTAAGCAATTACAGACAACCCTACGACCTTCCAAAATGAGGAAAACTCATATACTTATAGTCGACCATAAAAGGCCTCGACAATACAAATATGTAACAATTCAATTAAGACAACTAACGGCCTTATTGATAACAAAACAATTTGCCAAAAACACATATGACAGACATGTTGAAGACCGCAATTTGACCTATGATGGTTTACTTTTATAAATTGTGACTTGGATTGAGATGAAATTGAGAATGGAAATGGGGAATGAGCCAAAGAGACAACAACCCGACCATAGAGCAGACAACAGCAGAAGGTCACAACAGGTCTTCAATGCAACGATAAATTCTCGCACCCGGAGGCGTCCTTCACATCCTTACTTGGGACAGGGACATAATCAGAATTCTGTAACTCAGTAGTTGGCATTGGTTGTTATCTATTTTTGGTTTATTCATTTTTCGTGTTTTTTCCTTTCAATTTTGTTTCACATATTGTCATGTTCGAGCCTTGAATAACTGACTATGCGGTACTAGCTTGACTCATTTTGTTAAAGGTCATACGTTGAATATAGTTGCTAAAATCCGTGACATTCTGATAGTTGTTTCGTAGATCACCATTTCACATCTCCTTATTTAATATAGAAGATAAGAAAAAAAAATAACTCTTTTGAAAAATTAGTAGGTTAACCTTGGTCAGGAATGAATAAAGCAAAATATTTGATAACAACGGATGTATAAGTACCGAATCAAGAGCTATATAACCATTAGAGTCATAACATATGTATATAATAGCCAAATCCATGTAAGGTCAACTTATTAATGCTCACTTTAAAAGAAACTAATAACATCACTGGAGAGACGTATTGATTATTATTACAGTCAGATTGACAAAATGCGCATATAATGTAGAAAATCGTGATAGTTTATGTTAATACTGCCACTGGGTCAATGGCTCTGCTGGTGGACTGATAGTCCTCGAGGGGATCACCATCCCAGTAGCCAGTACTTCAGTACTTGCATGAAAATATGGATTTTATGTTATTAAAATTTTGTATTTGAAATTATTTAAAATAAAGCACTGATTCCTTGCCCGACTATGGTTATACTTTTGTTTCCTTTTTGGCATAAATAGTTTTTCGTCCTTGCAATATGCATATTTCGGTCGCGAGCAACACTGAAGTAACAATGATTGTCGAAATGCACATCTGGTGCAGAAAAATTGGTACCGTTTATGCAATTACAAAATATATATGACGCTAAAAATACGTCTAATATAATTATTGTATAACAAATAGTGAACTTCAAAGTAAAACACCAGAAACTTAAGTAAGAAAAATAATTAAAAAAGTATAGCCTTTTTTAAATTTTTTTTTATAGAGAACAATACGACGACTGGTAAAATTAATAAAGTTTGATATTCTGATTGAGGTGACACATTGACGAAAAATTAATTTCATGAATTTTATATTGCAAATCATATTTAAAGAAACAACTGTTACATTGTATAGGTATTCAAGTGTCAGATATTTTACGTTCGCAGAACCTTTATTGTATCACACAAGATTTATTTACTAGTCCATAGTTGTTGTATTTATAGCTATCAAGTCCAAGCATTATACGCATGTAACAGCAATACACAATTCATTAACTTCACTCTCGTGAAACCGTTAAGAAATATCATCCGAACACATCTTAAATAAATATTTGAATTTAACACTGATAAAGGGTAGTTTAAATTGAACTACTAAAGTATAAAGCCCTCTTGTATATGAAAGTAATTTATTGCTTAGTTTTTATTTTGATTTATAGGTGAACTTTTTCACAAAAAAGTGTTGCAGAATCTAAATATTGATGACCTCAAAGCTAAACCACCTGATTGTGCCTGTTCACATTCCCATTTCGTGTATAATCCTGCTGGCCATGTAATTTCTGGAGACCTAAACATATCAAATAACTACAATTTGAGACAACTTTTGTCCAAGGGTCCGAAAAACAGAGAGCCACAGCCAATCAATTGGAAGCAGAACTTCAAACTACTTATGGATTCTGTTGTGGGTTATGCAAAAGACTGGGCAAAAAGAGAAAAGGTTGAGGTTGACACTCTTTCGGAGTGGGTAAAATCAGTGAGATCATTTATTCAGATAACAGTAAGTAAGCTTAAAGGGCCAATGAACACCAAAGCTCCTTCTATCTTTAGAGACCCTCGGGTCATAGAGGAGTTGTCTTGCCCCCATGACAAATATGTTGTCGTTCCAGCTGACAAAGCTTCAAACAATATTGTTTTTGTTTGCAAGAAACATAACATTGACTGCCTGATTGAGGAATTGGGGATAAATAACACACTTGGAAATCCTACATATACACTAAGTACACTTACGAAGCAGGACATCCTGGAAAACCATAAATCGGTTCTAATCTCCTTTCGTGTTAATCCAAAGGATGAAGACCAGGATCTTCCATCCTTATATTGGATTCCTAAGCTTCACAAGAATCCTTATAAGGAAAGGTATATTGCAGGTTCTTCCCAGTGTTCCACTAAACCCCTTTCTAACGTTCTTACTGCCATACTTACTGCAGTCAAAGAAGGACTATTGGAATCCCAATGGGTACCAATTGCGCTCCTCTACTTGCAGATTTGTTTTTATATTCCTATGAAACAGAATTTATCCAAGGGCTTGTACAGAAAGGAGAAAAGAAATTAGCCCAGTCTTTTAATTTCACTTTTCGGTATATTGATGATGTACTTTCTCTTAATAATAATAGATTCAGTGATCACTTACATTTAATATATCCAAGTGAACTTGAAATTAAAGATACTACCGACACAGATAAATCTGCTTCATATCTAGACCTTTTCTCGAAATGACTACTGATGGTAGGTTGAATACCAAAATTTATGACAAACGCGATGATTTTTATTTTCCTGTAGTCAACTTTCCATTTTTGTGTAGCAACATCCTAGCGGCACCAGCATATGGAGTATACATGTCTCAATTGATACGTTACTCTAGAGCTAGCTCGAAGTACGTTGATTTTGTTGAACGAGGAATACTGCTTTCTCAAAAGTTGCTAAGACAGGGCTATGAATCAATCAAATTAAGGTCATCACTCAAGAAAGTTTACGGTCGCCATCATGAACTGATTGGCCATTATGACAAAAGTGTGTCAGAAATCATATCTGATATTCTTCCTCAGTCATAATAACCTTCCATCATTACCGAACTGAACAAAGAAATAACACGACTGGTGCCATATACAGTGCAGGAAATGCTTACACTTCCGGAGCATCAGATTTTACTCCTGGTTTTTAGTGGAGTTCGTGTTGGTTCTTATTTATGATTTATAACTGTTGATGTAGATGTCCTTTGGTTTGATAAGTCCTTGTTTACTCCTTGGTTTTGATTGTTATTGTCTTTCAATGACTGAATTAGTGAACATTTCAATACCCCCAAAAAAGAATAAAGGTTCAATGTTAAGTCTATCTCTGCTATGAACACTCACGAAATATAGATATTATAAAGTGTATACTTTATTGTTTTTCTCATAAGAAGATGAATGCACTGGATAGGACAAACGTTAATCATTTATTGATAAGTTTATGAAGTTAAAATATACCACAAAAAACACTTTGTAGGAATATCACGTACTTATCTGATTCAAATTGATGCCCATATATTTTTGTGGTGTTGTTTGAATTATCAATCATTGAAAAAATATTCCATTCGTTTAAAACATTTGACGTTTTTTAATAATATGGCAACGAATACACTCATCATAGATACCAGGATTGAATGTTTATATTTACGACTGACGCGCGTAAAGACTCATCTCGCAATGAAGAAAAACCTCACTGGGAGTTCCCAAAAGTCCTAGCAACGGTTTGAGTGGAATTGGTTTTTTTATTATTGAAAGTTAATGTTATCAAATAATGTCTTGAATGTTGTTTTTTTTATATTGGATAACATTGCATCAGTCATAACTTTGGAGACTCGAATTGGAGACTTAAGTTTCAATGCTCAAGATGAAACCTTAACTTGGTAAAGGGTCTTGAATGCACTTAATTTATGAAATGAAACTTGTTATATACGGACTTGTAAGCTGAATATCAAAACTATAAAAATTCTGAAAAGATTAGGAAAGCAAATATTCATTCAATTGGAAACTTGTACGTTTAAAAATGAAAGAAACATACATTAATATAATACTTTGCTGAAACAAAGTCATGTCATTATTGTATATTGTATTCCCCGAACGACGAATAGAGTCTACATTAGCCATAAGCGTAAGGGCATTTAATGGCATACGGATATACACCGACTAACAGTGTCCACAAATTGTTATTCAGCGGGATTTTCTATTATATGAAACCATTTTAATTGAAATGAATAGATCAGCTCAAAGAAGGCAATGTTGGCATATTGTAATATCGTAATAGATCACTGAACGAACCAGGAAGCAAAAGCCGAGAGACTTAACATGTCTTTAACCAGATATACTTTAAATTGGAGGATAATTATTTTGCCTGCTATAAAAGATATTAGTACTATAATGAACTGGGTTATAAAGATAAATTTCCGAGATAAACAGTCTTTTTAATTACGAATTCTGTCAATAATGACTCAACATTTTTAATGTGCTTTGATGTTCTAGTTAACAAGTCTTCTGACACTTAACACATCTATAAAATATAAAACGCTAAAATCATTACAATAGTTAATACTGTTTTAATGTTCTGTATTGTTTGATGTTTTCAATTACTTCACCATCGCACGGACCACTGTACATATACCGTATTGATAAAAAAAATAATTTAAACTTGTACATTCAGTAAACGAAAGAAATCTCTATACTTTGTAATAATTCTGAAATTTTAATCCTTTCTTATCACAAGTAATTTTTGAAAGCTTAAATAATATATAATGTGAAAACAACGATCATATTTTGTATAATAATAACATGTCGTGCAAGTTATCATAATTATAACAACAACATGTTTACTTTTATTGTTTACCTTATATTATCTCGCTTTCAAGTTAGCAACAGTTGACAACTTTCAATTTAGTCATTGAATTAATCTTAATATCGATAGAGCACGTTTGCGACCTAGTGCCAACAGTTAATATAAGAAACATAAGGTATTTGACATATTGTAGGTTTATATTGAAATTGTCACTCGTTTATTTTAATATCAACAGTTGAAGACAAACAATGTACCCCTATATGGAAGTTATTTTGTAGAACAATTATCATTATGTCAAGAACATCAATACATATCTTATGAATGTTGGAGCTAAAAATCTTATTTCTTAAAAATTAAGCCGTGACCGTGACTTATTTGCTTTAATCTCGTTTATTTTCTGTTGGTTACCACAGTTTCAAATCATGCTCTAAAATAAACTGGTAGTATTCGATAATATATGAGCAGTGTAGGTATAATGGTCCTGATATGATATCCTTTTACGTACGTTGTTGTTTTGATATAATGGCATACTTTAAAGTTAGTACATTTCTCTATGTGTTAGAATATATAAAATAAAGCAGACACCAACTTGAAGATGGTAGTTAAAAACATTTGTCCAATAAAATATACAACCCCATAGCCAAAAGTGTGATTAAATAAAACGTTGAAGAGCAGCAGGAAAAACAATCAAGTTAAAAATTTTGTTAAAAAAACGAAGCCGATATCAGTTAAAAAAATTAAACTAACAAAAATACCGAACTCTGAGGAAAATTCAAAACATAAAGTCCTTAAACAAATGACAAAATCAAAAGCTCAATCACATCAAAAGAATAGATAGCAACTGTCATATTCCCGACTTTAAAAAGACATTTTCTTATATAGAAAATTATGGATTACACCTGGTTTTATAGCTAACTAAACCACTCACTTATTGGATGGCCGCAAAAAATCCATTTTATTGAAAAACACACATGCATGAGCTGTATGATGACCTTACAATGACACATATTTAAACAGTTATAGCACAACTGACAATTTGAAGTCTTTATTATATCAAAATTGTAAATTACCAGTCAATAACCACAATCGGGAGTTCGAACGAATGGAACTACCAAATGATGGATTCGGTGCTTCTGAAGCGCTTCAGCGAGCAAGTATTTGAAAGGCAAGCATGTTATAAGTACTGTAAAACACAAGACGCAATAAGGCAAAATTCCTTTAATAGTAGTGATAGCCTGAGGGAAATGTGGTGCTCCACGTGTGGCATAAAACAATTGCATCGAAATATAACGTTACAAGAAGTCACGATTAATTGAACGAACCATGATACGCCGTTCAAGTATTGTCTGTATATATTGGTTTATATTTTGGGGCAGATTATCACACAGGGTTCGATTGTGTACATAAGCACCAATCAATCCAAACTGACATAACGGAACACTAGATGGCAGTAACATATCTATAATCATGCGTCCTGCTTTATTGTAAAAATTAGTTAACATGGGGAGAAAATCAGAAATCGAAGTTGTTTTCTTACCTTAATACTGTCGATGTTTCCACCTTACGTGTATTCGAATTTGATATATTTTGTGTACTGTCAATGTATAATTCACACCGTTATTCCTAAAATATTTTATATCATTCAAAGTTTAATGTCGAATTCCACCTATATGTATATTCGAGTTTAATATATTTGTGTACTACCAATGTATAATTCACACCGTTATTTCTACAATTTGATATCATTCAAAGTTTAATGTAGAAATCAAAATTATATGAAAGACATAGTTGATGGGAAATGAATAGGACCAGTATTATATTCAGTGTTCACTGATAAAAACATGTTTTCTATCAAAAATTTAAAGGTCTTTGATGAATATGGGGTTACAATAGGGGTTATTATACCTGTAATAGGACGACTTAAAGAAAATGAAATAAACATTCCCTTTGATGCAAAGCTTAAGATTGATTTGTTTGCACTATGCATGTTGATTGGAAGTACAATTTGACTAAAGATTCAAATATAAAACTTTGTTATACTAATACTTAAAAAAAATATACGATGTAAATAAATCCAGGAAAATGCAACACACAGACATTTTAACACTGCATATACTTGTGATCAGAACGTAAGTTTATCATTTGAATTATAAATTTATTTTATAATTGTCTGATTTTGTGTTCTATCTACATATGTACGAATAAAACATTGGTAATGTTCGTCAATATTTTTTTTTAATCAAAAGACATATTTAGTAGGCGGTTATTTCTCTTTAAATCGATGTAATACTGCTTTATCTATTATAAATTACACGGTTCTGTGTCATTTGCTGTATATTACTATCCATAAAATGTAAAAATCATTAAAACCAGTAAGTATTTTTTTCTTTAGCCACAAATGACCACAGCTAGGTTTGATACAATTTTCTACAAACTTTATTATCAAAGGCGTAGACATTACATATGAGGTTTTTAACAAAATAGAAAAAGGTGGCATACATCTTTTTAATTTCACCATCAACAAAAGCGACGATAGTTTTAACTAAATAATACCAGATTTGGTGACTCGTTAAACTGCATCTCTCACAATTTTAAAATATAGGGTACCAAGCATTCAGTCTAGGTTGCTGCATATTGTCAATTACATCAAGAAAATAACAATGAGGATTTAAATTAATTTTTACGACAAAAAATGATGATGTAAATTTTCCTATTGAAAACTTTCCATTTCTGTGAGGCAATACTCAAGTATTGGATTCATATCAATTATATGTCTTCAAGTTGATATAATACATGTATGCTTGCATTTCCAATCCTGATTTCCTTGATTAACGGTTACTGTAATAAGGCCGCTTTTGATTACAGGATTTTAAAAAGGTTATTATTGGAAGTGTTCCCTTCATTTAAGAGATTTATTTGTTGATTCCGTTATGATTTAGTAAACAGTTATTAAATATATGTGCCATAAATGACAACGGCTTTGGTTTATTTGTCGTAGCCACAAGCAAATCGCATTTGCTTCGATTGTGAAATTATCTAATACGATGTATGCCACAAGTAGACTCAAAACTGAATAACACTGTAGAGGAACTCAAACTATTTTTTGCTTTGGTTCAAGTTGCTCAATCCTCAATTTTCCATGAAATGTTTTATTATTGTTTACTGTCCTGTCATCGTTTATCGTTATGACCATTGGTTGTTTTCTTTATATACTTATCCTTTTCGATTATCTCCTTGATTTGTCTCCCTTTTAATTTTGTCCATGCTCTTCAAAATGAAAAATAAAAACAACAACAAAACAAATCAGTCTCTCCATTAATTATTTATTCGTCAATGAATTTGAAAGTTCACTAACCTCGGGTAAAAAGTAAAAATAAATAACAAAATACCTAGTAACTCAATTGCAAATGTAAAATGGGAAGTACTTTTACAAAGGGCGGACTCAAAAGGTCAAACACATCAAACGATTGGAGAAAAAACTATCATATTCTTGATTTGGTACACGCACGTCCTCATATAAAAAATGGTGGATTATACCTGGTTCCATAGCATTGACCCTCTATTAAATAAAGGCAACAGTAGTATACCGCTGTTCAAAACTCATAAATCCATGGACAAAAAACAAAATCGGGATAACAAACTAAAACCGAGGGAAACGCATTAAATATAAGAGGAGGACAACGACATAACACTAAAATGTAACACACATAGACAAAATCCCACGAGAATAACAAATATAACATATATATATAACATCAAAACCAAATACATGAATTTGGGATAGACAAGTACCGTGACACGTCTTATCGCAATGTGAATTTACACTCATTAAAAATGAAATTCATGAAAAAAAACAAAGTTCATGTATCCCAGAACATAATTGGTCATAGGGAGATTTGTTCTTATTCTCTGAAGTGTAAGCTCTAAGGCGTTTCACTTGTAAAACTTATTTGACCTCTCATCTCTTTAGATGGGAGCGTCACTGATTTGTTTTGACGAAACGCTCGCCTAACATTCTAGGTCATCAGTCTTATATCTTTGATTTTTCGTTTTTCTCTATACATATGTTTGATCTGCAATGAAAAATTGAGTGTGCGACATATATATATATATAGTATATAATACTTACATTTTCAACCTTCATTTCACTTCAATGATAATATCTCTATGCACATTATTTTCTTGTAAACGTCTATTCCACTCAGTATTTATCTGCTCTCCAGGAAGCCGTTTTTGTTCTGTCATATTAAATGACAAGTTTTACATATGGAATAAAATAGCCTACTGTGAATGTATTTGTTAAAAGTGTCATAGCTATGTAGCATATGCTTTTATGTAAAATATATATTAAGCCTTTAACAATATTATATTTCTACTAATATACTGATAACGAATGTGCATGCACTTGTACATTGACATATTTTTTTTT
The DNA here is from genome assembly GCF_965363235.1 of Mytilus galloprovincialis. Classification (NCBI taxonomy): domain Eukaryota; kingdom Metazoa; phylum Mollusca; class Bivalvia; order Mytilida; family Mytilidae; genus Mytilus; species Mytilus galloprovincialis. The sequence goes on from NC_134845.1 coordinate 20,099,577, forward strand.
CTATATATTATATAAAAAAAATATCTTTCTTCCCTGAATAAATCTAATGTAATTAAAAATCGTTAATGATTTAATATCATATATGCATTCAACTTTAGTTTTCATAAAATAATTTGTTCGATTTAATAATTATTAAGAATTTACATTTCGCTTACAATGACTCACTAAGCTCCATTGGGGATTATTTATGTATTATAAAATAAAAGCATCTAAAGATACCAGGCTTATAATTACATGGTGTGCAATAGCCTCATGTATAGATAACTTTATATCATTATGCACATTTTCACTAAGAATATATATACATGTTTTATAATGATCGATACCAAGATATAATAGTTATATTTTGATAGTATTTATATGATATTAATTTAGCTTAAACTGAACAAAAATATGTTCAGAATAAAACATAAAACGTAAAGTAATAAAAAAGTAATCGACAGGAAAATAATAGACAAAAATAGATATATCTAGTGAAGAGAAAGAAAAACCTCTTAATTATTCTGAATCGTATCAAATATTCAAATGATATAATACATATGATACAGTCGATCCCGATGGACAAAGAAGAAACTGGATGGAACCGTCGACATCAACGTATTTGGTGGGGTTTTTCTAGTTCATCAGATTACTTGAACGAATTACATGTTTATGTTGGTACCTATATATTTGCAGAACGCTTATGTAGTTAAAGTGTACAGCACTGCTTTCATTCCTTGCAAATATCATATCTTGGGGGGGGGAATGATACAGTAAGCGCCCATTTTTACTAATAATTATTTTTTTAGAAGCTGCAGTTTGAAATCTTTGTCTTGTGTCGTATGAAAAAGGTACACGCAAGCTTACTAGTGAATAATACAACTGATAGTAAAAAAAAAATAATGGCCATTTAAGAAAAATATTAAATTATAATGTTTGAGAATCAAAATGTTGATCATCCATACAGAAAAGCGTTTCTTAATCTATGGAGCATATTTCATCAGTTTTGATCAAAGTTTAGATGTTGCTGCTAAATCATAAAAATTATTAAAATTGAACATACAGTGTTTGCATTTACTTAGATGTATTTGTCAAAATCTATCGATATTTGGTTAATACATGTTTTCAACTTCGTACTTGAGTTGGCCTTTCTTCTTTGTTGATTCGATAGTCAACATTGAGTTTTCTGAAGACAAAACGCGCTCATAGCGTTTGATATTTGTTAACTGTGGAAATGTACACTAACGAACTAGGGATACCACCTGTAAATATGATAATAAGACATTTGAAAACCTCTCAAATTGTAAGCAAATTCTTAACATCTACAGCAAACTAAAAAGGTCCCCCAAAATGACTAGAATAAAAACAGTCAAACAAAAAAACCAACAGTATAATCTATATAAAAAACGTACGAACCACATTGTCAATTGACAACCACTGAACAACAGGTTCCTGACTGAGGATAGGTGCAATATAAGTATATAGTATTTGAGGCTAATCCATTTTGATTTAATATAAAAAAAAACCTGTATAAAGTAAAGTTTAAATATGAAGAAAAGAAGTAAAGGAAAGAAGAACTAAACTAGCCAATCATTTATCAATATGTTTTGGTAGATCAAACAGGTTTATACACAATTCATAATGGAGTTTCTTAAAATCTCCTGGAGCGTTCAACTACAATTCTTTGTAGCTAAATTTCTTTGGAAAAATGAGCATGAAGTCAAATGAAGGCATGTATCTTTACAAGAAATTCGTAAACAGTGATTTCACAATCGTTTGATATAATATTTTCAAAGGCATATTGCTTTTTAACAAGAAGCCTATCAAATTTACTACATCGTTACATACCATTTATTACCGAAGGGGTTACATTTCATCCAGCATTTCTCATTATTATTTACATTGTATATTGATATAGGTTTGGTTATGTAAGGCACAGTTTCGATGTGATTCCGATCAATAGTTGTGGTGTCGATTTTAATGTTCAACAATTTTTTTTATCACCTAGTTGTTTCTAGTATTTGCACCGGAAATGCACAGACGAGGTAGGGATGTTACAGATATATATGATACTTAACAAATTATAATCATTCACAAGTCAAATATAAAAAAAAACACTTAAGATTACGAATAAGTATTTCTAAAATAATATCATCCTACAATCAATACCATGTATACATTTATTGGACTATTTAAATGAAACAGATTCCAATTGTATCATCAGCAAAATGCCAGTGACGTTACTAAAAGGGATGTTTCTACATTGTAATAAGTAAAATATTAATGAAGTTATAACAATAAGCTGAAGGTTTCACACTATAGTTTTAGATGAGAAATTTGAATATATGGGACTTACAATTCCCTCTACCATATCAAGAATGTATAATACAGAAAATAGCGGTTTCTTGTCTTTGATACAACGGTGTACATAGTTTATGTACACTAAGTGTTTTATTAATTATAGTATTCAATTGTGGTTATCTAATCTGTGTGTGCACATTGATAGTATTTTTCCGAATCTCCTGTCTGACTATTCGAATTTTACTCGAATTTTGAAATCGCCATGGCGTTTCCTTTCTGAGCCTCTTTTATAACGATATCCATTCCATTTGTCATATGTCATCAATTTGTTCATGTGTTCATTTCCTATTTTTCTGAGGTGCCCTATGGCTCTAATGCTTGTGTTTGATTGATGGCGAAAACCAAGATGTATATAGATATTGAAAAAATTTTGGCAATCATCAGTTTTTATTTGTTAATTGGAGCAAATGAAATCAGGTCCAGATTTTAGTTTAGTTTGAATTATCATCTGGGGAGTAGTTTGTTTGAAAAAGTAAAATCATAAAAATACTGAACTAAATGGATAACAACTATCATATTCCCGACGAGATGATGGCGAAAACCAAGATGTATATAGATATTGAAAAAATTTTGGCAATCATCAGTTTTTATTTGTTAATTGGAGCAAATGAAATCAGGTCCAGATTTTAGTTTAGTTTGAATTATCATCTGGGGAGTAGTTTGTTTGAAAAAGTAAAATCATAAAAATACTGAACTAAATGGATAACAACTATCATATTCCCGACGAGATACAAACATTTTCTTATGTAGAAAATGGTGGCTTGAACCTGGTTTTATAGCTAGCTAAACCGCGCAATTGTATGACATTCGCATCAAATTCCATTATATTGACAACGATGTGTGAACAAAACAAACAGATATAAAAGGTAAAAATGTCAAAAATACAGCAGTCAACATTTTGTTATAATCTTAGTCACTGAAAAACCATACATATAGTGTGGGTCACGGTTGTTTGTCTTTTCCTTCCTTTTTGCCTAGCAAATTGTTTAAAACGTCCATAAACTGTTGTGAGATATACTAATCGAACATTTCTTTCTTCCCAGTTTTGTTTTATTGTTTTCATGAGAATTAGTATGACATCGCCGACCTTTTATTTGTTACTCAACGTATCACAAAGAGGTCAAACAACTTGATGTCTAAATATTTGTATAGCGATTTAAAAATGAACTGCACATGTTAACCTTATTAATGTCCTTTTATTCATGAGTAACACGACGGGTGCAAAACTATTTTTTTAGAGTTTGTGTTGGTTAGTCTATATTTTATACGCTGGGTCTAGTAAACTGCTGCTTTTTAAAATGTTTTTTTTTTACCATCATGATGGTCTTATCAGTATTCGCATTTACTTTTTAGTAACTCTGGTGAAATCTTATTTGTTTCTTTGTATATTCGTTCCCTTTGTTGTGTATGTACTGATTCTGCAACGAGGTGAGACCGATTAAGAAATGCTTTTATATTTCATAAAGCCGAAAGTTCGAAGACGTTAACGACAGTCAGATTTTGAATGTATTTTTCATAATATAAGGACATTAACTGCGGATTTCCTGATCAAAATATAATCAAAAGAACAAAATTGAAGATCTCCTACATATTTCTTTCTATCTTGAACAAAGTGGGAAAACCTAAACTAAAATAGAAGTACAAACCATACACTGTGCACTCGTTCGTGTTATTAAAGGCCAGTATTTTTTACAACCCCAAAGATATTTGTAATCCATACCCTGTTTTCCGTGTCAGATGATGCTATTGAATATATATCAATGACATTAAAATTGGTTAACACTCAAATGGTCATGTGAAACTGGTGTCTACAGGCACAAATTGTTAAAAATCTATTTCAAACGAAGCGAAAAATACATTTATCTAATCGGGCATATCCGGTGAGGGAAATCATGTATAACTGTATAATGTATTGCGTTTAGACCACCTCAAATTAGAATATGGTTTGAAATAATTTACAAAACATATTTCCCCTCACGAATAGGTACATTACATATATACATCTACTTCTGTCCTGCAGTACAAAAACACGCTTTATATACATCCAGTTAGGGGAAAATTAATGAGAAAGATAATTTTGTATCATTTATCGTTTTGACAATGGATCTATTGCAAGTTCCAGACCCGAAGTCTGGGTCGGAAATTTCAATTTTTCTATGTTAATTGTACTATGGCGTCCCGTAGTCCAAGCAGGTTATAAAGAAGATTAACAAACTCCAGAGCTAATTAGAACTAGCTTACGTTTGGCATCACTTAAATTGTCATTGATTTTAGAATTTCAAGCTTTGTCAAACGAGCGTAGAGGTAAAATGTATGCCTCAGAAATGTCTATTTTTTTTTTGGTTTCATAATGAAAGTATTTACTGGCATTAAGCATATGTTTGCTTTATCGTCAACAAAATTGATTGAAACTAAATTAATATACGAATAATGAATGTTTATTTTTTTCATAATTATTGTTCACAAAGTGACTCTTGTGAAAGTTGGTTATAGAAGTGACAGACGAGAAGCTGTGATTAAAATCGCTTTCTCGAAAGTAGTTTGTAATGAAAATTGATGATTAGTGTAGAATCACTTTAAGGTGACAGATAAACATAACGTTCGTCTTTCTTTATTTAAGTGAACAAAATGTTTTCAAGATATATAATATCAGGAGGAAGGTTTCCAGTGGTCACTCGAAGTGGACATAAATTTGTGTTTTTATTTTTTTTTTATAACCCTTTAACGGAAGGTTTGCAAATAATTGAATTAAGTTATGAAGTTTAATATACCGATTTATATAATAAAATGCGTGTTTTCTAAAAAGAGGTTTAATTATATCAATATTTTAATGGTGGGTATTTAAGTTATTTTAACGAGTACATCTGATAAATTTATACAAAACTGTCATGTATATTATTGACCCACACATTTGTCAGTTTGACTTATTTAGACATAATAACATTATTGTATGTTGATCACAATTTTAAAACCTTTGTTAAAGTAGCTATCAAAAGTCTATCAATACTAGCTATTATGTTCGATCCAAAATTAACTATTCGAGTATTTAATTAAATCTTAAGAATGAGATTGTTCTCGAGATATAAAACCATCGCATGCTAATTTTGAAACTTATAAGTAATTTTTTTTTGGAATTGTTTCTGTATAGTTATAACCTTGAATGGATCTATATATTTCGTACATATTGGGTAAACAAATACACAAATGGAAAGGTTGGATGAAAAAACTATAATCAGTAAAAACTCTTTGAGATTTGGACTATTTCATTATGACAAAGAGGTAATTTTAGTGTTTATTGCATTTGTGTTTATAGGAAGGTATTTCCTTTTTGTGCATTAACGTGTTTTTTTTTTTTTTTTTTTTTTTTTTTTAAGTATTCTGATTTACACATATTCCTCTCACGGAAATAGCTTATACGACGTATGATTCTTACCAAGTGATATGTCTTAAAAATAAGACTTGAAAAAAGTTATTTCGTTCGAAACGTAAAAACTTGATAGATCCATGCTGTAATGGCAAAAATGAAAATAACACTATTGATGTCATTCATCCTATACGAATTTATAGGAACACCTATATTACTAATGCTTTATTTCACAAGTTAGATGCACAGCTTCATGATTTACACTGATACCTTTTTAAGTCATATTAAAATCTCCCCTTGTATTTTGTATAATTAATTTAGTTTATTGATGTTCAATACATTTTAAATACACTTGAATATTACTAAAGCAGACTTAACCGGAGGAAAATGTTAGATGATGTTCACTTTGTAGATCGCTTTACTGTGTTAACCAATTCCTTAAATTGTGAGTTTATTCCTAATAAAGTCGTTTTAGTGTTTATTTTCATGCAAGGAGTAGAACCATGTTCTTGGCGACAATTTGGTCTGTTTAGTTTTAATTTACTATAACTGACTTATGACCACCCCTGATAGAATGTTTAAAATTGATCCTGAATAATTATTTATATACCGCTAATACGTTATTTCCTAACAGACCATCAATTTTACACATTTAAATAAATATTCGATTTCTGTTGAAAGTGATAGTTACATGTCCTTATTTAATTTTTACAATACCAGAGGGACAGTCAAACTCATAAACTGACAACGCCATGGCTAAAAATGGCTAAAAATGAAAAAGACAAACAGACAAACAATAGTACACATGACACAACATAGAAAACAAAAGAATAAGCAACACAGACCCAATTAAAAACTAGGGGTGATCTCAGGTGCTCCGGAAGGGTAAGCAGATCCTGCTGCACATGTATAACTGTATATCTTGTCCAACAGTATATCTATTTTAATCAGAAGGATCACTAACGAGCGTATTTTTATAATTCTTTTTAATTCCACATTTTGATTGCTGTTTTTCAATGCACTTTATATATAACAAATTTGGTGCAATTTTGCCATGATTTACCGTGTTTGTCATTTAGAGTAAGGTGACCATAAACAATAACTATAAAATTCCATCCCCTCATGTTTACTGATGTATAGAAATGATATCAACCTTGGGCTTCTCAAATCCGTAAAATAAAAGCTCGAGTCTAAAAAGGCGTTGGTTTTGGCTTCCCATTAGGCATTAGGTCGTAGTCAGTGCTTCTGAATATGGATATCAAATCAGATGTCTCGTAAGACATTTTATGCTTGTTACATATCCTTGAAGGGAAGAGAAGTGGTCTGTTGCAAGGAATATCTATCTTGTTTCCAACAAAAAAATACCTTAATTATCCTGATGAAATTTAGATTCGTGTTTTGCGTTAACCCGGAATAAACTCTAACTTATAAAAACGTACCAATTTATATTTGACTAATTTGTTCTCATCCTAAAAATGCACGAAAAAAACAAGATTCAATCATTATTATAATATGTAATTTTTTATTAAGCTGTTGAAATTTTGTTCAAATTAAATACGTTATGACACCAATGAGAGCCAATGCCAGTGTAAGTTTTGTCAAACCTATATTTCATAATTAATTAGTTACACCTTTTGAATAATATACAAATATCTCTAGGTCATCGTGGGAATGTGATATTCTCGCGCTTTCGTTAATTATGATTGGATGATTAAATAACAATCAACATATTTCTTTAACTAATCATCTAGGTATATGAAAATCATATTTCAATTAGTCAAGACAAATGGGTTATTTACACTTAAACGAATCAATTGATTTATTTGACTAAATGTCAACAGTATCAGTTTTAAGAAATAAAAAATAAAACTGTTCTGGTTAGCAGTTTTGAATGCGAGGTCTTTATAACGTTGATAAGGCAACCTTGGGTGGGTAGGTTCACTTGACAAAAGTAACTAATTTTTGATCTGGGAAATAGTATTATTTCAACTCTCGAAGAGGAGTAACGATATAAAGGAACTCTTATTTTGTGCGATATAAATTTAAAGAAAATGAACGACGAAGACAGCTATTTGACGGACCCCTCTTATGAGTCTACTCCTGAACCTGTTATCACTTATAGAAAGGAAAGAACTCGGATAAGAAGAAGGACGGTAGGTCATAGACTTAACTGTATAAAAATGTGCACCATGAAAATCTGAAAACAGTCAATTTCATTTTTAAACTTATGAAATTGGAAAATTTTTAAACATGATATCTTTACTTTGTTCACAATTATGTCATCTAAGGGAGATAAAGAAATAACAGTGTAATAAATACTCTACGCTATCTATAGCTGGTTATTCTGACTGGACACACGTTCGAATTTTAAAAATTTACTTAAAGTATGTTGTTTTGTAGTTATATTTGTTCTTGATTATAATTTTTTTACCATGGACGATGTAGGGCCTGACAATTAATAATATAATTGCCTAAATACTATATGTTGCCCTTTAGATGTCTATTGTTAGGTTTGTTTCTCTTTTACGTTTATTCCACATTTCAAAATACATATGTAATATGTATCACTGCTGGGCCTGTTAAATTATTGATAGGGTGCAACTAGTTAACCAATTTAATTTAAATCTTTTGAATATAGCTAGAGAGAACATTGTCTAAACAGTACTGAATTAACTGCAGTGGATATGTAATAAAATCGACATAAAGACTGAAAATGACTGAATCGTTTATTGTTCGTATTAAGATAAAAACGACTGTATAAGACTTAAACTATTTATTGTATAATTAACATTTCTATAAATTGGCCTACTCATGTCAATGTACATTGTCATTCTCCGAGAAATTAGTTCTGCAGTAATAACGGTTTTCTCGCTTAACTTATAGTATGAAAGTAATATAGTTATTTATTTCTATCAATTATGCTAAGTAATATTCAATAAGTAAGATCCATATGAAATGTGAAGAAATGTTTTAAAACAACACTTTAAATTCAATGTATGCCTCATAAAGAACAATTTTTCACAGTGTGGGTGTTGAATTTTCAGGCGAAAAATTTATACACGTATGCTTTTTAAATATACAAAAAATAGAAGTAAATTGTCGTGTAAAATGTATGAAATATAGGAACCTAATACAACTCAAATTACGACCATTTACGGCCATATAAAACTTGTTTCGAATGAAACGATCTTTTAAAACAAACCTCCCCTCAGTGCCTCATACAACAAGGTTTATATAGCAAAATTTATTTCAAAAGTAAAAAGGAAAACATAGCCCTCTCACATTTCTATAACTACTACAGTCGCAATATATTGGGCTACTCATGTCATGGCAGACAGCATGTCGTGGGAAATTAGTTCTGTTATTATCTTGCTTTTGCTGCTAGACATATTTTATGATAGTACATGTATTTTAATTAAGGTAGCGCAATACAAAGATTTTATACCTCCAATTCCCCAGTTTTAACATGCTGTAACTTTTTTCTTTATAATGCTTGAAAATTTATAAAGGTGGTATCTATGGATAGCTAACAGTTTACTCTTTCAAATTAATGCAATGTTAGTTTTATACAACAATTAATTTAATCAATTATAATTTTAAATGTGTCCTCAAGATTTTAAAAGAAACTTCCACTTTCAATTGAAATTAGCTTCTTCATGGATACGCCGAGAAGGTTGTTTTTATAATATGTTGTTCTTATATCCATTATCTACAAAAGAGGCCAAATCTACAAATTGTGGATAGAATGTATAGATCAAATTTTGTAATTCGGTGTTGTGTCTCAGTTGTGTCGTAGTTCTCTTATATTTGATAGGTTTCCCTCAGTTTAAGTTCTTGATTTGTTTTTTTCTCTATCGATTTATGAATTTTGACAGCGGTATACTACTGTTGCCTTTATTTACACCTAATCAAACAATCTCTACTTTTATGTGGTAAGGATGTTTACACTTATTACAGATTTTGAGAGAATAGAATACGATAGCGATAATTTGAGACACCCATTTGTAGCTCCTGCTGTGCTGATTAAGATAACGTTAAAATGTCTTGTGTAGTTAAAGAGATGTCAGAGAACTTAAATCATTCAAGTTAACTGACCAAGATTTTGCCATTAATTGCATAATAATTGATAATATAATGATTGCATAACAAAAATATTGCATTCAATTGACAGATTAATCTTCTATCTATCTATATATACCCCTTTCATTAATTTATATGCACTAATAAGAAAGTAACAATATTTTAAAGGTTGGAGATTGGAAGTAAAACAAATCTTTGTATTGTGCAACCTTGATCAGCATTTTTTGGGGTTTATATTACAAGACAGTATATCATTTATTCTGTCAATTATGCTAAGTAATGATTAAACATGGTTATGCAATAATTCATTTGGATTGTGATCTTAAACTCGCTTTAAACAATACTGGAAAGTAAATTTATATCTTATTACCAACATGATATCAACTTTAGACATATACCTAACCAATCACTTTAAAATCTGCGTGAATGCTTTAATAAAGGTGACGAAATACATACACCACAATGTGTACGTAAATCATAAAATTACTTGTGTAATGCGTTTTATCAATAATCCATTGTGGGAAAACCTAATCCATTTTCTAGGAACTGAACACTGGTGGTGTCAGTCTTACAATTTTTCCATCGTATATGTTTTTCTTTTAATCACAAACTCAATATGTTATTCTTTTTCATTGAACAACATTTTTCGTATAAACAGAAACGTGTCTCGTGTATAACATGTCTTTCATATGCAGAAAATGCCTCGCCTTCAGTTATATATACGTTTTACAATACAAACCTGCTGTAAAAGTTTCAAAAATTAGACAATAGGAGCTTTTAAATCAGTGGCTGTGTGTTGCTGTGGAACATATATGTTTGAAGTTCATTATTTTGTACATAATTAGACTGTTAGTTTTCTCATTTGAATTGTTAATTGTAAATTTCGGGGTTTTTAGTAGCTTCCTATCTGACATATTTTTGTTTTATGATAACTCACTTAAGGTTTAAATATAAATGTTGTAATTATGTTAACTTTCATTCGCTACAGCAAATAGTTGAACTCACAAGAAAATTATTTCATCGGATTTATTTGTTTATTAAACACAAAGTATGACTGATTCTAATAATAGTACCTGTGAAATCAGTCTGTCGATTTGTTCATGCAGCAGACAGGGCCAATAAGGGACAATGTTGAAAATCGAGACCATATTTAAAATCGCCATTTTTTTTTTACAAACAGGATTCTCATTGTACGGCTGCATATGTATATACTTCCTTTTCATCGTTTAGTATTTAAGACATTATTATTATCCAAAATATGATTTTAACGAATCAAGGTACACACTACAAGTTAAAACTGAAATAGGCCTTCGGGTGATAAAATGTATAAAACATTTATGATGAGTACACATATTGTTTATGAAATCCTAATGTTAGAAGGGACATAACTCTAACCATAAAAATAATACTTTATTGGTTTATTTAATTTTAGATGATTATTATAATATTGATATTATAGATTACACTCAAGTCGGTAATCACTTTTGATCTTGGTGTACGTTGAAAAAATAATATTAAATGAATATGAAGCAGTCAGATAATAATATTTGATTTAGTTGGAAACAAGACACGGGAATATCAACTATTAATTGAAACCAAAACCTATTAAAGGGACAAAGAGTGCACGATATTTCGTGAAGGATAATTTAGTAAAACCGGATTATCATATATGATTAATGATTATTGAAAGAAAAAAAAGACACATAAATAAGTATTGTTAATCTCGATAAAGCCATTGAATGCATGAATACTTATAAAGATAAAAAAAAAAAGTAGCATATAACTACTGAACCTGTAAATTTTAAGCTATAACAAAAACTGCCTTTTATGATCTTTATGAACGTCAATTGTTGCTGTCGTTAGTAAAATATTATTCTTTTTCATATCCTTTTATTACAAAACGCAAAGGGAATGAAATTGCAGTCTGCTGTATAAGAGATAAATATGATTTAAAACGAAAATTGAATCTTACACATGTTACACATGCCACTGTGAATGAAAGCTAAATATATATATATATTCCAACGCAATCATGGGTTTGAACGTAGTTTTCAATTTATACTTGTTTATATATATAGCCAAGGCTCCGTGTTGAATGCCGTACTTTGACCTATAATGGATTACTTTTCCAAATTTTGACTTGGATGAAAAGTTGTCTCATTGGCACTCATACCACAACTTTTTCTATCTATATTCATCTTGAAGGAATTTCTTAACGTCTACTTTATAATCATGTGTTGCAATATAGTGATAAATTTAAAAAAAATTATATTTCAAAAAAGTTTTAGACGGTTTTCTATGCAATGTTTGTTATTTCACTTACATAGATGAAAATTGGGACATTTGAATGCTAAAATATTATTACACAATCGGATTTCCCGTGGAAAAGTACACATGCTTACTGAAATTAGGAATTAGAAAAACACTAAAAGAGAATATATAATATCCCAATTTCAAACGTTACGAAATGACTAAATACAAGTATTTTCTTATTTATGTATACAAATAAATAAAGCATTTTACCCAAATTTAATATAAATATCTGTACAAAAATCATGAAAAAAATATAATCAAAACATCTCCACAAGAAAACGTTGAACTTCTAAATATAAATGCAAACGTTAAAAGCTTTTGAATATCCACCAGTGATTTAGCGACCCAACAATACAGACAAATGAAAAGCCATGTAGAACTAGTCAACATTCGGGTCGACAATAAATCACTAAGTCAGTATCATTGGCAATCACACCACATTCCTTCATATTTATGTTAGTGTTTTTCTAATTCCTATATATTTTCATATTTTTATGATAAATGGCTTGTTAAGTCATTAGATGTCAAAGGTCAAGGTATAAAGACAATAAAAGCTATAAAATGTAAAGATTTCTATAAAACTTCTCAAGTGCCGATCGTGCAATGATTTATATATAATTACCTGACAGTCAAGGTCGCTAAGCACTACCAGTTAGAAAACTTGTCAACATATAAACTTCCGATCAAGTAAATATTTTGTGACAATACTTTCTGTTGTATTAATATCTTTATTATGCGTTTTTTTTTTTTTTTACATTGGCTAGAGGATGGAGGGTTAAGATCTCAAAACACATGTTTAACCCCGCCGCAATTTTGCGCTTGTCTCAAGTCAGGAGCCTCTGGCCTTTGTTAGTCTTGTATGATATTTAACTTCAGTATCTAGTGTATAATTCGGAGTTTAGTATGACGTCCATTATCACTGACCTAGACTGGGCATACATATTTGTTTAGGGGCCAGCTGAAGGACGCCTCCTGGTGCGTGAGTTTCTCGCTATATTGGAGACCCATTGGTTGCCGTCGGCTGCTGTCTGCTCTATGATTGGATTGTTGTCTCTTTGACACATGCCCCCATTTCCATTTTCAATTTTATGGATAAAAGATATATCTAACGAACAATTTCAATATACTTTAAACTGGAAAATGCATTCAATACGTATACCGAACACGTACTAGTATATACAATATAAAGTAAATGTTTAAACGGTTGAATGTTGAAACGTAATAACACTTAGGAGTGAATCTTTCATTGTGCTTGCAATTATTATTTTTGAATGACTCCATCATATTTTCATCTCATCTTGTCATGATTGTTTGTGTTATGTTATAACTTTTGATGAACTTCTTAACTTTATGGTGTTTGTCAAATATTGAATCTTGAATCTTGAAAACAAATCAATACTAATTAAATATTTAATGTATTTCATCAGTGGTATACTGCATATTCTCTATAAAAGACAAATACAAAAAAAAAAAAGTATATAACTCAAAATTATTCGTAAATCCAATCTAAGACTTGTTAAAAAACTGTAAAAATCAATTATTCTTTGCTGACAAGAGAAATTTATAATTCCGTTGTATTTTATTGACGGTACGTCGTTAGTTCTTTTGAACAGTCATTAATTTAGTTTGCTTTCAATAAAATGAAATTTGAGCCCTCACACTTAAAATCTTTATTTGCTAATTTGTTTCGGAGCAGTGCATAATAATAAATAAGTATTTACAATTTTTCGAGTGTAGAGACAATATAGAAAAATAAACAAATAAATATAATTTGGTTTCTGTGATTTATGGAATATGTCAAGTAAATACATATTACATGTTTTCCAGCTATATACATAGAGAATATATCTATTCAATTCATTGAAGTTCAAAACACAATTTCTTAGTTGGAAACATTAATTAAAATTTAACGAGATTTATTATATGGTTTTCATAAATAAGGCAACATTTACGAAAAAACACCATATCTCTCCCCTGTCCCTCTATAAAAAAACAACGAAAAAACACTAACAGCTTTGATGGCAAATAGTATCAAGGATCGTATATTGTTTCATCGGTCTCCTACATGTAGTTGTTCTTAACAAAAAACACAATTCAAATAAGGAAACGACCATCCCGCACCCAACCATCATTAGTGGTTTAACAGCACAATATAAGATACAATCTGTAATACTAAACGGAGACGCTATTATTCGTAATGCATTTTCCATAGGGTACCGCTGGTGTTCCGTATTTTTTTCTCTCGAAGACTACACAAACTAGGGAAAACGGGTAGCTTTTCCTGCTACAAGAAATGCCAATGTTGCATTTCAACCAAAAGAATATATAGGGTCATGCGGCTCAAATTGACTTAAAATGCAGTTGAAAAAGTTCGTCTATTTTTTTCGCTTAATGAAAAAGGCATATTTTAATGGCTCCGACGTGCGTGAATGGAAGATATATCCTATACTTCGTAAAATGTGAATATGATTTTCGGCAATTTTTCAACCTAATTGGATAAGCTTTTGATTTAATGTAATTCCAATCCTTTATCATCCAATCAGAAACCGTATAGGAATCTATTCTGAGTACCATCTTTTTCCGGTAAAATGTAAACAAATAATTACGCTCTTATAACCATTTAGTTATTGCGTATATAAAAAAATGAAAGTACAATATCGTATAATAGTTTTGACAAATGGATGATATAATATATTGTGTAACTAACGAACAGGAACAACTTCGTATTCTGTTCTTGCTGTTAATCAATACATGTACGAAGGTCGCAAACCTTGTAACTCTAATGGTTAATAAAGTGACATATACATTGTCTGTGGTTTTATCTTTAAACAAAAGAAACAAGATACTCCGGTTTCAACTTTTACTGCTTGGCTAGACCTTTTGTTTGCTCGCCGTTGGTTAAAGGTTAACAAAAGCAACTATATACATTTGTGTAACGTTTTTATGTTATTAGTAGATACAGTGTTAAAGTGAATAAAAGTGATTTATTATTATAGTGAATTAAGAAAATTAGAAGAAATTAATTCAAAATGGCAGAATCAAAACATAATTTTTTACTTATACATGATAACAGTAGGCTTTCCAAGCTTTCAACATCTTCAAAGGTCAGTCACTTTTTATATTTATGACTTTCAACATGTATTATTCATGTTTTATACATCACCATTTTTTTTCGAGCCTTCGACTTTAGTCGAAAAAGCGAGACTAAGCGATCCTACATTCCGTCGTCGTCGTCCACAAATATTCACTCTGTGGTTAAAGTTTTTGAAATTTTAATAACTTTCTTAAACTATACTGGATTTCTACCAAGCTTGGAAAGAAGCTTGTTTATGATCATAAGATAGTATCCAGAAGTAAATTTTGTAAAAATAAATTCCATTTTTTCGGTATTTTACATATAAATGGACTTAGTTTTTCTGCAGGGAAACATTACATTCACTCTGTGGTTAAAGTTTTTAAAATTTGAATAACTTTCTTAAACTATCCTGGGTTTGTACCAAACTTAGACAGAAGCTTGTTTACGATCATAAGATAGTATCCAGAAGTAAATTTTGTAAAAAAATAAATCCATTTTTTCCGTATTTTACTTTTAAATGGACTTAGATTTTCTTCCAGTTAACATTACATACAACCTGCAGTTAAAGTTTTTAAAACATTTATTAGATTCAAAAACTATCCTGGATTTTTACCAAACTTGGACAGAAGCTTATTACAATCAAAAGATAGTATCACGAGGAATATTTTTATTGATTTTTTTCCTCACTTTTGTTGAGCCTGCGATTTACAGCAAAAGTAGGCGAGACACCGGGTTCCGTGGAACCCTTACAAATTTTTTATTTGTGCACTTGTATTGATATATTTATAACCATTATTTTAACACAGTCATACTAGTATGTAGTAATATAAACGAATATTCCTTCATTTTCAAAGTAAAGTAAATATGCAAGAAGTACATGACTATAGCAAACGAGGGGCGTCGGTGGCCAAGTGGCATACATATATCATCGTCAGTGATCACTAGCCTTCTAACATTGAAGTTAACATACCAAGAAAAACATCATAGAAAAAGAATAATAAAATATTTTGAATAACAAAAGTATACCATCACTGTATTTTAGAACTGCGATCTGTTATTTATTTCAGTTATACATCAGCATATGTGTTACTTATATTCACGTCCTTAAGACTCTGGTGGACAATTGTATCATTGTCAGTCCGGCATACCTCATCTTCTGATTCTTATATAGTGAACATGAGTTGTTTTTTCATATAATAAGTAATAAGCAAATTTTGTTTTGAGGCATTCATGTACGATAACATGAATAATAGTTTATATTTTCGTCACTTGAACTCTGGCGAATAGTTTTCTTATCGTGTAACAAGACGTCTTAGTGTTTAACAATATGTCTTATTAAGATGCATATGCTGACATACTATCAGTATCAGGTAGATTGTTCGTCTTAGAAGGAGGTCTTTTAAAAAAATCCCATGATCATTTTATTGCATTTTAATGATAAAATCGATTAAAAGTTCATATCTCCTTTCAACGAAACTGTGATGAATTCATTTAACAGCTGTTTTTTTTTAAATCCCTGCAGTAAATGGATTTCAATCACATATAGCAAGGCATTAAGACCCTTTATTTTTTTTTTAAGTAACAGTATTATACCATTACAGCAATTTATTCAATTATGGTTTGAACCATGTTTTTTTTTTCATTGAAGACTATCTTGACCTTCAGATGTATCTTGGTGGTTTTTGTCGTTTTGTTGCTGTCTCATTGACCTATACCGACAATCGTCTTTTAAATATATTATAAACCCCATTTCATCATGCACATGCATGACATGGGAGGTAATAGAAAGAACAATAGTCAACAAGACAATGGTAAAATGGAAATATTCCAAGTTAAAACAATACGTTTCCACTAATCAATTAAATACTAATTAGGCCATATAATTATTCGGGCATTTACTAGAAGATTTGTTTTTAACCTGTACTCAAATTTTCAAAGTTTGTCTTATTTCATATGGTTACTTGTTTAAAGTACACTTTTGTATTTAATCATACAAAATGAATAATGAGTTGTTAGTACATTGTACCTACACAATGCATTACGTTTGTAGAGAAATCTTTAGTAATCACTGCATTATTTTTTACGAAATATTTCAAATGTTTAAATTTCAACCTAGCTGTTTATTTTTTTGGGCTAAACGTCACTGCCCGATGCTAGGTGGATTTAGCACAAACATGTTAAAACCTTATACTGGATGTTAGTGTTTTCCGAAAGATGCCTGTAATCCATTGGTAGTCGTTTATTGTTGTCCGTTTAAATTCTTTTTGTTGGTTGTTTTTAGCATACCCCATGACGTTATTATTTATTTATTTTTAATTGTTAGATATTTAAAAATATCTAAACTATTATATCTTATACAATATGGGTTTTGCTCAATGTGGTGTTCTATAAATGTTTACATCGTCGTCATGTAGTCTCTGGCAACCATGCCACATCTTATTTTTATATTAATTGTATACAGACACGAATGTATCGTTAAAAACAGTACAATGTTGAACTTCAGTTGTTTTCTTATAGTCAAAATAGATTGCTGTCTTATTCACTTACCCTATCTCTCCCTTTATTTATAACAAAAGGCTGTTTGTGATGATTTACCATACTGATGTCTTTTTTAGTACAGAAATTGTCGATGGCCACGGACCAAAAGTATGAAACAATCTGTAATGGTCACTTTTCTTTTCCTGGGTCTTCGGGTTATTTTGCCATTGCATTATCAGTTTGTTTTAAACTTATCATTTGAATATCCCTTTGGTAAATTTTGTCTCTCTTTTTGGAAGGCATGCATACGCTTGAGTATGAATAGATATTGTTTGATGGTTTTTAGATAGATATAGGAAGCTGTGGTATGAGTGCCAATGAGACAACTCTTCATTCAAGTCATAAAAGTAAACCATTATAGGCCAACACGGAGCCTTGACTCACACGGAACAGCAAGCTGTAAAAGGCCTCCAAAAATTAATAGTGTAAAACCATTCAAACGGGAAAACCAACGGTCTAATCTATATAAAAAAATGAGAAACGAGAAACACTTATTAACCACATCAACAAACGACAACTACTAATGAACATCAGATTCCTAAATTTGGACAAGTGCAAACAATTGCTGCCAGTTTGAATGTTTTAATGGTACCAAGTTCACTTCACACTTATCTGAAACAATAATGTAACATGACAACATAGAAAGACACACTATAAAATATCAATTGGAATGGCTGTTCATTTCAGAGGTCATTCCCGCAGAACCATCTAAGAGTTTTGAAGAGTATCAAGATTGTTTGTCTGTTTACATTGATTTAGACTAAAAAGTTCAAAAAGTCAATACTTTATATTTTAAGGGGCATACATATGACCTTCATGGTTTTCAATTAATACTTTGATGTGTAGAAATGTCCGATTTGCTAAATGGATTTCTGTACGTGCTTTAACAGGCATTCGCCAATGAATAATCAATGAAGTTCCATGTTAATAGTAAACAGCGGTGTCATATGATAAACATGATATTAAACTAAGGTCATCTGCCTAATAAGGTTTATGCCATTAACAAACACAAAAGATCTTAGTTGAATTTACGGGACAAACACAGGTTGACAGTTACCAGCTGTGATCTAGCCGAATAGAATTCACTCATTTATCCGGATCGTTAAGTTCGTTGTCATATTTCACTTTTCGGTTTTCGGTTAACAATTTATTTGATTATTAGATTTAATCATTTACACTTATTGACAGGGGGTACTACTAAATCAACATCTGAGCAAAATAATCCAATCTACAAACCCATCAGCACATGACGATCATTCACAGTTTTTCATCTTTAAAAGGCTCTGTTTTCAAATTATTGTTTTCATTTATTACTTACGTTCACAAGTAAGCAAATTATTTTTGAAAATTTTATTTTTTCAGATGGCAAATTATAAATCCAAAGTACAACAGTTACAGTTAAATGTAGCTCAGCTTCTCTCCAAAAAGAAGTCGTTAAATTCCAAAGTTGTTTCACAAGAGTTTGAAGCATTTCAAGAGGCGGTTGATAAGGTTTGACTTTAATCGTTGTTATATTTAATGCATTTTCATGTGTTTGCTAATTATCTTATGTACTATAGGCAATCTTTCAAATAATCTTTTCAATAATCTGCAATAGCCTTACCAGTTTGCAGCCTAAGTCTCGACTTCAGGAGCAACATTACTGTCCTATCGACGAACTATATTGTGTATAATAGTGTTTGTTTTTAAAAACTTTGCAAAACGGTGTTTCTATCTTAATATTAAAATCATGTACTATGTATATGATATAACGAAGTTAAATTTACATAGAAAATATTGCATATAAATCATGTCATAAACGAAGATCTGGCTATTGGGAAAAAATAAAGAATACCAGAATCGGTTTCGACTAAGTAGTACAATTGTTTTGTAAGACAAAAGTAAAAAACAGTTATGTCACCAGCCCAGTAGTCAATGAATATGAATATCAATAATGTGGTCATTTTTATAAATCTCCTGTTTACAAAACTTTGAATTTTTCGAAAAACTAAGGATTTTTGTATCCCAGGCATAAATTACCTTAGCGTTTTTTGGCACAACTTTTTGGAATTTTGGATCCTCAATGCTCTTCAAGTTTCTATTTGTTTGGCTTTATACATATTTGATATGAGCGTCACTGATGAGTCTTATGTAGACGAAACGCGCGTCTGGCGTACTAAGTTATAATCCTTATACCTTTGATAGCTATTATAACTTGAAACACCATACAACTGCTTCTGCTCTTATCCTTCCGCAATTGATTTGAATTAAACAACTCCGGATATTGACAAAATACATTGTGTTATATAATGTTGCAGATTCAGAATGATGAAGGGTCTGCCCTTGAAGTCAAACAGACACTTGTAGGATTGGAAAAAGCTTTAAAGAAAGAGGGTTTGTTCAAAAATGTTAAAGGACTTTTTGTTGGAATGAAGAAAGAATTTCTGTCTGTAAGTATTTTTTTGATATAGATATACATGTATATAATAGTATATTCAAAACAGGACAACACCGCAACTAAAATAATAATAAATTTAATCTTCCTAAAACTGATAATATAATGGTCTTTAAGGATGTTCGCTGCAGGGATGACACAAGCTCACTATCAATGGTTGGACGACAATTCTTAGATTAAAGTTATGTTTTATAAGAATTCCTAATTTGATTGGTTGGCCACAATCGTAATGGATCCTAATAAAATGCAAAATTCATGACATCAAGTCTTAGAGCTCACAATGACAAAGTCACACACATGCGCTGTACAAACAAACGAAAAATGTTATTGCTTCATACAAAAAATGTTTTTCGAACAACCAACAACACTAAGAAAAAACACTAGTATGGCAGAAAATAAACATGTTTTCATTCAAATGTTATTTTGCAGTCTCCTTCGGCGAAACCACAACCTCTTCTAGACCTCGATGCACTTGATGATGACGATAAAAAAGAAAATAGAAGCCGTGCTCCGACAGCAGTAACTCACCGATCAGAGACGAAGCCTCCTGCGTAAGTAAATATAAAAAGAAGTACTGGGGGTCATCTGCTCTAAGAATCAGAATTTTATACAAATAATACAACTGGAACATTTCCTTTCTACTTGACAACGAAAGGGTTCTAGGCCTTCTTAAACACTTATCTATTTTTATGCAATTAAAACGATTTTGAACACATGTCGTTTTTTCCCTTACATTTGGTACATGTTGTATGACTGTACCTGTTGGCTCTTTCTAATGACGCAATGTAAAACTCTTCCTTAGTGCTTATAAGTCAAGGACAATTTTTTCTATGTTATACTCAAATATACAAGAGCTTTAAAATAAGGTCAACTAAAAAAGAGCTATCACAAAGTGAAACATCTGCAGCGTAACAATTAAAAATCAAGAGTAGCTGACTAATAATTTTAAACAATAGTTATGAATGAACATGACTTTGAAACTTTTACATAACCTTAATTGATTAAACTTTGTGAAAAGAAAGACATAAATTCAATACTGTGCAATATGCAATTATCAGAGCGTCTATTGGAAAATGCAGGTTGTTCTTTGTATTGGGTTTTCTTATCTGCGTGTCGAATCAGATTGTCTTTCAGTCTTATTCATTCAAGATTTATGATTGATGACAGCTATAACAAAACTTGTGAAATTTACCACCAATGTCCAGTCATCTGGGACATAATTATGAAGAAAATTTTTAATTGAATGAATTAATGTAATTACGTATGCTTGAAAGCATATAGGATTTTGGTGATTTTATTTTCGTTTTCAGACTTACATGCGTCAGACTTAATAGATTAATGACAAAAACATCTGGTATAGAACCTAAACTACTTTGTGTCTTAAATCACATACATTGCTATAATACAAAAAAAAGCTTTTGGATCCTAATGGCTTTAGTACAGTGATATACTTTAGGCTTTGGTGTCTGAGTGGTTCTTTCCTTCTATTGCTTAGTAGTACTGCTCCATCTCTTTTTAATCGTTATATTTGTTCTGAAAAGAAACTGACTTCTAAAAATCCTTAGACATAAGTTGATTTAAAGTAGATATTTGTATAAGTTTATCAACCCAGATTTCTATTAGACGATTAATATATACTCCGTTAACCAAAGATTACCATTTGTTATTCTATTTTCAAAGAACAATAAATCACAAGATAACATTTGAAAAAGGAGATGTTGTATAAAACAATTATCGACCAAATAACAAATAACAAAGATTTTAAACAACTGCATGTATACATCACAATTAATTAAGCTGTTTCTTAGCTGACTACTTCACTTTGTTGATAGAGGCATACTACAAAATATGTGTCTATTTTAGACGATATGCAGCAACTGTACATATTGAAGATGTTAAAAGTGTAAACAGAGCTGTAGGAAAACTATTTGTTCATCTTAAGCCTCAAAAAGGCAGCGAGTCTAAGGACGTCACCATGTTGTCTATTCAAGGACGTTCAAGCACAGTCGTAAAAATGAAAGATTTTGATGATTCAAATTTTTCAGACGTCATTAAACGGCTGAAGCAGTTTGAAAAGGAACTTAACAGACAGAGAGCAGCTCAACACACCGAAATTATGAGGTAAATTAATGAAAGAGTTTTTAGACTATGTACACTTCAGATAATACCTATTATTCAGCTTTAATCATGTAATAAATGATTACTTAAGGTGGTACTTAACACCTTGACTTAAAAAATTATAATTTGGCACGTTTCATTTTCATGAAATGTTGAACAATCTCAATCATTCCCCTATACCCAATGTAGAAAAACCAAAACACAGAAATGCACATAGTAAAACTTGTAACATCTCAAGTATTCAATTCCCGATTCTGTTGATGATATGTAAGATAAAACATTTTCTCAATTAAATACACCATTGTAATACATTGTACACATGTATAGAGGGTCATTGTCATTTTAAATCGTCTACATATTAAATGATGGTAGTATGATTGCTAATGAGACAACTCTCCGTAAGAGACCAAATGACACAGACATACACTTCATTAATATAACGGAATATGTAGAATGCTCTTTCAGAGTCAAATAAAACACCCTAACTGTATAATATAAGGGCAATAACTACAGGCACAAGGACGTAACCTTAACTTATTGATTCAAGTGCACTGATAAAGATGCGTCTATCGATCATATGTATGAGCCTGGAATCTTTGAGGATATCGTTTATTGAAATGGATATTTTGGGAAAATGAATACTACAATTTCAGATAACACTCTGAAGAAAATAATTCGACAGATATAACAAATATTTTACACAAACAGGGAAGAAAAAACAATGTTTTAATTTTGAATCCGTTAGATTAATCAAAATATGAAGAATAACATAACGCATAATACATACATGTTCTGTACATAGGCTGTCAGACGAAAACCAGCTACTACGGAAGCATATGACAGACTTGCGGAAAGATCATGACAGGTATGCTGTTATTTTAAATCTAAGGTTTTTCATCAGCCAATCTAGTAACAATATATACTCTTTATTGATGCCCAACGCTTTCATATGCATCCAAACATGAACTTACACTTAGTATTATATGAATATTACCACCAACTGGGTTAAGAAAGAAACCGAAAAAAATATTAAAGATGAGGTATAATTGCCATCTATCAACAATACGCCTATATAAAATTGAGAAAGGAAATGGTGAATATGTCAAAGCGACAACCACCCGACCATAGAGCAAACAACAGCCGAAGGCAACCAATGGGTCTTCAATGTAGCGAGAATTCCCGCACCCGTAGGTGTCCTTCAGCTGGCCCCTAAAATATGCATAATAGTACAGTGATAATGGACGTCATACTAAACTCCGAATTATACACAAGAAACTAAAATTTAAAATCATACAAGACTAACAAAGGCCAGAGGCTCCTGACTTGGGACAGGCGCAAAATTGCGGCGGGGTTAAACATGTTTATGAGATCTCAACCCTCCCCCTATACCTCTAGCCAATGTAGAAAAGTAAAAGAATAACAATACGCACATTAAAATTCAGTTTAAGAGAAGTCCGAGTCCGATGTCAAAAGATGTAACAAAAGAAAATAAATAAAATGACAATAATACATAAATAACAACAGACTACTAGCAGTTAACTGACATGCCAGCTCCAGACCTCAATTAAACTGATTGAAAGATTATATCTTCATCATATGAATATCAGGTACAATCCCTCCCGTTAGGGGTTTAGTATCATACTATCATAAAATATATGGGAAGAACATAACCCGTGTCATGCCAACAACTGTTATTTTAGAATTAAATGTTTTAAGTTCCGATGCAAAGACCCTATCAGTGAATCAATGTTAAAGCCAAAATATGCAATCTTTAATGACCTGACAACAGTATCGTAACTATATCCCCTTTTAATAAGTCTATTTAAAGGTTTTGTTAGTTTCTGAGGAGAATACTGACATTTTTGTGCTTTATAAAGAATATTTCCATAAAATTTTGGATGTGAAATACCTGAACGTATAAGATGTCTGCATGTTGAGTTATATTTACGAATTATTTCCTTATACCGGTGATAAATTTTAGTAAATGTTTTGACCAGTTTATGTATAGACAAGGATGCTAAAGGTTAATTTGATATATTGTAATTCTCCTTGAAACTTTTCATTGTCTTATCTTGTATCTGAACTAACTATATGTTCCTCAAACTTCGTTAATTAAATTTACTCGTTTGTCTAAATATAAGTAAGCACCCTGAGTTTCTTTTAAAGAATTAAAGGTACACAGCCAATTTCATCGAGAGCCAAAGGTAAACAAGTCGAGATAATGGAAAAAAAATTTAGAAGTCAGAAGAAAGGAATGGAGGGCAAAATATCAGAAATAGAAAGTGAACTGCAAGTCAGTCTCGAGAAGTAAGTCATAAAGAGGTATATTTTTCAACGCCGTACAGGATGGAGATTTACTTGAGATAAACGCATCATATGAAGAAAAATATCGGCTTTTTATATGTCAAATACAGAAATATAAGTTAATATATGACATCATATAATATTAAAGTATACTTTTTTTGAATTTTTGGTGTTTTTACTCTACTTATAAGCACCGCATTTAGGCTATTTCGTAGCAACCAGTTTTTATTGGTCGTTGAAGCCGGAGTGCCTGGAGAAAACCACCGACCTTCGGAAAACTGACAATTCTAGTCAAATAAGATTGTAGTCGAGTGCATCCGCCCAAGCTGGGTTCGAACTCGCAACCTCAGTATTGACTGTATAGTGATGACAGTAGTAACTACTTAGACCATTCGGCCACTGAGGTCTCGTAATGTCGTTGAGAAAGCCAACCAATCTAATTTAACAAAAGGTTCTTCAGTCATGAAATCTATTTCTAAAAGAAACGCAAAACTTCCAATAAAAATTTAAAAGTACAAATAGCAACAACTATTAACAACATGTCTTTCTACACAGACACATACATACATCAGTGGAAGAAATAAAAAAAGAACTCAGTTGAAACAGTGTATCAATCACTTAATTTAGTCACACGAAACATAACACGACACTATTGGAACGTCATCAAGTAATTTTTGTATTACTAAAAACAAGTTCTGAGTTCTACTTTTGAAAATAATGAAATACATTTATTTCAGAACATTGAAAGAAAAAGACGTTCTTGAACAAATGATAATGGATGGAGTAACCCGACTAAAAACGGCTATAATAAGTTTACACAAAAAACTATGTGGTGGAGAAGGTGATGACAGAGAAATGACGACTATTACTGAAAAAGATGAAGAAAGTGGCGACGAAGCATCAGGATCCCCAGGTGCGATGAGTGTTGACGAACTCATGAAGAACATTTCAAGTATAGAGGATGAGGCACAGACTTTGCAGGATCGTAATGATAGACTTCAATTGTAGGTTTAGTTTTTGTTTTAATTTTATGTAGGAATTTGAATGTTGATAAAAGAAAACTAAATAAATAATCATATACTCTTGCCCTATGAATGTATTAATTTAGTTTTATCAACTCGTTTTATTCTCTTTCCGACCAAACATTGGTCAATCGATTATCTTAAACAGGCTTTCAAGAAAGCATCACTCTAAATTAGAAGGGGTTTCATGGGTTTTTAATCTATGATAATACATTTTTATTTCTGAAATTTAGTATATAGCGCAAAAAATATATTTTGGTTTGCAAATTTGCAACACCGTGGGAAAACATTAGCCGACAAAACGAGCATACAAAACTTAAAGATTTAGTACAATTACCCTAAAAAAATGGGGGGGGGGGGAGGGGAGGGGGTGGGGTGATCTTAGGTGTTCCGAAAGACTAATTAGCATATCCTACTCCACTTATGACACCTGTTGTATTTCTCCCATGAAATAGATAAAAATAAGTGGGAATTAAATCACACAGTATAAATAGGTTGAGGCATCACACGAATTGGGAATTAAATCACAAAAGGAATTAACCATTGGTCATATAAATGTTTGTTATTTTCTTATCTATGATTCTTTCAGGATAATCAAGGAAAAGGAATCAGAGATTCATCAATTACGAACAGCTGTAACAGATATTTCCAACGAAATTGGGAAAATGCACGGCACAGTTACACAACTCGATGGATCAGCTCACATTAAACATGGCAGAGGTTCAATTGGATCAATTTCAGTTAGCGGACTTGATACAAAGGAGAAAGAACTGGCAATAGCTAAATTACAACAAGTCAACGCCAGTATTCAACAATATAAAAGGTTTGTACCAAGTCAGGAAAATGGCCATTGTTTCATTGTAGTTCTTTTCTATATGTGTTACATTTTGGTGCTGTGTTTCTGTTGTGTCGTAGTTCTCTCATATTTGATACATTTCCCTCATTTTAAGTTTGTAACCCGGATTTGTTTTTTCTCTGTCGATTTATTTATTTCGAACAGTGGTATACTACTGTTGCTTTTATTTGTATTTTCACCAAGTATTAATATCTAATCAGACTTACACCTTTTTGATAACGAAACAAAATCAAATGTTAATTTGCTTTCTCCTGGATGTCATATATATCAAACTTGCTATCTGTATTTTGATGGAATGATAGGTTCATTGACTCCATCTTGTACTTGTCTTCATTGCTCTCTAATTTTGGTGTTTGTTTAGCTTGCTAACTTTTTGAATACGGTCGTCATTGATGAGTCTTTTAATTTGTAGACGAAATGGTCATCTGTCGTACACATATATAAGCTTGGTATATTTTATGAGTTTTTCTCACTAATCATTTGTTCTAGTCTTAACTACACTATAGTCATTTATAATCCTTTTTTTTAGGTTATTACAAGAAGGATCAAAACCAAATCTTAAACAAAAGGATGAAATGCAACCACTTACGTTACAGATAAACAAAATGTATAATGAGTTTAAAAAAGATGTTGAAAGATTGGATTCAGAAAAGAGTGGCCTAAGTATGGACACTTTACTTGAAGAACCTACTCAAAGGGATGAAGTGAACGTTATGGTGAAGAAACTCACAAAAATTCAAAAAGCTTATAAAATTTTAAAGGAAAAGGAATCAGAAAAATGAGTTGAGAGTAAAGGAAGAATAATATGTAAAAAAACGTTTTTTTTCATCGTTATGCATAAAACATAAATAACGTCTTTCTGAAAGGCAGCTATGTTAAACTAATTACGAGATAAAAAGAAAGGTGACAAAAACTGGATGCAAAATGTCGAAATCAAAATGACGCATAAACACTTATAATTTTTTATGCAAAACTGTAATATAAAATTTTTATTAAAGCAAATGCATGATACATGTACATATACGTTACCAGAATTACTATCATGAGTTTCATAAATGTACTGTGCTGTGTACACTTTACAAAATAATAGATAGATCGACTGAACAACCTTTGAATTCAATTAATGTTTCATATTTTATACATGTAAGTATAGAATGTAGTTGTATGAAAGTCATTTGTATAATGCATTTTGAAGAGGCATGTGTAATTCAATTTGTTAATTTAAATGGGTACACAGAGACGTATTGGACTTGTTATCCATGTATGTATTGTTTTAAATATATATATATGAGCTGTAGTTTAAATTCGTATTTAAAGAAAGAAGGCAAAATGAATAAGTTTTATAATGGATATATTTGATTACACGTATGCATACAAATTTATAAAAGTTTATATCAATTTCTATACTGGAATTCTTGTGAATTTGACTTAGGTGTTAGAAAATGAGTGTGTTAACTTCTATTATTTTTATATAAAGTGCAATACTTCATAAAAGGGCATCATTTTACGTACATTTCTATTTCATTTTCATTTTTCATTTCAAAGTAGTAAATAACATTGCATAATTCAGATATGATTTTTTCCATTAGCATTTTTTCAATTCATTCGACTTAGACAATAATACACAGAACTATGGTCTCATTTGAACTGACTTATCATGAATGATTTCTATTGTTTTAAAGTAAGAAAAAAAACTCGATTTCGTCTTTTAAATTGATTTAAGGTAACGGCGCGGATTATAAAACATAAGAGTTTTTGTATTTTAAATCTTTCGCGTCGTGTTAGAGAACATTAATGTAAATTTTCTTCCTAGTGGTGCATTTCATAAACCTTTTATTTCTTTTGAAAGGAAAAAGTCATTACTATTAATTGATATATAACAAAGCACTTTTATACTTAATTCGGGTTCAATTTCACTTTGCACATGCATGCAAGCGTGTCTCCCTATACATTTTGAACTGTTACCATAAGGGTTCAATTCATTTTGTTTCGTGTTTAAACATTTTCATATTCATCACATTTTTCATGTGTCCTTTTGCATAAAACAAGACATTTACTTCTTTGTAAACTGGAAAAATAAGACAAGGATTATGCATTGGAGCTTTTGAGGTCAATTTGAAAGTATGTGTTTGATTTCCCTCACTTGTATCTATACTGAGATACTGAGTGCCATCTTAAAATAATGCAAACCCTTAAAATAAACATTTGAACAATAAAATCTTCTTTAGAGCGCAATCAATCTTCGAAGAGTTTGAATTTTTAAATTATATAATTAAAGAACATTTACATCATTTTTTCAAACGTTTCGATGATCGGATTTGAAGAATTTCGAATAAATGTTCGACTGTACATTTCAATGGAGATGATCAATTAATTTAGTACACATTTGGTTGACAGTTTTTGAGTTTTGATTTTGAGGGATCGCTATTTGGTGTCTTGAAAATATATTGGAACTCAATATTATTTCAAATGTACTTAAATAATATATTACTCATTGTGTATGGTAACATTAAGATCGTTTTTTTACTTTTTTACATCAA
Source organism: Mytilus galloprovincialis (assembly GCF_965363235.1). Lineage (NCBI taxonomy): Eukaryota > Metazoa > Mollusca > Bivalvia > Mytilida > Mytilidae > Mytilus > Mytilus galloprovincialis. The sequence goes on from NC_134845.1 coordinate 20,128,562, forward strand.
TGAGAAAACTTCCTTTTCAGTGAAATGCATGCAGAAGTTAATAGAATATTGATCGAGTGATATGTGAAAGTTATATTTAGAATAATAAGATATATGCTATTTTCCCCCGAAAAAGGGCAAGTAAACGATATAGCTTTCCCCTGAATACTTTCAGTTAAGATGATCCGAACTTGAAAGAATCATAATGCAATCATCTGCTTGATACATGTGTTGTTTGTTTGTAAAAAAAGTGTAATTATGTTTTCACAGACAACAGTCACATGGTGACTATTTTACATGTTCTCTATTTGTATTTGTTTATTTTTGCTTATATGTTTATGTAACACATTACAGTGAATTGATATCTATTGTAATATTTGTTAAAATGTTGGCTGAATGACCTGTTATTTTTACCCTGCAATCAGTCAGTAATATTCTTAGCATATCTAATCGAAGAATTCAAATAGAGAAACTTGTGACCGAAAAACACTTTTACTAAGCCCATCATTTTATTATAAGTACTTGTCGGTCACAAGTTGAATAATTTTCGATATTTGAATTCTTTAATTAGTTCTTTTTTTGACATTAACAATGAGATGTTTTTGTGGATTAAAGTTAGAAAATTTAAGGAACTATATATTTATCTATGCATTCACAGGTACTTCAATGCGAAGTCGTCGACAAAGTCTTGATAACATCTTTTGTTGTATGACGTCAGAGGAATGAAATAACCGAATTAATTTCATATGTGAAATCATCCTCTTTTTGTTTATTTCAATGAGAAATCACAGTAATTCATTGCATGCAATGTAATAAAAGCCGATAACTGTTTTTTCTATATTTATGTTATCCTCTTATATGAATCTCGGCTTATATGGAAACGGTTACGAAAACAACCTTAAATATATAAAACTAATATATAGAATAGTAATATGCATGGCTTAAAGAAAAAAAGGTTTTAGTGACACAGAAAAAAATAGATGTATTTTTGCTTTCTAGTTATGATATAAAAGCGATGAAAAAATCAAAATGGACAGAAACAAAAGGAAACAATAATACAATTAAGTATGAGTGTAAATAGTAGGAAACATGAAGGATATGAATAATAATATGCTACATCACCATTTATTTTTCACGTATGTAAAACAAATACTCATGGCAAATTTTCATACAAATAAGGTATTTATCTCCAATTCTACATACTGATACACATTAATAGTAAGTGTGAATAAGGAAAGGAAAGACATTATGTATTTGAAAAAATATCCTATAAAATACATCTTTGTGTACAGTGAATCAATTCAGCTATCAAAATATTTAGAGTTATCTCTCTTTGTTAATTTTATACAGACTTTCATGTTTATGATAAGTGACAATACATTCTATATTGATGAGCATCATATTGTACATTTATTGTAAATTAAACAACATTTTACATAACACATATTTTATATTTGTACATTGTAAATTTATTGTAATGGGTCATATTGAAATCATAAAAATGCAACTATAAATATTGAAACGAAGATCAAGTCTTTTTAAGGTATATATTTGATACATTACATATTGTCAAGAATGGCACCAAAAAATTTTGGCATACTTTTTTTTGTATATTTTATCAACATACATATTTTCAAATGTAAGATCAATTAAAATGAAATAAAATAATAAACTCCATTGTTTTACATCTTATTCCAATAAAATATGTCATAAAAACGAAAAGAGAGCCAGAGTATACAGTAGGAACATTAAAAATCCACAATTAAAACTTAAGTAAAACTTTCACAGACATAGCAAATAAAAGACTTTACAAACATAATCTAATCCAAAACTAAATTCAGAATGGAAATTTGGAGTGTGTCAAAGAGACAATTACCAAAACAAAGCACAGAAAACAACAAAAGGCATTTAATTGGTCTTCAACACTGCGAGAATATCTCTCACCTGAAGGCGTGCCTCAACAGCCCCTAAGTACAAATGTGTTATTTGGATGGAGAGTTGTCTCATTGGCACTCACAACACATCTTCCTATATTTATAGTTCAGTGATAATGGACTTCTTACTTAACTTGAAAACATATGAAATAAAAAATCATACAAGACTATCAAAGACCAGAGACTCTTAATTTGAGACAGGCACTAATATGCTAATATACAGTGAGGTTTAATTTGTTTTGTGATATCTCGACCCTCATTTTCCTCAAACCAAAAAAAAAAAACCCTAAACACACAGCAAAACACTATTTAGACACATTTGGACTTAGCAACTTGAATTCTACAAAACCTAAGACGATTTGTGGTTGAAACCTTATATGTTGATCATGGTTAATACAAATACAGTTATAATTCTCGTACGGTCATGTCACAATCATGAAAAAGATGACAGGATTTAGGTTTCAAGGGGAACATGTAAGTGGTCCATAGTAACAGAAATATTGTCATCCAATTTCTAATGGCGTCCGTCTAACTTTCCATAGGAAGGCTTCAATTTTACCACTTCGAAACATTTGTTCAATTCCTTCCTTGTTAGCGGTAGGGAATCATAATAGGAAATACAAACTATCGAGTATCATAAAGTGGACATTTCACCCCGAGGGTATCAAAAGCACCTCGGTGTTGACATGCATATCAATTATATAGTCACTGTTTTTTTAATTTACTGCTTGCAAAGGTAGGAATTAGTCTAAATACTAAAGACTTTCTTATCCTTAGTATATATTACTTAGCCGTATTTTGCACAACCTTATAGAATTTTGGGTCCTCAATGCTCTTCAACTTTATACTTGTTTGACGTTCTAACATTTTTGATCTGAGCGTCACTGGTGAGTCTTATGTAGACGAATCACGCGTTTGTTTTAACAAATTATAAGTCTGGTACCTTTGAAAGCTATATATCACATTGTTGCTATATAATCAATATATAACGAATATCGGTATCAGAAGCGTGAATCGTGGTAGTTTAAAATGTGCGTTTTTATGATCTTTAGTTCGGATGCATTACAATTATACGTGATTTTCTTTTAGTAACATAAATTGAGCATATATAAAATGTTTTTTTTTAAGTTGAAATACTAAGGTTTCGATTGGAATATGAAGCTGATCAATTAATCATTTTACATTTCGGGAGATACATTATATTCATAAGATATATTTAGTTATATAAATATATATATATATATATTCATGCTTTCGTCATAAAATCCATTCTTTATAGATTATCGTTAATCATCTCAACATGATTGATTTTCTCGCTTGAGCCAGTACGGCGAAATCGAGAAAAGCAATCGAGTTGAGATGACCAATGATAATCTGTTTATCACTATTTTACCTATGACGACGTTGTCAATTTCATATGAATTTCAGTAGCAACGTCGCGTGCAAGAAAAACAGATCAAAGACAAAAATGCACAAAATAGCGATAAAATGTTTTATAAGACAGGTACAATGCAATAATAATTTTAATCAACAGAATAGAAGAAAACTAAAATAAAAATGATAGGAAAAAAGTAAAGAATTGCAAAATTAGTCAGTTTTAATCGAAAAGGAAACAAGACCCTAACCAAGTCAGGAATATGGCAGTTGTTATCAAAACGTTTGTCTCTTTGAATGTGCCTTGCTATTTGTTTTTTCTTTGCACTTCTGTGTTCTATTATTTCGTTGTTTTCCACTTTAAGTTGATGTGTTTCCCTCGATTATAGCTTGTAACCCGGATCTTTTTTCTCTAAATCAATTTATGATTTTTGAACAGCAGTATACCACTGTTGCCTTTATTCACTACTCTATATTGTAAAGTAGAAACTTCTGAACTGTATCAAACTACATATTGTCATTGTAGATAAACTCACCATAAATATCAGTATTAAAGTTTTGTTTTTTAGACGCGAGTTTCGTCTACAAAAGACCTATATGTATCAGTGTCGCTTGAATCCTAAAAGTAAAAAAAGGGAAAGTAAAGTACGGCGTTGAAGAGCAAATTCCAAAAGATTGTTTCCAATTTAAGCGTAGGTTAACAACTTGGACTTTTAAATGGAAGTAAATCCATTTTGTTCATTCTGTAAAATGATTTGTAAATGAAAGGACAAAATACGTTTATAGTTTTCATCATGTATGTTAGTGTTTGTCAAAGCTACAGCTGTTAATATGATTTAATATTTGATCAACGGCCGTACAATATAATTATTCAGCATGTTGTTTGATATGTTTGCTAGCTTATAATTTAAAACAGACAATTCAATTTCAAATCAGTTATCCTTTGCCTGTTCCTTTATGGAGAAATTAAATCAAATAACAAATCATCCCTAGAAAATTTAATTATCCCACTTCCTGACAGCTAATATGTTGGTTAGAACTAGGTGCGGAATATATATCATATGAATGAGTGATGTTTTAAGTAAACATTTACAAGAAAAAAAATAATATATTGCAAACGTTGGGCATGACAGATAAAGTAACTAAATTTACAATTATTGATAGATTATTGAAATTTGTTTAAGGATGAAAACTAAAAAATATCTAGAATTAAAAATCGTTACTACAAATCAGAAGACTATTAGTTAACAACATAAGATAACAATATTGATAGGTTATGGAACTCGTTTTTGAGATATTTGATTTATTTTTAATTGCGAGAATTTGAGTAGGACTTTTAAATAAAATTGAGAATGGAAATGGGGAATGTGTCAAAGAGACAACAACCCGACCAAATGAAAAGCAACAGTAGAAGGTCACCAACAGGTCTTCAATGTAGCGAGAAATTCCCGCACCCGGAGGCGTCCTTCAGCTGGCCCCTAAACAAATATATACTAGTCCAGTGATAATGAACGCCATACTAATTTCTAAATTGTACACAAGAAATTAAAATTAGAATAATACAAGACTAACAAAGGCTAGAGGTTCCTGACTTGGGACAGGCGCAAAAATGCGGCGGGGTTAAACATGTTTGTGAGATCTCCTTACATTTAGAATTGACAATATTTAAGGCACACATCGTAAGGTAAGAAATGTAGAATCTGCTTTATTTTGTGTAACAACCTTTTTATGAGCTATTGCAGTCTTCTATGAAAGATAAGTGAGTTATATGGAGCAAATTTGTGTAACCTGTATAATCAGAAAAAAAAATTAACAACGATTACGAACATCTGATGAGCAATCTTAACCTCACCTGACTACATCCGTAAATGTTCCCCCTCAACTTTGGCCCAGACATCTGAACAACACTAATTCAAAGCGTTCAGATTTTGTAAATCAATCAAAAGATTAAAGCCAGGCAAACAAAGTCAAATACCCAGGTAAAAAAATTTAAAAGAAACTACAAAATGATCAAATTTGGATGCGTCGATATCCTGCTATGCATGCATCACCTTCCAGACGTATGAATTGTTTCAATCAAATGCCATCAGGCAGGGAAAAGGTTTATTACCGCTGGGAATTATTACTTTGAGAAATATTTTTATTTTCCTCACAGAAGTTAATCCTTTAAAATTTAACCTGATTTCCATATTGAAGACTTCCTTGTCAGTTGTACCAATAACTACAACAATTTCATCGCACCAGAAGCGAATTTCGACTATAAATGTATTTTCAATGAAGCTTGTGGCCAAATTATTTGAGAATCCCAAGCATTAAAAAATGTTAAAGATCTGATAAAAAACAGAAAGAACCAAAGATCAATTCGAACGTAGAATCGGAACTATGAGTGACGGAGATACATTCCATTATTTGGAAATTTTATAACAACATCTATATCAATACAGTATCCTTATTTAACAACTATACCGAAGTACTGGGTATTGACGTGATGACACTTTCAGGGACTTTTTATTAATTAGGCGTTATTGAATAGTACATTTCTATATTTTCCTCGGTTTTAGTTTGTGACCTGAATTTGTTTTCTCTTAATCGATATTTGTTTTTTGAAGAGCGGTACCATTCTGTTGCCTTTATTTGCACAACATATACACGATTAGTATATCTCGAGTCAGACTTGAGGCAACAACTTGAAAACCTCCTACAATACATCATGGTTTATAAGGTCCAAATATCGAAAAGTAAAGCCTTAAGACAAACAACATAGTTATGCAAAGGCAAGATACATTCTGAAATTAAAAATAATTTTTAAATTACACAATGATATATTTTGATAAGTTCCTATTCATCTTTATTTTCATGTCATTATCTGTTGGCATGGTATGACTACTGGACTGTTTTAAATATATTTGTGGAAGAATGTCGTTATTAGGGCGAGAAGCAAACAATTATAAAAATTGGTTATTTTATTGATTAGTCGTCTAATAGATTTATATTGCTAAACATTTTTCAAAATTAGGAAATAAAATTTCTAGAAAAAAAGTATATTACATAAAATCGTAAATAATAACAAGCATGATAAGGAAGCGACATGAAAAAAACCATATTATAAGTTTAAATTAATTATACTGTCTGAAAAAAATCGTTTTTCCTGAACTTTTGTTGAACCTGAATGATGAATTAAATCACTGATTATACATCGTTGATCATATTAAAACGTCTTAGGAACATTACGAGTGACGCCACACCATGAACCTGGAATTAAATTGAATGAAATAATTCTAGAATGTCGTCTTAGGTAATGTATAATGCTTTTATGTCTTCTGTGTGCTTTATAAAATCTCTTAACCATGTAAAAAGCATACAAATTTCTTTCACATATCGAGAAACAAATCACAATATAGAGGAGTTGTACTTACACACTCTATCACTCATAATGTCTGTTGTTGATAACACGTTTAACCTATATATTAAAAAATATATCTAGCTCTTTAATACCAACTTATAAGTATCCTGTCATCTAGATTTGTTTTTACGTGAAATTATTTGTGACATTGGATTATTTGCTCTATCTGCTTAAATGGTAAGCTTTGATAAGCAAGGAAAAAACAATTCAGTCAGTAAAAAAAATCTGTGTTTTACATATCGTATGTGTTCTTTTACTAAAGATTGCAATTCCCCGGCTCGGGTGAAGGTTGTTTCAGGAAGATTTACTGCAACTTTATTGAACATCTGTTTTTGTATGCCTAACAACTTTGTATGTGATTTTGTGATCCAGCTGATTTTATTCGGGTGTTCGTCTAATGTAACTAATTATACGCCTGGTATTTGCACGAGCCTTGACAAACACTTTGGTCATTTTCACTGTTGATTAACATTTTGTACCCAAATGTCTCACTAGCTCATTCAACAGTATTTCTTTATTTAAATGAAATATCAATGATTCTTCAAGTTTATGTAGATTTTTTCTGTTTATACTATTTCGAAAAAGTCAAAACACTACGGTTTGTACCCCCCAGAGAAATATTGCATAAGCCTGTATTTTCTAACTAGCATTTACTTTGTAGATATCAAGTGTTTTATATTTATTCCAATTTAATGTAAGGAAAAATATTCATCATGTATCACCTCTACATAATACATGTAATCGTCGCAACAACCTATTAATTAACTTATGTTTCTTTTCAATTTTACAGCATAGTGCCATAGTTAATTTTTTTAATGGATGCCAAAAATAAAAAAAATGTTGAATCAACTTTGAATAGAAACTAACCTCATAAAACAAGTTTATTACTTTTAATATTTTGTTATGCCACCCTTCTGAACTAGAACTTGTCTGCAACGACGTTGAATAAAGTCCCTGAATATAAAATAATGGCACTTCTAACCAGGCAGGCAGTAATTCAGACTTAATGTCTTTAACATTACGAACCAGATGAGGTCTGACATTTTCGATCAGGCTCAAGTCTGGTGATTGTGCAGGCCAGGTAAGTTGCGGTATCTGGTTTTGCCTTTTCCATTCTTCTACAACCCTTGACCGATGACAGGGTGCATTATCATCTTGAAAAAGATAAGGTTCATTGCTGAAATGTTTGGTTACAACTTGCCATAAATTATCGTCCATAATATGTAATACATGCCAAGACCATAATTTTAAGATTGGTGGACGGTCGCTATGCAAACATATCCCAGAAATTCAGGTCTACAAATTTCATTTGACTTCCTCCAAACTTTAAGTGTTATGTCAGGTTTGATCACCATCATCATCTCATCTGTTAATATATATATATATATATATATATAATATATAACTTTTTCCACTGATTGTTCACAGTCCAATGAAGTTTACTCCTGCAATATACCACTCTTTTCTTTTGATGAACAACTCTGATGCCAATTTTCTTCCTAACAGATCGTCTGGTGTACCCTTATTCATGCAATTTTCGTTGAATAGTTCGTCTGGACACTTGAGCAGGTGTGCTAGTGTTAAATTCCTTTGTGATATCCTTAAAGGTTGAACGGCGAGACGTTTTCACAATCCGTGACAGAGTGTTTTCTCTCCGTTTGGTGACAACTTTTCTCCTTCCGCTTTGAGGAACATTTTCCTTATTACCACGAATCCGCCAACGCTTCAAAAGCCTGGAAATTGTGGATTTATTCCTAAACTCTTCGCAAAACTGCTAGCTCGATGACCACTTTCAATTAAACTTATGATAGCTTTTTTTTGTGTCGTCTGACAATTCTTTCCCGTGCTTCGCCATTTTTTGTTGATATCAACAATGGCTAAACTTCGGTACGAATCCGGATACAAAAATCTGTCTTTACAAAGTTTAGTTCAAGTAATTCCCCTTTGAATAGGGTTAGCGCTATAAAACCAGGTTTAATCCACCATTTTCTACATTTAAAAATGTCTGTACCAAGTCACGAATATGACAGTTCTTGTCCATTCGTTTTTGACGCTTTTTGTTATTTGATTTTTCCTTGTGATTATGGACTTTCCGAATTGATTTTCCTCTAAGTTCCGTATTTTTTTGAACAGATGTTATTGATTTTACGTTACACAACATCGATAATGACGTTCTTAAAAGTCGGACAACGAAAGTAATCACCCCTCGCTATTAAAAAAGTTGACTCATCTATGGCACTATGCTGTAAATGTAACCTTGGAGGACAAAGTCATTACAATGTACCAGTTACCGATTGGACATTATTTCCACGTCTCCCTCTATAAACCATTCGTATTGTTAGGGTTTAGTTTTCTATGTTGTATTTTGTTTTTTTGTTTCTTTTGGTGATGTTTTGTTTTAAAAACATTTTCATAAAAATAAATCTTTATTTTTTTTATATACTGAAAAGTTGTAAAAACCGACGATATGATCATGCATTTTATACAACATACTATCAATAACATTCTTATAACATTTCGCGTAGAATTTGTGCCAAGAGTTCATCCACCTTTTATCATCAGCAAACTCTGAAAGCAATTGAAATGATAAAATTGAAGTATTCGATTGCGGAATCCTGACGGTGCATTAAATTTGTAATAACTAAGACACATTATCTCTTATACCAAACGTATCAAATGATCACCTGAAACGTAATACTAAGACACATTATCTCTAATACCAAACGTATCAAATTATCACCTGAAACGTAATAAAAATAATTAAATGGCGTTGTTTGGTAAAAGTCGTTTTCAATGAATTGTATTTGCCTGAAGCATAAAAATCACTTAATTAAAATCAGTGTCAAAAATGCACAGCACAAACAAAAGTGAATTGAAAAGGCACTAAACCTCAATCAGTTTCAAAATCAAACTTGCATGAAAATAAGAAAACCGCGTTCGGTCAACCATTACATAAGTTTGAAAGCCATATCCTAGGTGTTGTTTTCCGTTTGTACTTATTACCAATTGTATCAGAATCTGAATTTAATGCTTTGCAATAAAGTATGAACATTTTCCAAAAAAAATATTTAATGAGACAATTTTCACAACATACTTGCTTATTAATCAAAAACGTCTTTATTGATAGAAAGAAAAAAAATGCAAAGAATAACAATAACTTAAATAACACTAAATTTACTTCACTACCTATTGTTGAAACAATATGTATCTCAGAAGAGCTCAAATTAGTCGTCACCATGCGTGACGATAATGATTCAAACAAAATGTATTCTGAAAATAACGCATTCTCTCACATTTGATATGTTTTATCTGTTGACATGATCTGTTTTGTTTGATAGTTGAATGCAATTATTATTCGATAACGCGTACCAAACATGAACTGATGGATTAAGACCAAATTTCAGTATTGAACTATAAAAATCCAACATAATGTCAATAGTGTTTAGTCTGTAAATATTTGTATACACGGTATATGTTAGAATCAGCATCTAGGGACGTATGTGACAATAACTGTTACAGTATTTATGATTTTAAGACAAAATTAAATCCTATAGCAAGATGACGTTAATACTTCACACACGCCATTGAAAACAGGAATCCAAGTCCATTTGTGAGATAAGAGCATTCGGCTGTTTTTATTCTTACAATATATTTGATATTTCAATTTTTTACGACGTTGTCAAGACAAGAGTTTAATATATGACATACATTTACAAATACCACTGAATAAACAGCAACTGTTGTCCAAGATACCTATAGCACCAATCTTTATTGCTTATTGATTCGTTTCTTTCAGACATTAATGTTCTGACATTTAATGTAGTTTATCTTAGTTTAAATGCTCTTAAAATTGGAATTAAAACTAAAAGATTTGTAATTAGCTATTTCCTTAGTAGGGAAGTATGTTAAAATGTTTTGCTAGATTTCAAATGTACAACTGAAAAAAAAACGATGTAATTAGACAAAACATGAAAAAGAAAACGCAGATTTTTTTTTTATGCAAACCTTTAATGTTAAATAGTATTTGAAGATGAATTGTGTAAAGAGAGGTGAAGAATACAAGAGGGACATTCAAACTCATGAGTCGAAAATAGAATAACAATATTATGGCTCAAAAGGAAAAAAAATTAAACAGACAGACAAACAATAGTTCAGAAAAAAAGCAACATAGAAAACCAGAGACTGAGCAAATCGAACCCTACCTAAGATATTTGTGTTTGTTCAATACACAATGATAGTCAATGAGGGTATCACCATCAATATTGTACAGACATGAAAATAAAAATATTATTGTGAATTAAGACATTCACATCCCTCATACAGAGTTGTGATACCTGGTTCCTGATTGCTGTTCGGTGTGAGCCAAGGCTTCGTGTTGCAGACCGTATCTCATGCCTCGAGCATGCCTATTACGATGCACTTTGAATACCATGTCGATAAATCTTTTAAGCGGTAATCAGTGGCTATCAATAGGCAAACTACATATATCTGCTCAGATCCAAAATACCCCTATTTCCTTATACGTGGGTTTTGAGTCATTCAGTCTTTAGATATGAGATAAGAATATGAACTACGGTAAACTAATTTTGTCTCAAAATAATATCTATGTGGCATTATATTTTGTATATTCTCGTTTTTTTGCAACAATTCAGTGTCAGTTTTTTGTCGAACTGCAAGATCTTTAACATGCTTCCAAAGAAAAGAAACAAAGCATGGATCTACTTCAACTTAAAATATTATTATATTCAGTCAAATGTGTTTTACTTAATGTCAATACAGATTGGTGTCAAGACAAGTCCTTGAATCTTCTATATTTTAAAATAAAATACAAACAATACTTGTTACATACTGTGCTTGTGACCTTTTAATACGTTATCGATATATATGATGTCAGTAATTTACATTTTGATTGAGAGCAAAGGTCACTAGCACACTCTGTAACTAATATATTTTACCGATACATGTAGTATTTAGATTAGTGGATTATCAAAGTGATAAAAATCATTAATACCGTTAGTAGTAAGAACCTTCTTCCATTTCTCTTTACAAAAACAAATGCCAGCAATAGCAACTTTTTAGCTTAAAATGTGTTTCATGAATTTATTTCAATTTTCATCTTAAAATGTCTTTGTCTGTTGAAACCTTTCAGATTTCTCCTCAACACCATGTTCTTTAGTAAGTATTGTTACATCACTGCTAACAGTGTATCAAAATAAGCCATGCCTACTAACACAATAAGGAATATACACAGTCACAAGCGCTTACTTTCAATCAATCATTCACATTCCTTGAAACGTATAAGAGTGAGATAAATAGAGTAAGTACATAGTGTCGTTTTAAAATTGACTATTAATTACATTACAAATGACTTCATTTGTAGCACCACAATAAAACGTTAAATGTCACATATATGTGTCTACAGTCCTTTTTTTCAATACCTAAATCAGATCTGAATTATAAAACTAAAACCAAATAATGTCATATTAAAAAAAAGAGGAAAAGAAACCAAGCCGTTCTACGAGACACTTCATAGAAAACGATAAAACTGATGAACAATATCAACACAAGAACTACGGCCTTCATCGCATACTCATCTGAAAGATACACAGACCCTGCTACACTAGTGATGTTATTCTAAATTTGATCATGGTCAGTGCAATGTATGGGTAATGCAAACTTTCAGAATAGTAGGACAATTTTTGGACAACAAATTATAACTCATTATGAATATGACATATGTGCAGTGTTATTAAAAATATTTGGTAAATTATATAGACATACATAATTTTACATGAAAAGATGCAGTGGAGGTTTGTGTGCTTTTAAATCTGTTAACTGTAATATGTATGTGCTGATGCATAATAAGCAAACAAAGTAGTTTTTACGATCCCACCCCTTCGCCGAAAGTAATACAATGACTATAAAAATTCCTTTTTAAGCCTTTAGTTAAAAAACTATGGTGCAGTTGCGTGCAAAAATCAACATATTTTAACGTATTCTTTTGAAATGCTCAATTAATTACCATACCAAAACATGATATGTCATGTGTACTATTGTTTGTCTTTTTTTAAAAATTTTTCCCTCTGGCATCTTTCGTCCCTCTTTTACCCTGTATTCAAATTAAATTGTAATAAAAAATTTAGTTTTAACAGCTTTAGGATTTCTTGAAATGTCATTGACTTTTTAAATGCCAGGCCAGGCAGTAACCTTGTTATTTAGAAAAACGGACCACTGTTAAATGTTATGAAGATCCAATGTAATATTTTTCTTCTTTCACTTTAGGTTCGAATTTAAAATGCTGACAATTAAATAAAATTGCACATTTAATCCCTAGTATGCTACATAATTTAAAATCATATAAAACCTTGCCATAGTAATAAGACCTTTCCATAAATGTTATCAAATAAATTAGACGATTCGATATAATATGTTTTGCTTCTGGGATTTCATTCATGTCTATGTTATTTGTTTAAAAATGAGTCAAGTTGATAAAATTATCTTTCATGTTTTGAAACTGATACTTTGACAAACTAAAGCGTTAAACAAATAGATAAACATTATCTAATAAATTAAACATAGTAAAATATCATACAACATTTCATAATAATTCCCATATGTTGATACATTATAAGAAACAAATTGAACTAAAAAATTTATATATTTTATTTTGTTATGTGGAAGCTGCAAATATCATTTTATATGACAATTACTTTCAAATGCCTAGCTATGAATGGCTGTTTGTTTTACGTCCTTCACTGTGGTGAATTTTTTATGTCCCATTTATGGGCATTATGTTTGTTGGTCTGTGGGTCTGTTCGTCCGTTCGTCCGTCCATTCGTACCGCATCAGGTTAAAGTGTTTGGTCGAGGTAGTTTTTTAAGAAGTTGAAGTCCAATTAACTTGAAACTTAGTACACACGTTCCTTTTGATATGATCTTTCTAATTGTAATGCCAAGTAAGAGGTTTATCCCCATTTTCATGGTCCATTGAACATAGAAAATGATACTGCAAATGGGGCATCCATGTACTATGGACACATTTTTATTTATTAATAATTAAGTATATTACCAATTAATGCAATAAGTATGTCCTGTAATAGATGGCGATCGGGATGAAGGTCTGGAACATTTGGAACTTCCACTGGAAAATGAGGGTATCTTGGATATAAAAGACATTTTACCTTGAAATAGGTCACATACAGACTCTTCAGAAAGTTATTACAAAGACATCTAAACCTGCATTTAGCGTTGCATTCTATCTACACGAGGCATCGGATTTATCGTCACAAATCTGACCGGGCATGGCTTCATATACGTACTAGTTCATCCTGCACAGCAAAATGCATGTTCTATTTTCACAAGGCTTCTGCTAACAGGGTAATGAAGCTGTAAGTACCCATTTCTTTATCCACAAGTCTGGAGGATTTTTTTATAAAAAATTATAATTTGTATCCCGTCATTTTACTGAGACCTTAATTCCAAATAAAAATAGACTAAACATCTTCCAAAAATTCATAACCTTATTCTTTCTAAGGTTAAAAATGCTTGTGTTCAAAGATTTTAGTTGTGCACATCTACTGGTCGATTTGTTGATTTACATACAAGAACTAGAGTTCATACGCAATCTTCGCAAATACAGCATGAGGGAGAATTCCTCAGTTTGTGATTATTTCACATGTAAAACAAACTTGAAATAGGAATACTAAATTTAAGTTTAAAAAAATTGAGAAAGGAAATGGGGAATGTGTCAATGCGACAACAACGTGACCATAGAGCAGACAACAACCGAAGGCCATTCAAGCTTGTTTCATATCTCGACTTACTTCTTTAAATTGATAATGGGGTTGGTTGAAAACTTAATTCCACAATCGACAAAGACAATCAAACTAAAAAGTATATTAGCAAGCATATTAAACTCCGAGGAAACTTCAAAACGGTAGTCCCTAATCAAATGGCAAAATCAAAAGCTCAAACACATCAAACGTATTGATTACAATTGTCATATTCCTAAAGTATCAAAAGACAATTGACCTCAGTACATTCACCTATCTTAAAACAATTTGTTAACTTCAAGTTTAATTTTTTTCACAATCTGTATCAAGTATCGTATTTCATCCAATTTGTATTTCAAGAAACCTTGCAAAACTGGAAAATCCAAAATTAAACTTTGATGGTAGAGTCTTGTGGTGCATTAATTTTATGAAGTTAAGTCACATCATGCCTAATATAAAACGTATCAAGTGAACACTTCGAATCAAATAAAGTCAAATTAACGACGTTTTTAGAAATTCTGTTTCAAAGTACGTTATTGGCCTTAAGCTTAAAAGGCAATTTCGATAAGAGTTAAACACGTTTCGGAAGAAATCAACAAGAACTTGTCAAACGATTTTATTTAGGGTTTGTGACACCAATAATTAAATTATGTTTGAACCTTTTCTATCTCTACTAGTAATTACACGTTCAGGTACACAACGTGTATCGGATCTTGAGAAGGTTGCAGTTGGATGCTGTTATATTCAATTATAACTTGTTAACAATAGTGGGTATATACATGTTTCTACGAAACTAGAAAGTGAATTAATACGAGATTTCATGGTTACTGCAATTTTTCTATTTTTTGTAAAAAAATTTCCTCTAAAAATGAACATAAGACATACAATTCAATAAATTAATATACATAATTTATCCACCAAGTAAGTCAACTATGTCACGAAAGATGGACAAATAATCAGTATTTGAGTATCAATACTAAAAAAAAAGAAGACGTTACTAATATCTGAACGATTTAAAATTAACAATAATTTAGCCTTTCTTCTGCAGTTATATCTACATAAACAATTGTTTATATATACTTGTTTAAAATACGACGGATTATCTAATCCAGGAAAAAAAGTCTGTATTTTAGATGTAATTGTCAAATATTCAGGAATTTAGGGCCCTCAATGATCCTTTACTTCGAAATTGTTTTGGCCGATTTTACTCATTTGAATCGAGCGCTGATGGGTTACTCTTAATCAAAACGCGCGTCACACGTATAAAATGTTCACCCTTGTATCTATGATGAGTTAAGTTTAAAATGACCTTTACAAAAGAGTTCACATACTACATAATGCTTTATGATCAGACAAATTGATCAAATCTATAAAACATTTTACTAAGTATTATTCCTTGACATCCTCTGGCAGCTACGTCAGAAAAGTAAATAATATATTGTATACGATTTAATGAAGTCCTTACATCAAAATTATTGTAATTGTTATTTTTTATTATATGTCAAGTCCCTATAGATACAGATTTCCACAAACAAGACATTTTGTGACTATTTTATTGTTTTAGAGGACTAAACATAATTCCTATATTTTGTTTTACGTTGCAAAAAAATAGTATCAAACTCTTTCTGTCAGTAGACATCTTTAATAAAAAACAGCTAATTGAGATAAAACATTCAGTCTTCTTTTAAATTTTCTTTTGCGTATATGGTTGTTCGTACGAGGGAGGGGGGCAATGGCAATAAAACCCAGACAATTTATGTAACATTAACTCGTGTAGCTAGTTATTGTGTTTTTTTTAAATGTATACATATACATATAGGGCCCATTGAGTCGTGTGCGTCAATTTTTATAGATTATCTTAGCCGTATTTGGCAGAACTTTTTGGAATTTTGGATTCTCAATGCTCTTTACCTTTGTACTTGTTTGGCTTTATAAATGTTTTGATATGAGCGTCACTGATGAGTCTTATGTAGACGAAACGCGCGTCTGACGTACTAAATTATAATCCTGGTACCTTTGATAACTATTTATATCATTTTGTTAATACCATGTCCATCATTGCGTTAAAATGGCCCTTCAATTCCCCTTTAAAGTCCATAGTTCGTACCTCATACAAGTTTATTTTCAATTTTAAAGGATTTCCAAATAGTTCCAACAAACAAATGTATGGAAATATAAGAACCGTATATTAGAAAACAAAACACCTATGACTTCTGTTAAAAATATATATGTATAGCCAAAACAATGCTACTCCAGCAACAGAAAAAAATAAACTCTCCACATTTCAATACTTCTGAAGTGCTGTTCTGAATTTACCTTTCATTCCATCTTCAATTAACAAAACAGAAATATTAACTGTGACTTATTTACTATTTTATCAACCTTTACCATTTTCATCTCGAGACATGAAAACTATATCAGTAACTGATAGTGTTTGTAAAATATCAAATACTATTTGTAGCTACAAAAAGTATTATAGTTTAAAGAGTAAAATATATTACTGTTGTTGTTGTTTCTAACAAATATAAGTAAGTATCGTAATTAGTCTAAAAAGATTCTATTTGTCCAAAGTTGGCTATTCCAAATCTAATTTATTAGATTATTAATTTGAGGTATAGGGTATAATTGACAAAACACAATTAATAATTTTATCAACTAAGCATATGTTTGAATTATACAACGAACAGATACATGAATATAAAACCAAGAAAAAAGCAAATTACATGTCTTATTTCTGCTTTTGAATGATAGCATTTTTTAAAAGATAATTTTTCCATGGAAACGTTTTATATGATTTCCCAACTGAATGTTACATGCTATCGTTTTAATGTGCAATTATATTTTCGAATTTAAACACTCAAATTTGAATCTTTAAGATATTGAAAAGACCCTACTAGACTTAATGTATAATATTTCATAAAGGTTTTTTGAGAAAAATAACAAGATCATTTCCTCGTCTGACATTTAAAAAGGTTTTGACATTTCCTAAAAATCCACAATATAATGAAACACAAGCTTTTCATTACAATTGCATTTGAAAATGATGTAATATCGGACGATGAACTTCTATCCAAGTTTATTAAGTTTAGTCATTATCGAAGCAGTTAAGAAGTAGATTTTAAAATATGACATGGGCTATGACGATCATAGCAGCAAACGACTGTAAGTTCCACTTTGTAAATACAGCTGTTTCCCAAACACGCTTCTTTTGGGGAGATCTTGAATATTCACAGAAAATTAATTTTGTTTACATACTGGTTCCCAGTTATGCTCACTGTGTTTCATCTCACAGAGACATAACTTGGGAATGTTACCAGTAAATACACATGTGCATATTGTTTACATCGCAAACTGTAGTAACCTTTCATTCGAGGTAGGGGTAGTTAAGAAATTAAGTGTTAGTTTAAACTCTGAGAAGTTCAGGGCATATAAACGTTAAAAATATACCGCACAGCCCTATATTTTGACCTTTGAAAAAAATGTGGTGCATATGAACCGTTCAATTCTAGGATAAGATTTTTTCCAAACTTCATTTTAAAAGTGGTACAGTTTTAGCCGTAAAAGGAGTTCCTATGGGAAATTGCATTGCTAATATTTACAGAAATGCAACCTGTAGTCGTTGTGCTAAGTACATTCTTATAAACACAAATTTGCTTCATACAGTGCTTTATTTTAAACAATTTGATAATACGCTGGACACTTTTTTTGGAGGATCATCGTTATAACTGTTTAAGAAAAAGCTGTACCGGAAGTAAAATAATACATAGAAGTAAAAAAACAATATTTCGGGACATGATTCAATCTACACATTTTAGTATTGATAAAATTTCACCAACCATGCATTGATTTCCATGATTCTTTGAATGACGTGTAAATACAACACATCGAATCATCAAAACATACAACAGTAGATCACATGTTAATGTTCTATAAGTATTTATCTCACTTTATAGTTGACAGATACACACCGAATATGTAGTTAAAACCCTTTGTTTGATTCTAACATTCTCCAACCTAACTTGCGAAGCCAAATTTTAAAAATATTTGTTTCGAGATGGCGGAGAATAACATAATATACCACACACAAAAGAACAGAAATAACTACTACGAGACTACCAAGGCGGGTTCATACAAATTGATGTCATTTGTTAATTTTTATCAGAAATTAAAGCTTATTACAGCAAAATGCATTGAGTGTATAGGTAAATTTAAAGGTAATAACTTTACCTAGCTAATTTGCCAGCTGAACCATGAGCTCATAATTCGGCATGGTATACTAGACCACTTGCGGAGTAGTCTAGTTATACAGACAGATAGATCGGTTATCTGTCGGACAAGTTTGCTGCGCTCACTCGAAAAAAAGTTTCATATTGCGACTCGCAGCTGATATTTTAAGACAAATGAAGACAATCTGGTAATTGGTTAGTACCAAGTCGGTGTTCTTGTTGTAAATTTGTTTTTCTCTTATAATTGATGCGTTTCCCTCGGTTTTGGTTTGTAAAACGGATTTGTTTTTTCTCAATCAATTTATCATTTGAACACCGGTTACTACTGTTGCCCTTATTTAACTTCATTTTAATGGGTTTTTTTAATAATTTTTATTTTACTGATATACACTTTACACTTTTTGGACAATCTAAAATGCAATTTACAAATTTTGTCTGCAAAACAAGACTTCCTAGTTTTTTTCTTTGAAAATACTTTAAAAATTAAGAATGGAGATGGGGAATGTTTCAAAGAGACAACAACCCGATCATAGAACAAACAACAACAGAAGGTCACCAACAGGTCTTCAATGCAGCGAGAGATTCCCGCACGTGTTTATGCTATGAACTTAATATCTTAAAGTACAATATATTTTAATGATTTCATTTTCCTTGGAATAAAAGCAGCACTGTTTTATTATTCTTTTTGAATCTTAAATACGGTCAACTACAAATAATTTATATCTTCTGACAGCGTTTTATATTTTAATCAGTTAAGTCTCAGCTGCATAAGGTAAATAGTCGTAAATGACAATAGATCTCATCATCATCTAAAAAGTCAGAATCTGAAAACGTTAAGTCTTATTGAAGAGTAATTTACAAGGTTTTTGTTATGGTTAATTCAGATTAAGTATTGTTAGTTACATTTTCCCTAGTAAATCCAGCATGTTAAGTACCCTTTGAGACATTTCGGTATTACATTGTGTGTACAGGTACATAAAAGCTAATGAAAATTCTTGGAATAAACTCAAAATGATTGCTGTGTTCCAAATTGATTTACAATTGACCCAATATCAATTCGTTTGTCAGAAAAAAGGTCGAAAATTACCAAAGGGACATTCGAATTCATGCGTCGAATATAAACCGACATCGGTATGACTAAAAAGAAAAAAAAGAGGAGCAGACAAACAAAAGTTAAATTAACAAAAATACCAAGGAAAGGTCAAAACGGAAAGTCCCCAATCAAATCGCAAAATCAAAAGCACAAACATATTAAACAAATATAATAACAGTTATCTTAATTAAATGGTAAAGGTATTTGATTATATTGAATTCTGCTTTAGTAGAGTTTTCCAATCTAATATTCTCCTTAGAAGAATTTGTTCATGCAAAAAATGTTGAAATAAACCTTTTGACTATTCCTCTGGTATCTTTCATCCACCTTTTGTATTTATTTCAACTAAAAAATACCTTTGTTCCAAACATTTGAGATTTTAGTTAAATGAAATCATCTTTTCATCAGAGCATGAGTTTAGCATAGTTAATGGTTAACAGCATAATTGTTTCTGCACAAGATGCTCATTTATACAATAAATATATTCTTAGTAATGCTCGAGGTCAATATATTTGAACATTCAGTACTGGACTGTTGATACCCACGGGAGTTTGGAACAGTCGCTTAGCAGAGCATGCAAGTGTCTCGTATATGATGAGTGTGTAAGCGATTGTCAATTTTTGACACCACGCAGTTTACAATACATTAAATTCTATAGGATTCTTATTCCTTTAGATGTAACATTGACGTATACCTTAACGAACCAAGTCATTTTGACAGACAACGTTTTCTTTTTCTCAATTGAAAGTGTTTCAGGAATATTCAGTACTGTCTAAATGTAGATATTATGGTCTTCGTTTGTCATTTCATTTCATTATTAAACAGGTTTAGCTGAAGGCAACAGTACTATACTGCTGTTCGAAAGTCATAAACGGATTGAGAGAAAACAAATCCGGGTAACAAACTTAAACCGAGGGAACACATCAAGTATAAGAGGATGAGAACGAAACAACAGACACACTAAAGTGAACAAAAGACAAACATCAATGCAACAAGCACAGAAACGAACTATAAGATAACAACTGCCTTTTTGTTGACTTGGTATATGGCATTTTAAGGAAAAATATTGGGTTGAATCTAGTTTTGTGGCTAGCGAAACCTCGCACTTTTACGGCAATATTAAAGATAACACTAAAAAATTGAAAACAACACCTTTAATAAGTTCCTGCGTCCGAAGCGCTTTTCTGAATTTACCTTCATCATGAACGTTGAAAGCAAAACATTTGAAACCCGAAGAAGTATAAGTACCGAAACCGTTGAAAAGCTATAATATATCAAAAATAACAAAAATTAATAGCCAAATTCATCTAAAGCCAACTTTGCCAGAGGGAGTTGAAACCTTAGTTTCTAAATAATTTTCAAATTTATAAACGGACAATTTTGGTTAAGTTTGTTCAATCATGTCAGTATCGAAGTACTGACTACTGAGCTGAACTGATAGTCCACCAGCATAGGTATCGACCAAGTGATGTAAAAAAATGAAAACAACACGTTCAATAATTTCTTACATCCGAAGCACTTTTCTTGATTTACCTTCATCAGGAACGCTCAAAGCCAAACATTTGAAATCCGAAGATTCAGAAGTACCGAAACCGTTGAAGAACTATATGTCAAAAAAAAAAAAAGAATAATAAATAGCCAAATGCATCTAAAGTTAACTTTGCCTTAGGGAGTTGAAATCTTAGTTTCTTAATAATTTCTTAATTTATAAACGGACATCTTTTAGTAAAGTTTGTTAAATCATATAAGTACCGAAGTACATGTACTGACTACTGAGCGGTTGATACCCTCGGGGACTGATAGTCCACCAGCAGAGGTATCGATCCAGTGATGTAAAAAATTAAAAACAACTTGTTTAATAATTTTTTGCGTCCGAAACATATATACATGACAGTATCACAGTAAAAATAAATGCAAGAACATCAAGAGAAATACACAAATAAACAACACAATAGTATATATCTTAAAAGACGTTATCCTTTAGTAATTGAGTGACAGTTAAATGTAGTATACTACTGTAAATGAAGGAGGATATTGTTAATAAGTACTTTTTAGAAACGTAAATTTTAATTGGATTTATACGTCATCTTGGGAAGGTGCATTTGCAAAAAATGTGATGTAGTCATGATTTTATTATGTTTTACTTTTTTTTATTTGTGTAAAGAAGATTGACCATTTTGCTTCAATAATTCAATGAATAATCTCTGTATGACACGGACGAAGTTGTAAAGATTCTTGATTCATTTGCAAATACTGTAATGTTAAATAATTGTTATGCGATTTTTTGAAAGTACATTAGTTCAAAATGTTTTCATCAATTACTCAATTTACATAACAAAAACTATACCTTGAATGCCAATGATGGATAACAAAAGGAATTTGTAAGGTTTCATGTTTGAAATTTAACAACAAAAGTCAGAATTAATTATTACAAATAAAACTGTAATAAAATCATTACAAGATGACATATAACCTTAAGTAATAAACGAATTATTTTCTAATATAAATTTCATTTCAATCAAATCAAAAGTCGTAACGTGATTTTTTCTAAATACATTTTATTAATGGGAACAAATTAATAATTGCTTATAATATTTGAATTCATTTTTGTTTTCAGTTCGTGTAAGAATATCAGATGCAAACTAGTATCTCAATTGTTTGTAAAACAATTGAAAGGTCTTTCCTGTAAAAGTGATGTTTTCGTTATGTACTTTATACGACCTTTCGTTTGATATACGACTAGCATACCTTCTGACACTTTTCGCATTTTACACTTAATGACCCCATCTACCTACTTTTCGAGATCGAAAGAATGATATATTTAATGTTGACTTGATGATCTTTCATTTGATATGCGACAAAACCATGTTCTAGAAAGTTTGATTTTTACACTTAATAACCCCATCCAACTACTTTGTGGAGGACAGGAATTTTATATTTGAATTGTACACGTTGTGACCTTTCATTTGATATACAAAAACCGTATTGTAAAGAAAATTTATGTTTTGCACTTAATGACCCAACCCAATCCATTTTTTGGGGACGTCAATTTGTTACTTGAAATGTACGCTTTATGTTCTTTCATTTGATATGCGACAATCTTACCATCTGAGAAATTTGAAGTTTTGCACTAAATGACCCCACCATTCCACCTGGGATGAAAAAAAGGTCTAAATTTTCCTTTCTAAGAAGAGTTTATTGAGACCTTCAATTTAATATATCAGATGACCCCATTTGACAAAGTGCCAAAAATGATGCAATATCAACGATCTAAATTGAAGTTATGAAACTTACAAAGTCAATGCAAAACATGAAAATTTCAAAAGGATTTTTTGGTGTTTTTTCCATGGAAAGTTTTTGGTATTTGGTCAAACATATATCTAACCTCTTCAATTTCTTAAACATTTTAAGTGGTAAGCTGTTGTTGATTCAGAAATACATGTCGCCGCTAGCAAAATTTCAAACTGCATTATCTCTAAAACGTAAAACGACAATAGATATAATTTAAAATCTGTTAAATGGTAAATGATCTACAGTTCAAGGACAACATTATAGAAAAAGAATTGGGACAATTTCAAAGTTCACCAAGGTCACAACTAATCATAAAATATATGATGCAATATCAAACTTGAGAAACGGAAGTCGTAGAGACATAGGACTATCACCATTCAACTCGGGACCACTTGAACTTTTAGATATAACAAGGTCAAGGTCATAGTATAATGTGAAAGTCAAGGTGAAATTTCATCATGACCTGACATTGACCTCAAATTGAAGTTCTTGAAGTACTGATCATCTTTGTAGTATATAGTAGGTTGATATCTGTTACTTTTGAAAATATATACACAAATACTATACTTTTAAGAATCATCCCGTTGTAACTTTTGAACAGACGTCGGACATTTTTGGGCTTATTATATAAAATGTAGAGCTCGTCGAGAGGAACATTTTATACGCTGTATGTGTGAAGCAAAGTCTTATCGTTTTCCTAATATGTAGGCTTTAAATTGCAACGTAATTTTATTTTGCACTCTGTGACCTTTGACCTTGGTGCGTATTGGAGGTCACATGTATTTAAGATTATTGGTGAAGCTCCAAAGTCTCTACGACTTCCGGTTCTCGAAATACAATTTTTCTTTAATTGTGTACAATTTTTCAAGGGAAATAACTCTTTATAAGGGTTAATAACAAAATGATTGTATATGTTCATTAACATTGCCATCTGTTCTTGTACATGTTGCCGTTTTCAAATCGATTCTATCTGTAATGCTTTTTGAGAAAAATACGAAGGAAAGAAATTGTTTCAAGGGAATATAACTCTCATAGGGGATATGAAATCCTATTCATCCTCATATGGTAATACATCATGATGAGATGTACCTATTGTCCAAATAAGGTCATGATATCTTTAAAAACAACGAAGGGGGGGATGTCGAAAAAATCAATAAAAGGGAGATAATTTCTAAAGGGGATGATGAAATCCTAACAGTTCATGATGAGGTTTATCGATGGTTAAAATTTCGTATTGATAACTCCAATAGAAGCGGTAAGAGGGCGTGCCAAAAAGATGCTGGAAGTAAAAAAAAAAAGAAAAAAAAAACATGAGAAAAACAATAAGGGTTTTCCTTGCGAAGAGCAAAGACCTTAACTAGTTTACATAGTATTTGCATCGTTGGGTAATCATTAATGATAAATAATAGAAGCAAAAAGGTGATAAAAATTAATCTTGATTTTCATTTATTATGACCTTGATTTTCATCTTTCACTCTTGATTGCTTTGCTTATTATACCATGTTTTACTAGGTGAATGTTTTGTACTGTATCTCAAGATAAGTATGTCATGTGAATATATTGTTACTGCATCATCAGTTTAGTATTATTTGTTTACATTTTTAACCGTTATTACCATTATCACAGTCTGAGAATCAAAGGAGAAGGTACGATAAACCCACGTATGTTTGATCCTTGCACTCGGTATTCAAATTCTATAATAAATTTATCATGCATCAGATGTTCATAATACAATTTAGGTCTTCATTAATTATTATTTGTTATTTTAAATGCTGTCTTGCAGTTTTGTGCAAAAGCTCAAACAAACTTTTGCATTTATTAAAAGTTTAACAGTTCGTATTGCTATGTGTGTTTTTATTCCACATTGGCTGCTAGATATATAGGGGAGGCTTGCGGTCTCACAAAATATGTTCAACACTACCACGTTGATGCTCCTGTGCCACTATATCATTTGTTAGTCTTGTGGCATTTGGATTTGTATGTATAGGAGTTTGATACTCTCAAGTACCTTTCGTTCAACTAGTTTAAATTATCATAATGGAAATAACTGTTGCCCGCTTCTGGGTGTGTGATTTCCTCGCTGTGTTGAAGACCTATTTATGGCCTTAGCTTCTTTTCTGCTCTTTTGTCGAGTTTTTATCTCTTTCGGGCACATTCTCCGGTGCAATTTTTAATTCAATTTGTCAGATTCATCTGAAATTCAGGTGAGTAAATTTTGAATTGTGTAACAAAAGAGTTTTTCTTTATTATACGTTCAACATTTCAATTTTTTTCTTGTACATGTATGTGTCAAATCTTTTATGAGGAAAACATAATAGATATTGTCTCGGGAAAATGTAACAGTTGGATTTCAGTTGAAATTTTAAACTCATTTTAAAGTACAGCAATGATAAATACAAGGTTATGTTTGCTCTATGTCTCACTGCCCCAGTTTGTCTAGCAAAATGCAATTACATTACACTATACATTTTGTAGATTGCTCATTTAATTTTATTCTCTTATTTCTTTCCAAATGCCGAGTTTCATTTAAACATTTATGTACATTTAATTGTCGTATGTCTTTTAGACTGATCATTGTAAATGGCAAATAACCATCAAAACAATTCTAATGTAAAAGTACAAAAATAAATGGTGGTACGGTGAAATAACAAATAAACATAAATGTTTTTAGAATATTCAACGCCATTGTTTCTGCTATAGTCGTTTTTCATCGTGACATTTCAATTACAATAAAAGAGGTACTTTAACAAATGTTTTAACATAAATATATTAATAAACCACTCAAAGGGATTAAATGTCACAGCTATATAATTTTTATTGGCAAATAATGTCATCAAAATATCAGCAAGTTCAAATACCACAAAACCGAAAACAAACACCAGAGCATACATTTGTGTTTCAATACCATAAAAAAAAAACATCACTTGTATATTTAGGTTTTATAAAAAAAAAATTATTTCAATGAATTGCTACTATCAGCACTTATATTTAGGCTTTTCGCTGTGAGCTACATTTTACATTTATTCCTAATAGTGTATCGATCTTGGTCAATGTTTTTTCTACAAAGTATCGCATTTGTTTCTGTGTAGTTGACTTTAAACATAACCTTGACTCCTGTTCCCCTCTTTTTGACATTTTCACCTATTATGTCTGTTTGTTTTGTTCACACATCGTTGTCAATATAATGGATTTTTTACGAATATCATACGTGAGAGGTTAAGCTAGCTATAAATTCACCATTTTCCAATAAGCAAATGCCTGTTCCAAGTCATGAATATGACAGTTGTTGTCCATTCGTTTGATGTGTTTGAGCTTTTGATTCTGCCATTTGTTTAAGGATTTTCTGTTTTGACTTTTGCTCGGAGTTCAGTATTTTTCTGATTTTATTTTTTAAAAACTAGTCATAACTTATGTCGTTTGAAACAAAATAGCGAATGGATCAAAATATTATACCATCAACATCGTCGATGTGTGAGGTATACACTTTTAATAATGTAGTATAAAGCAATAATAATATAATAATTCTTTTCTTATCAAATTTTACTATCATTGCACGAATGAATGCTAATGAGACAACTTTTCACCAAACGAGGAAACTAGATGCAACTGTTGTTTATCTCCGTTTTTCCCTCAATACGAAGGTTGATCACATAACATAATGCTATCGCTCGATTTTGATGACTACATAAATGGTTGAGTGTTTTTAATATAATAATAGAATAAATTTACGAAATTGTGGTCTCAGCATCTCTTTAACAGCAACTTATCATTTGATTACTCTGGAAGTTTTGTGAATTATTTATGAATTATTACGTATTTACTTCATGTAGTAATTTCAAGGTTAAGCATACATTTTGTTATCCATTCATCGTATTTTTACGTCCAAAAATTAAGTTAATGAAATCGATCTTAAGATGCATACTTGTACTCTTCTTTTGTCAAATTATTCGTTTGTCAGTACTTCTTTTCTTCAACTTGTGTTAATTGTCTTATTTAAACAATCTCAAGGCACTTTATTGTCAATTAGAATTTATTTTGATTAACACCAAATTTGATT
This sequence comes from Mytilus galloprovincialis, assembly GCF_965363235.1. Taxonomy (NCBI): domain Eukaryota; kingdom Metazoa; phylum Mollusca; class Bivalvia; order Mytilida; family Mytilidae; genus Mytilus; species Mytilus galloprovincialis. Next base: position 20,155,690 of record NC_134845.1, read on the forward strand.
CTCTTCACGCTATATAATGTGCTGCATATGCTAAAAATGAAGATGGGTAGTGACAAAAACTTGGTAAATGTATTTAAATGTCAGAAATGAAGAAAAAAAACCCTCAAGAGTTCAGCTTGCCTTTATCAATCTTTTAATTGTTTAATGCCCTCGTTATTTTGCTTGTTTGTGCGGTGTTACATTTGTTTTTACAAATTCCTATTTATTTTGGCTTGGTTTTCTCGTTTGCTTTTTTCAAACTGATTAACTAAACTTAAAAAATTACCCAAAACATTTGTATCGAAAAGATGCATTTACCCAAATAAAAAAACAACTAAGAGATACCAGAGGGACAGTCAAACTTATACATCGAAAATAAACTGACCACACACCACAGATAACTAATGTACGTATACACAGGACATAACATAGAAAACTACAGACGATGCAACACAAACCCCACCAAAACCTGGTGGTGGTTTCATGGGCTCCGTAAGGGTAATCAGATTCTGCTCCAAATGTGGCCCATGTTTTTACAAACCCGGTAAATAGTCTAATTTGGTAGGTCACATTTGTGATTAAAAGGGAAGTGGGTTGTACTTACGACATAAGGAACATATCCGATATCATCTGTGAATAAACTCGTCATAGATACCAGGACTAAATTTAGTAATTATGCCATAACCTCGTTTCGTCTACAAAAGACTCATCAGTGACGCTTGTATACCACAAGTTAAAAATACTAGATAAATTCCTGAGTTGAAGAGCATTGAGGACCAAAATTCTTAAAACGGTTATTCCTTCACGGTCATCGAACTCGTAATGGCGATAATAAAATTTAAGAATATGGTCAACTTGTTTCCCACGTGATATATACTTCGAAACTTGAAGTAAGCAACATTATCTGACCTATTTATGTTTGTGTGAACTCTTGACTGCATGCTGTAGTTTATGGAATATGCAGAGATGGGTTAAGAAAATCAAAGACACTATTAAAGGAATCAAACCATTCATCTATAAACTAATATCTATTCCTATATAAATACAATTCTACAATCTACCATTATTTTTTTGTATTATGAATGACGACTGTCGCTAACAACATTTTCATTGTTCGTTTGTTTTTTCATGAGTTTACATCAGACAAGAAGTCCGTAGTTCGGTAACGATATTATTTAAATGATAAATTTAAGAGGGAAATGTTTAGTTCGTAACATTTGGTTAGGGTGCTAAATCAATTTAGGTACCTACGCAATCAGGAAATATTGGGAACATCGTATTCGGGTTTACTTCGTAAATTTCTTTTACTGTACATTTCTTTAGATACCTTCCTTACAGGATATAAGAAATTAGATTAAAGCAAAATCAATCAATAAATGTTTTTGTTTCTCTTTTTTGTGATAAAAAAATTATTCATGGTACCATTCGTTTTTTTTTTAAGGAAAAGTCGCCAAATAAATATATTTTAGCATCCAATTTGCTAATGTCAGTAAAAATCAAGACCGGTCATTTCCAGCTATAGCTTGTTGTTCGGTGTAAGCCAAGGCTCCGTGTTGAAGGCCGTACATTGACCTAATATGGTTTACTTTGTTTAAATTGTTATTTTGATGAAGAGTTGTCTCATTGGCACTCCCACCACATCTTCCTATATCTATTTAGGGATTTTAATTTATTATGGCCATAAAATCTGGTTTAACAACCGTGTCCAATATAAGAAGTCAGTCCTACATGTATTGCACCTCTTTCTATATTTAACTGTATTGTTTTTTATATGATTTCTACTTGAAAAGACTTGTAAAGAAAACTGCATGTATATCCATGTGTGGATGTTAAATTTTTTGTAAGAAAATGAATGTGAAATGACATACATTGCATGCCTAGACAACGTAAGCGTAAAGAAGACAAATATCTAGAATGAGTTATTCAATAATGACATACAAATTACCAATATCGTCAAAGATAAATAATAGCATTGTCACGCTAACATATAAACACTGCTAAATAATGATTAAGGCGCAACAATTTGTTTATCTTTCTTAATATATAGCACTTTTTGTATGTAATGTATTATGATTGACATGTTATTAGTTTTTTGGAGAAAAAAAAAAAAAAAAACTAGAAGACTTTGATAATAAAAAAGATATGCCAATTAATTTTTTTATATTGGTGTTCCCGAGCCTTATGTTTCAAAAGGTATAACCTGCCGAATTGTGCAATCAGAACACCTCTCTTAGACAAACAACATATCAGTGTATCTTTAACTAAAATTGTTTTAATAAATGCTATTAACCAACTTTCAAGTATTTCAGACCTCATGTAACGAGTCCCAATTTAGTGTTTAATCGTGTTCATAACATTATAGCTGATCTGCATATACAGAATTCTGTATTTTCTCAATACTTATACGTAATATTGCAAGCCTACGTTGATGCATGGATATTTGATTACAATGAGTACTCCACGTTTGATTTGGAAGTTTAACTTTAAGGTTTAAAAATCCTACGCATAAAGCAAAGTTCTTTTCACTTGTAACCTTAGTTTAAACATAGTGTTAGATGTATTTTTATTGTATCTCAGACATTTGTATGCAAATTACTCAGTAGATTATTGATTTTCAGCTGTTTTTTAAAAGAGGCGCAACTGTCTGCAGACTATATGTTTAATTCAATATAACTACTTGCTACCATTCAATTCTTTCGTAAATTTACTTTGAAATCTCTCTGAGAGTAATGTGACAAGATTGCCTATATCAAAATGTTAAATCGCATTGATTTGTTTTTTTTTTTATTAAACCCATATAATCTTACATAGAACTCAAATCAGCTTAAGACTTTAAACAAATATACAAAATTAATGATAAATTATATATTGTTTTAGATGGATGTACATGTTTGAAAAAAAACACACAAGAAAGTATAATATACACTAAATGTTTCAGAGAAAGGCCGTTGATTTACAAATGCAATGAAATACACTAGTTTCGTTTTATACTCTCTCTCAACAGTAAACTATTTCTATACAGGCCATGCAGCTGCCTATGATTGCTTACATCAACCTCAACTGAACATCAGTAAATAGTTCTCTTATTGACAAATCATACCACATGTTTTTATTTTCATTTTTATGATTATAACGTTTGAAATGGCATGCTATATTCGCATGCTACATTGTACAAGTAGGAAAACGTGGTAGTAATAGACAAAATTAGATATTTGTAGATTATTGTTTATGAGGAGAAAACATTTGTATCGTACGATGACCCATAGTAAGTGTTGTTACTTCTACGTCATTTACTCTCTTATGAAGAGCTGTCGTATTGGTGATTACCGTAGCCGCATTTGGCACATTTTTGGGAGAATTTTGGGTCCTCAATGCTCTTCAACTTTGTACTTTTTTGGCTTTATAACTATTTTGATATGAGCGTCACTGACGAGTCTTATGTAGACAAAAGCGCGTCTGGCGTATTAAATTATAATCCTGGTACCTTTGATAATTATAACACAATTTCTCATATTTATATAATTTCGGATTCTTTCATCCGTTTTGCTTTGTTTGAAAAAAAAAAAAACAATATCTCTATGTCCGGGAAACATGATTTGACATGCAATTGGTGTTGAGCAAGCCTCCAGTAACCTACAGTACTCTATATGAAGATCGGTTATTTGTGTCTTTAGTCTTTATATTTATAGTTTTTATTTATGTTAAATTGTAGGTGTCGACCTGAAAAGTCAAGTTTTTTTTATCTGATTTGTATAACTTGAATATTCTTATGATATGCTGTTATACTATTGTACCTATTTTTGTTTGGGGGAGGGGGCAAAGTGTCCGTGTCATTGATATTGGTTTTTCTTAAATTGTTTTGTACATGATAGACTAAATCATAGGCTTTCTCGTTTGAATTGTTTTATACATGATAGACTAAATCATTGGCTTTCTCGTTTCAATTGATTTTTATTTTGTCATGATGAGGTACCATAAAATCTTATATCAAAAGATATGGGTTTTATAGTTTTACTATTAGGTATGGGTTTTAATAGCAGTACAGTGACTTAGAGTAAATAAGAGTAGATGTTGCGTAATACGATATTTGGTCTCTAGTTGATAGTCAATCTCTTTATTTTTTTCATATCAGACTAAGATGGCTCTTATAATTAAATTACTAATATGAGGTATAAATATTTGTTTGATATTTTTCTATTTTGTCTGTTTGTTTTTATGTCGTAATGTTTCCTGTCTAAATCTTCAATTCTATTTAGTTCAGATTAACATTTCACAGTACAGCGCAGACCTCATCATCGTTAACACACTACGCTTCCAAAAAAGAATAAACACACACAAGCAAGATAATCAACAACGAACAACACGAACATGTTGAATGTTTTTGTAACAGAAAATTGTTATAGAAATTTAATAAATTCGTTTAAGTCTCTATTTGTTTTTTATTTTTGCTTCTAATAACAATTTTGATCAGATATTTCAAATACTATTTCCTTTCATCACATCTGATGCATTTTATTCCCTGCAATTCCATCTGTTTTTTCGGTACATTTAAAGCGCATCGGCCTTTATACAAAATTTAGTCCTGGTATCTATGATGAGTTTATTTATATTAAAATCGTGGAGATCGAATTGTTATTTATAAAGAGATTATTTCATAATACATTGAACTTACGAATTAAAAACTAATTTGCTTCAATATTAAACACAATCATTCGAAAAAATATATTTAACGAAAAAACATTTTTCTTCTGTTGTCAATTATTCTCAATGCATACTTATAGGATCGCCAAATGATTCATCTTCCATGGAAATGAAAGACAAAACCTTGTTTTGCACGTTCTTTACATGAGAGTTTAGAAGGTGCGAAAAGGGAAAAGGGAAAAGGGGATGATGTTTTCATTTGTGTGTCCGTTTTGTTATTTCAATTTCCGTTATTTTTCCTTTCTATTTTATATCCCCAGTATTCTCTATCCTTTCTGTTTGATTACTAACCTCAGTGTATTCATTATTTATATAGTTATAAATTATAATTTTCATAAAATTGTAAGGGTCTCTAGAACTTTTAGTAAGAGTCTAAGTACTACTTTCCACCATTATTCAGGTGACGATAACCTAGAGTAGTAGCCTAGTGTATGTCATAAGTGAACATTTCTGAAACCAACATAATGATCGTAAATACGTAGCTTACCTTACTCAATCTATCAAATGACATTTAGGACGATGATAACGTTGTAGTTTATATACTATTAGAATTGTAATAAAGTTGAGAATGGAAATGGGGAATGTGTCAAAGAGACAACAACCCGACCATAGAACAGACAACAGCAGAAGGTCACCAATAGGTCTTCAATGCAGTCTTGAGGCGTCCTTCAGCTGGCCCATAAAAACATATGTAAGGCTGGTAATTGAATAAAAAAAGCTATAGTAACCGTACGCTCGTCTTTAAATAAAAAAAAGTACCATGCATTGAAATGAACAAAATATTTCTAGCTTAAGAACAGGAGGGGAAAGGTCAATTTAACAGCAATCCAACAAAAGGTAAAACGTCATCGTACGTCAACAGCATAATTAAAAATTTGAAATCAACAAAATACATGACTTTGTCCTCGTTTTCATTGCGCATCGGTTATAAATCTTAGTTTTCTCTAGGTACGGTTCATTCCTTTTACAATCTTCGTTAACTAACATAAAAAAACATTAATAACATAAAAAATATTCCACACAGTCGCTAGGGGACGACTACTTAAAGTAAGACAACTTGTTTTTTGGTAACAATAATTGTAAACAAAACAGAATAAAAGACGTCGGTGTGAGTATCTACTTGATCATTTTGTGGAAAAGTTGAAATCTGCAAATTATCAAGGGTGAGATTTGTCGATCTGATTTACTACTTTTTGTCAGTTTTTTTCGTTAACTGCATTGAAATGTCTTTCTTTATTTTGATTAAAGTCAACACTATCTAACTAGATAATACATATCATATAAAGCATTAAATATTAAGATTTTTTTCGTAACTCCTTTCAAATTCAAATGTAAATGCAATTTATTGATTATAGTCAAAACATTGAACTATAGTAAAAGAATTTTTTTATAAAAAAGGTAATATTCAAGGGCAGATAATTTCACTTGAAATGGTTTTATACAATTTCTTGTTATACTGCTGTCAGATGTAGATTTTACATTTAATTTACAAATTAAAGACTATTTTTTTAAATGTCAACTGCCTTCCATTGTTTTAAAAGTAAATGCATATATTGTAAATCTGTTACAAAAAGGGTAGGACAAATTGATTGCGCATTCAAACACGATAACTAATAAAATAAACTTACAATTATAAGACGTAAGTGTATGTAGAAGAGGGTTTCATCGTGAGAGACAAGCTTAGAGGAGTTTCGCCATCTGCATCGCATTTTTCAATATACAAGATACATCAAATCATAGTGTACATTGGATTCGTGTCAAAAAGTTATTGACATATCTTAAGTCTGTGCTTTCCTGTTTATAAATAAGCTAAACATAAATGAGAGGTCATTGCAGGTTGTAAAATTGTTCTTGGTTTAAACCATTAAGATTCCAGACTTGCAAATAGGAATTAATTGGTTTTCCCAATTCATGTAAATATATGCTTCTTTTGCACGACCATTCAAGTCACTTTTAAATGTTTTGCACTTCTTAAATTTATCTATTACGAAATAATTACAATATTTATACCTTGTGACAGGAATATAGTGATAAATTGTTACATGTAATGTAGCTTGATATATTTGTAACGGATGTAAACCAATCTTTAATTTCCGTAGGTATAACAATTAAATTATGGATTTCTGATTTTAAGTGTTAACAAAACATCAACAACAAACCATGATCATATTTGTGCTTTCTTGTTTTTTTTTTCTGCAAGAAATCATTCAATTTGTAAAAGTTTGACACATCGCTTTTAAAGTGCGTCCGTACTATTGTAAAATATTAATGTATAATTCAAATAATGACTAAAATCAACAAAAACCCATCGAAACAACATTCGTTTGTTTTCACTGTTGAATTGTTAAAATACATTGTAATTTATGTGCCTTTTATAGCTAACTATGCGGTTATGACTTCGCTCATTGTTGAAGGCCGTTAATTGAAGTGTCATTTGGCATCTTGTGATGAGTTTTCTCATTGTCAATTATACCACATCATTTTTGTTTATGATTACAAGCTATCGATAAACTTATTTCTTAAGCGAACACAGATGTTTTCAGAGGATAATTTTATAGCTTTTATTATTGTATCAAAATTTCAGTTGGCATATTGAACATTTCAATTTAATAAATAAATATTAATGTCTGATTTGAGGAGTAGAAAATAATTTTGCATTCATATTTTTCGAAGAGCTATTTGAATGAAAGTCTTTTGCACGCGTTCGGCTCCGATTCTCATGAATTTTGATTCACAGTTCCACTGTCGACGGTCTGTTGTTCTCTCCGAATACTTCGGCTTCCTCTACCATAATAATCTGGTCGTTATGAAATAGCCAAGTGTGTTAAAATTTTCTTCAACACCAACAATTAATCCATAAAAATACTGTTTGATATATTGAAACGAAATGTAGTGAAGAGTGGTAAATTCATCACTGTCATCCAAAATAAAAGGACCATCCAAAGCATGTTTTTTATTTAAAACATCCAAATAGTTTTCTACACTCCAAAATACTTATATATTACTCTGACATATTTGCTTTATTACTAAACTTGATAAATACAATTATGAATAAAAGCCATGGAACCATTCAAAAGGGTAGAACAAAAAAGACGTGGGACACCATAGAAGCATTAATGTGTCTGTCTTTTAAACTTCTGATAACTCATTAAAACGTAAAGTATCTGGTTATTCTGCTTCTGTCACAATCAATGTCTCTTATATAATCCATTGGTAGTTATTTGAAACTTTTCAGCACTCCCTTTTTCAAATAATTGAGTTCAGTTTTCAAAGCTTTTGACATATTTGTCTTTAATATAACTGAATTAACTGCTTGTTTAACCCTTTCCGAAATTCTCTTATAAAATATATATTTTAAAAAACAACTAATGACGTATATTAACTTGTAAATATGTCATCACCTTATGACATATAAAAAAAGCAGTGGCATTGTCAGGAAAAAATTACAATGTAATTTGTGATAGTCTACAGGGATTTAACAAGATTATCATGACAAAATCAGCCGTTGATACCATTGTTTTATTTCCAACAGGGTTAGAAAGGCGTATTGAAAGTAAACATGTCTAGACGTTAAGTATGATTCAGTTAATGATTGTGCTTACAGTCATTGGACAAAGAGAATATGGAATTAATCTGACAAAAAAATCAAACATTATTATTTCTAATTCGACAATTTGTTTTTTTTTCTTGTCAAGCCATGTTTTGTAAACACTCCGTATCTAGCTATAGTGTACACCCACGGGACATTAACTGGCATCAAATCAAACATTATGATATCTTACTCGACAACATAATGTTTTCTTCACTATTTAAGGCAAGAACTGCAGACACGTCGTGTACAAGGAATTACAAACGGCCACTACAGTCCACCTCAGATTTGATTAAAACACATTGCAAATAAATGTATCTACATAAATTAAAACCTACATTTATCCCTTGATCTTACTGACTGATAATTTCCTTTCTCAACACAGTAGAGTGATATGAACAATTATCACTAGAAACTAAGGGCCTGTTGTCAATGAAATTAATAATGTCGTCATTACATAGGTAAAATATCGATACACAGATTATCATTGGTCAACTTAACTCAATTGTTTTTCTAACTTTTAGCGTATACCGGCTCAAGCGATAAAATAAATCACGCCGAGATGACCAACAGTAATCTATAAATATCTTCAAAACGGTTAGAAACGGGACAACATTGTAATTGCTCGTATTTCGAGTTTAAACGTCGTAGCTGTGTGAACAATTTTGCTCAATAAAAAGGTACGACATGCATGTATTGCAACAAAGTAATGTTATTAGATACAAATACTAATGTACCGCACCACTTGTCATATACAAGACTATATAGAGACTAAAAAATGTCATACACATCGTGTACGTCAATTATGCAGTATGCTGCTCCATTTGTTAAAAAAGTCATTGTCACAGAGGAGAGTGGACTCAACAACTGCATGATGGATACATATGTACATGTATATAATGTTCTGTTCTTTAATTGTTCTTTATGATGTATTGTATTATGTTATTGATTTATGTATGCCTTCAACCCCATTGTGGTATAAATATGCATTATTCAATAGATATTTAATTAAATAAGTCTCTTAAAAAAGTAGTAACTACAGGATTCCTTAAAATTTGAAATGTATATTGATCATTAGTTTTCCTAAAACCTGAACAATTTTTTTAACGTCAGAGAAATGTACATCAGAAATATAGATACACTGTATATGAAAATACTAGTTCACAACAAGTAGTTGATGATTGACAAAAAGAACGACTAAAACATTTGAAACTAACTAACAGTTTGTTTTTGGTATATTCTCAAATACTCTCCTTGGCAGTGTTATGTTTTCAAACACAATTTGGTTGACTAATGTAGAATATCTGGGTCACAAACTACCCTACAAAATTATCATAGCCACAATATTTAATCACGTCATTCTTTTTGTGTTTATGAATTAAGCTGGATTCTGCTTAACTAAGATGATACCAAACACCTTGAATAAAATTAATTTTAATCGTTTAATTTTAATAAAATTTTGACAAAATATTTACCCTGACCCTTTGACTTAAATCGTTTAATTATTATAAAATTTTGACAAAATATTTACCCTGACCCTTTCACTTACATCGTTTAATTTTTATAAAATTTTGACAAAATATTTACTCTGACCCTTTGACTTAAATCGTTTAATTTTTATAAAATTTTGACAAAATATTTACCCTGACCCTTTGATTTAAAATGAACCACACACTTTATCGTAAAGAAATTCCATAGGGATATATAACAGTTTAATAAATACTAACAACTTTGATCTTTGTAATTTTTATCTATTGAGAGACATTTTATGAACTGTTTTTTCGTTTGTGTTCACTTGTGGCTTGAACATTAGTATCCTTCTTCGGCTGTAGTATCTAGTTTCTCCAATGGTATCATCTAACTTTTACCTTAGCCTTATTTGGCACAACTTTTTGGAAGTTTGGATCTACAATGCTCTTCAACTTTGTACTTATTTGGCTTTATAAATATTTCGATATGAGCGTCACTGATGAGTCTTATGAAGACGAAACGCGCGTCTGGCGTACTACAATCCTGGTACCTTTGATAACTATTTAATCTATATCCTTCTCAACTTTTAAATATTTGTCAATATATATATAAGATGTGTATGAAGACGGCTTTTGGCATGACCTTGTCAGCTAATTTACTTTTTCTCCATTTTCTGCTTTAGATAAAAACTGTTTGCTAGATTAATCATATTTCACAAGTGACGTTATTCCACTGAGTTCACACGCACTAACAAATTGAATTCGACCATGAACTCAGTTTCATGCAGAGACTATCTGTATCTCATTAAAGAAAAAAAAATGAACAATATATTCATAATTATTTCAATTATACAAAATTAGATAGAAGTAAACAGCCACGATTCAATGCATGACCATCCCGTTGTTTGTGGCTCTTTTAAAAGAAAAATCGATTAATTATATAAAATTTGAAATTTATATTCACGGCATGATTCTGGTTATTAAAGTATATGTACTGAATTACTTCCAGTAATTAAATAACACGTTCGTTTGGTAAGAATGTTAGTCGAATACCATCCTTCCATCTTAAATTGCCGGAAATGCGTTGCGGAATATAAATATAATTCTTGTCAGAAGGAACATGAGAAAGACAGTCATATTTAATATGAGGATGTAATTATAAATGCATGATATCAACATTCCGTTGTAAATTTATATTCATATTTTTTTCCTTCAATTTATTAGTTACTATACATAGACTACATACGTCGCAGAAGTGAAGTTTCAGTCTTAATACGTTGAGTTGAACATTTTGAATATTGTTGGTGAAAAGGGTGGAACTAGTGAAGACTTTGGTAAAATGTTATCATTGCGTAAGACTCTTACCGTAAGAGTATCAAAATTAATTTACAATGTATTTCTGGTTTAATTTGGAAGACAAGTACTACATCGGAAAAAAGGGAGAGAAAAGCAATCTTTATATCGACGGCGATCTTTATCACGTCTTACCAATAGATCATGAAATAGGAACCACTAAAAGAGTTAAAAAAAGTTGTTACTGTAAAATAGGTCGACTAACTGCAGGATAAAGGGCTGGACAAACGGCATTTGAAAAAAGATCGGCAGTTCAAAGATCTGCCTTGCAACAGGTCACTATCCGAAGAAGAGTTGCTGCAATGTTTCTTGAACATGCTGAAAGAAATTGGTACTAAATCTTCTCTCACGGACCTTGAACAAACAATTTTAATATACCCATAAGTTCCGAAATGACTTCATATTTATAAATCTGTAAATGTAATATCTACAAGCTTACTGTCGAAATAGCTTACCTTATTGCATTATCCTTAAGCAAACCTTGTGTTTTGTTTACTAGTATGTAACAGTTTAAAGTTGCTCTTTGTTGTATTTTAAAGAAGCATTGAAGTGTTTTCTTGCATTATACAGCAATCAAATTATCTTGCTTAAAACAAAACTTATACATGTTTTAAATCCTGTAGTTATTAAAAGATAAAACATCATTAGGTACACACACTGGTACCTTTTTCAAACGTCTAAATGATACTTAGAGCAATATTATACACCAGTTACATTTGGACGATCATTAACCTAGTGTTGCCATACTTAATTCAAATTGCACCACGAGAAGGAGGCTTGTATTACAAAAACAAACTTGGATATCACATATGTCGCCCGAAGGAGATATTTAGTAACTCATGAAGTGGAAAGTTTTAATAGTGTCCATGTTAAGCCATATATTTACAACAATATAGCTGAAATATTCCGTGATTAATTACTATTTTCCAGGATTTGTAAGGCCATGTAGTACAATATTTATAAGGATACTAGCAAACATTCAGTAAATCTTTTTTTATTTCTATATAGCATTAAAAGACATAAATGATAGTTTCCGAAAGTAATTTATCACATTAATAAGCTTTTAGAGCAACAGTTTCTCACTACAAAATTTACGAACGACAAAGATATATGTTTTTGTTTCACTTCCAATTTACCTAAAAGCAAAGTGAAGAAATAATATCACAGTACAACTATTTGTCCATTGTTTATGAGTTACAACTTAGTAGGTCATCATTAACTGTGTATGTGCTGATTTTATGGGTTTTAGAGAGAATGGTAAATGCTATTATTGCCAATCTATGACTTTAAAATTATACCTTGTAGTTTTGGTGTTTGTTGTGGAACACTGGTTTTTTTCTGAAATGCCTTTTGTTATTTATTTCAAGATTCATTCTTTACTGTCGACATATATAGGTGATACTAACATTTAGATATAAAAAAAAATATAAGGTTCTCTAGATGGCTTATTTGTGTCGATGCAGTGGTAAAACGTGAAAACAAACTAGCTTGTGACATATACATGTATTATAAAATAACAAGATTTGGTATGATGGTCATTGAGACAATATCCACCAGAGACAAAGGGACTTATATGTTAGTAATTCGTGATCACCGTACAGCCTTCAATACTATTAATTCATTCAAGATGAAAAATGAAGCAAGTAAATAATCGAAGTGATTAATTCCAAATACAGCAATTTTGTGAACAGGTTTCGGGCAAATCAATTTGATTCTAAGCAGAAGACATTGTGATTATATATGAAAATCGTGTCCATGATCTATAATTAATAAAGTATTTATAAATTCTAAGAACATTTAATTTAAAAAGTAATTTAAAACTTTCAAAATAAAAAAATAAAAAAAGGGTTAGTATAATTTAAACAAAGACATTAACTGTACTAATAGACTATTTTCATGTTACCGACTTTTGATTCCAGTTTATAATATTTTTCGACAGGTTACCTACGACATCCTGGTAATCGGTCAATTAAGAGCAGCGTAAAGAAGTAAAATCAAACATATTCTTTAATTCAAAGTGATTTTTTTCAAAACATTTTTATAACAAAAAACTTAATCAAACATGTATAATTTGTAACTTTCATTCCATTATGATACTATTTCAGTTGTTTAAATGATCGTCTTTTAAACTCTGATGGACAGTTTTCTTACTTGCAATCATACTGCGTCTCAGTATTCTTTTACTGGGTTGTTTGCATGTTGAAAAACATTTTAACAGCTAAGTATTTGGGTTGGTGAGTTTGTATTGATACACCGAAAATGTTATAACTAAATATTAAGGAAAAGGAAAATTATCGTAAAAATAAACGAAGGTTGATTCAAGCTTCTAATATACAGTTTGTGTAACTATAATACTTGTATTCCCTGCGAGCTTATCAAGCTGTACTTTGTTGATAAATATCTAACTAGTGGACAGTCTTTATAAACCATTTACAAACAATGTGATTTTGTTTGAGTTTTTCTAGTTTTATCGTTTTTCGTCTGTAAAAATCGGTTGTTCTTTATTGTACTAATCTGTAGCGGTATCAACCTCAAGCAAACCCTCTCTGTATTAAACGGTATATTGTATACGAAGGCCGTTTTATTTATATCAATCAGATGCTAGCTTTACCTTGAGTTTAAAATGCATCAGATAATTTGAGATGAAACATAACTAAAAAGTAAAAACAAAAAACACATATTGATTTTTATGAAATTCTTTTAGGATTTTTTTTTGTCGTTAATTGAATTTTAAATGTTCAAATGAATACCAGCAAAAGCGGAGGAAAAACATTTCGGTTTAATCAAATGTGTTTCAAGTTGTTCTATAAAAAATAATATATAATTGATCATATGACAAACAGTTGACGAAATTGCCTCTTTGATTAATAATGAAAAAAAATAAACTAAAAGATTCTTATCGAAAAAAGTGTATCCAGGAAAAAAAGTAAATACAAGTTATACATAGAGCAGGTGAAAATATAATTTAATAATTACATTAGATGTATGTTTCATTATAAGACGTTATTCTGATTGGCAAACTGCGCATCACGTGTTATTCCTTAAACAATTGCATTACACAATAAAACTTATCATTCATGATAACACGTGGTCCCACAATAAAGTGCATATGAAAATTATTTAAAAAAATTGAGAAAATTCGTGTTTTCATGATCCTAGCTAAAAAATGTAATTATAAGTATTGGATGCTTCTTTTTGTAACTTCATAGGGTTGTAAAAGCGTTGACCGTGCGCACATTTTTAGAATGAAGCGCTTCCGCGCATCATACAAAATGTACTTCGGTCAACGCTTTTACGCCCCAATAAAGTTACAAAAAGAAACATTCAATTCTTAAATATAATACAGTCAAACATCAACAAGCTTACTAGAATGGAATGGAATATCAAGCTTCAAATTATCTCTCTACGTCTTGGAATTCGCTGTCGTAATGAGTTCACACGAAAGACATTTTGATTAATGTTGTGGTTTGCTCTTATGCTTGTTAAGTGTCGCTTTCTACAAACATAGTGTTTAAAATATCCGTAGATTAATAAGTTCCATATACCTCGAGTGAATGAAATCATGATAGCATAGTTTACAATCACTGGCCATAGTGGAGAGGCGTCTGAGAAAGTTTTATCAAGGACAATAATTACTTCTAATGGAACGTGGCATACAAATATCACACTGAATAAGGCGATAAGAAGCTTAATAACGAAAAAGTAAGTTATAAGTCTTTCCTTCAATACTGTGAAATAGTTCCGTGCCAGAACGAGAAATATAATTATCGTTGTAAGTAATGGAAAGATGCACAACACAATCAAATCAATAGAAAGAAATGGAACGTGTAAATAATCGAATCTCTGATCCAATACGCATCTACTCAATGAAGTTGTTTCAAAACTACCAATGTCGGTTTTTCTTTTATCCTCTTGTATAGTAAATAGCACTACACACCAAATGTTAAACGAAGCAGCAAAAAACCATAATAGACTGGTACAAAACATACATCTGGCTACAGTTACTATTTCCTTTGTCGGACACAATATTCGCATGGCTTTCTCTGCAGACATAAACACAACTGTATATGGCACAACCGTTTTTGACATGTAAGACACAAAAGTGTAACATTTACACATGTATATAGACAATTCTCCTTTATAAGTTAAAGACAGAATATGAGATGGTATTGAAACTGCTCCATTTAGAAAATCAGCAATTGCGATGGAAAATATAAACACATTCGTTGAACGACCTAAAAGTTTTCTTTTTTGTATTAAAGCGATTGTAAAACCATTTCCGGCCATGAGTAGAACACTAGTACTTGCCTCCATAAAAATGATTACATTTGCCAAAGTACTCTCAGGAAATCCATCCTGCAATATTTGTGAACTTTCATTCGCATTGTCTAATATAACAGTATAATTCATTATTATGAGGATTCGACATTTGTTGAATTTCTTGTTCGTGTATTCAACATGTTTTTTGCTTTCCCATTAAACGTAATAACATCAAATTTTATACTTTTACCAGGTTGTAAAAAATCAAATAGTTGCATTTATGGTATGAAATAAAATCATTCTTTCTCCTTGAAAAATCCTGATAATTCTGTCTATTAACGGCATTGTAAATGTATTTAACTTCCCATTTCAACCATGATGAATAGCAAATAAATATTCCATTTACAATTAAACGACAAATAATTACATGACATCCTTCACTGCATATTACCTAAAGTTCAAAAGATGTTTTTAGATATTAAGCTTCTCTCTGTTAAAAGACAGAGACAAACATCATCCAATAGAATCTCTAATACTTAAAATATTGATTTGTAAAACAAGTTTGTCTTTAACATTTACTTAATCTATCAATGGAAATCCTACGAAGCAACTTGTTTTAATGCAAGCTTCTTCCAAATTAGCATTTTTTTCCTAGGTCATAAATTGCATTTATTTTAAGGACGAAGCGGAAAGAATTATTTTCTTTGACACACTGACAGTTTCAATCTGTGGCAATCACATTTAATTTGATTTCATGGAATAATAAAATTTATGATCAACGTCCCGGAAACTTGATTTATCGTCCCTCTCATTGCATAACAAGAGCCTCCTATATGTAGTTTTAATGATCTCTAGAGTGTTTAATATTCCTAAATTTGCAGTAAACTGGACATTGAGTCAATCAGTCGTTCATTAGAGGGGATTTGAAATGCAAGTAGCCACTCAGTTGGTGTTTGTCTACAACTCTACGCTGTAAATGAAGATTAATTATGTGGATTTCCGAATCCTAAAGGATTTTAAAGTATTTATTTCCGCTGTTCCAATCCTTATAAAAAAATATAAAACTCAAACAAAGGAATTATTCGTCATAAATTCATTTATTCTGTTTACCAATAAAACTGAATGGTAAAAATAAATGTACCATGTTACAGCGTAAAATGAATTACAGTGCGTATGTACTGTTACCTAAAATTGAGAATGGAAATAGGGAATGTGTCAAAGAGACAACACCATGACCACAGAGCAGACAACAGCAGAAGTTTACCAACAGGTCTTCAATGCAGCGAGAAATTCCCGCACCCGGAGTCGTCCTTTAGCTGGCCCCTAAACAAATACATATACTCGTTCAGTGATAATGAACGCCATTCTAAACTCCAAAGTGTACACACAAGAAACTAAAATTAAAAATAATACAAGACTAACAAAGGCCAGAGGTTCCTGACTTGGGACAGGCGCAAAAATGCGGCGGAGTTAAACATGTTTATGAGATCTCAACCCTCCCCCTGTACCTCTAGCCAATGCAGAAAAGTAAACGCATAACAATACGCACATTATTAAAATTCAGTTCAAGAGAAGTCCGAGTCTGATGTCAGAAGATGTAACCAAAGAAAATAAACAAAATGACAATAATACAAAAATAACACCAGACTACTAGCAGTTAACTGACATGCCAGCTCCAGACTTCAATTAAACTGATTGAAAGATTATGTCTTCATCATATGAATATCAGGCGCAATCCTTTCCGTGAGGAGTTTGGTATCATACCATCATAACATATATTAGAAGAACATAACCCGTGTCATACCAACAACTTGTTTTTGAATAAATGTGTTTAGTTCCGATGCACAGACCCTATAAGTGAATCAATATTAACGTAAAAATATGCAATCTTTAATGACCTGACAACAGTATCGTAACTATATCCTTTTTTAATAAGTCTATTTAAAGGTTTTGATAGCTTCTGAGGTGAATACTGACATATGTGTGCTTCATAAAGACTATTGCCATAAAATATTGGATGTGAAATACCTAAACGTATAAGAAGTCTGCATGTTGAGCTATATTTCCGAATGATGTCCTATACCGATGATAAAATTTAGTGAATGTTTTGACTAGTTTGTGATATCGAAGAATGCCGTCGTCCTTTAAAATTTATATCTTCGTAGAGATGATTTCAACTTTACCATTTGGAACTCTGGGCTTCATAAATTCCGAATGAGAAGCAACCCATTTCAATGAAATCACGATAGGAAACGCAAGTCCTGCATTATCTCGATAAAATTAATGCTATTAATTGCTTTTAATGGTGTTTTAAAAAAAGTGTTTTGATCGCAATTGTATAGGCAAATTATGCATTAAGGGACGTTAGTTACCAAAAATGCATACTTTTACTGCCCTAATCAAATGGCAGAATCAAAAGCTCAAACATATCAAACGAATGAACAACAACTGTCATATTCCTGACTTGGTACAGGCATTTTCTCATGTAGACAACTGTGGATTAAACCTGGTTTTAAAGCTAGCTTAACCTCCCACTTGTATGACAGTCCCATCAAATTGAATTATGTTGACAACTATATGTGAACAAAATCAACTGACACAATAGGTACAAATGTCACAAATAAGACAACAGCAGCACGAAACCACCAAAAACTAGGGTTGATCTTGGTTGCTCCTGAAAGACAAGCAGATCCTGCTCCACATGTGGCACCCGTCGTGTAGCTCATGCTATTACAAATCCGCTAAATAGTTTAATTCGGTAGGTCACATCAAAAAAGGGAATGGGAATGTAGCTACGAGACAAGGAACACAAAGTGATGATATCAACTTCACCATGCAAGCCGAAATCATCTCTTTAGTCGTAAAGTTTTGTTTTCAGCCGACCCTCATTGTCAATTTCTAGATGTAAGTCAAGATATGAGGCAGCCTTACTGACTATGTTGTATTCTTTATCTCTTTAAATAAAGGCAACAGTGGAAAAACGGAAGGTTCCCAAGCAAAACAAATGGATAACAACTGTCATATTCCTGACTAAGTACAGGCATTTTCTTATGTAGAAAATAGTGGATTGAACCTGGTTGTATAGCTACATTTGTAGCTGAACCACTCACTTGTATGACAGTCGCATCAAATTCCATTATATGACAATGATGTGTGAACAAAATAAACAGAAAGAACGGATAAAACTGTCAACAATAGGAGTACAGCAATCAACAGTGGTCATCAACTTAATCAAAATAAAAATAAACAGTTACTTAACAAAGATGCGAAAAAAAGGAAATACATCAAATTGAACAACCTCATTCATTACTTTCTAATTTTTATATTTTATTTATGTAAGGTAAATCCAACCATAAAAGACTGAAGGATTTTTAGTACTGTGACCGAAAGGTCAGATTGACATTAACTCTAACGTAGAATTGCGCGTTTGACGTCAGAATGTGAACGTCACTTATTTAGAGATATGAAATTATTTGTCGTTAAAAGTATGAAAGAATACAGTCAATAGTTCTTTTAGGCATATCCTCTGCAGAATGTAAGCTAGAAGTTTACCTTGCCTTTCTTGCATCTTGTCTATATGCTTATTATGTATTTCTTATAAAAAAAAAGACACGTCAGTATGTATCAAAGAAACACAATAGGACATATAGAAAAAAGCAGTAGCAATAATGAAAGACAAGAATACAAAAAAAAATATAATAGAAAAATAACACAATTGCTGGATGTTTAAGTACAGAGCTGTTTCATATAGTATCAAAGAAACACAAAAAAGTCACACGAACAAAGTACATAAGCAAAGATGAAAGATAATTCAAACAAAAAATGACGGGTTGCATGAGTACTGAGCCACGTCTAATAGAGATCACCAAAAACAGACCAAACAGTCAAAGTAATATTAATTAAGACAAATTCATGAACCCTATAACACGTTATTAAGATGATAAACAATGTCAGGATGCAGAATTATCCTTCAAGACCTTCATGTATCATTTGTGAAGTTGATACGAAATATTATCAACAAAGTCTTGATAACTTCCGATGAACTTTTTAAGAAATAGACGAGACGTCCTTTGGCAATCTTCTGGTTCATGAACTTTCTGCTCAGACACTGGTGACGTTTTACAAGTCTGAGTAGGAGCTTTAAGCTCTCGAACAAGTTGGGACATGGATATCCCATATGCAGGTGTAGTTTGTATATATTGCTTCTAAGGTGAAGGAAATTGTTAATTTCAAAATTAAAATCGTCTCGTTTGTCATAGATTTTGGTATTAAGATGACTGTGAAAGTCACATTCGAGGTATAAGTCTAACAATGTGACGGAAGGAAGCCGTGTCTGTTGTTTGTTTTATATTTTTTTTTTATTCTGGGGGATATATTTATGGAACCAAATCAGAAAAGTTCAGATTTTTAATGGAAAGAACATCATCAGTATATCTGAAAGTGAAATAAAATAACCGCGCTTCTTTGATCTTCTTGTTTTTGACAAGTGTCTGAAGGAACTCTGATTCATATGAAAATAAGAAGAGGTCGGGAATGCAAGGAGAGGCACAGTTTGTTCTCACAGGAATGCCAACAATTTGTCTCCCTGCAAATTCAACAAATATGTTGCGATAAGAACCTCGAGCATACACGAGCATACTGATCACTTGTTCCTCTTTGTAGCATGTCCTTCCTTTTTGTTCACTATTAACAACAAAAATCCTTATGGTATCCCAAAGTAATAAATTTATAGCGTAAGCTATCATTTTTATGTTGCAAGGCATTGTGAATAATTTCTTTTAGGCGATTTTTCAATTTCACATGGGGGATGGTGGTATACAAGGTTGAAAAATCAAAAGTTTTGAGACAACTATTTTCAGAAAAAGACCGAGTTTTAAAATTATCCAGAAGTTCTTTAAAATGTTTAAGAAGCCAGTTTCACAGTAGTGAAGAGCCTATTTTACTGTTGACATAATTTAGGATTTTCGAATAAATACTAAAAAATATACAAAAACTGTCAAAATGGCGTTGTTTGGTTATTTCAGGCGTTAATAATTTTTATTTCGATGATCTGTTTCAAAATAATAAACTTATCATAGATTTCAGGATAAAAAAAAAATTCATTTGACCCTGACGGGCTTTTCGTCTACAAAAGACTCATCAGTGACGCTCGAATAAAAAACAGATTAAAAAGGTCAAGTAATGTACGAAGTTGAAAACAATTGAGAACAAAAAAAATCTTTAAAATTTTGCCACCACAGCTAATGTAATCCTTTCCTGAGGTAGAAAATCTTAAGTATTTCAAAAATTCAAAGTTTTGTAAACAGTTAGTTTATAACAACGACCACATAAATACTAATACATTTCAACACAGAAGCTACACAAGTGTGAGAACCTGAATTAAAATAACACATTTCGTGCCTTTAAAATGTTATTGTGTATCAACCGTCATCAGGAACGTCAAACATTATTTATTTGAAAAGGGATGTTTGAATGTTATAAATTCACGTGTTGCGCTGTGATTCTATGAAAATAAAATGTAAAGAATGAAAGCAATTTTCAAAATTTCCTTTATAGGGTGAATTGACTGTAAATCTTTATATCTTTTAACAAAATATAATGAAAAAAATAATCTCAAAGTTAACAGCCCTTAATATCAAAGATTCTTAATCATTACACAAAAATAAAATAAACCAAACAACCTTAATTTCATTTTCTTACAGCTCATATACTTGACGATGAAGTAGAAAAGAAAATTGTTGGTAGCCTTTTTTTGCTAGTTGAACCATAACACCATTAGCTCATGTACATTAACAACCTGTACGTCGGTCAGAGAACAATAAAGAAATGCAGAAACAGATTGTCATAGAACATGGAAAAACCCAGTTTTACAAGTAACTTTTACTCAGTTTTTTTTACTCAGTTTTTCATGTAAAACCAAGGTTTAAAGAAGATTTATATCATGATTTGCTATATTAATGTATAGCTCCTTTACATTTGTACGTATATTTTGTATTATCATCCATCATGATAGACAGCTAAATTTATTCACTCATGCGGCCCAAACCTTTACTGTAGCTGTAGCCGAATGGACAAAATAGTTATCTGCCACAACCACTACTAACCTGCCAATATTGAGTTTGTAAGTTAGAACCCCATAAATGATTAGGATTTTCCTAGAAAAAGTTGGTGGCTTTATCCGGCTTCCAAAACCAATAAGATATGATCATAATATCCTTATGTTTACAAATTGTTTTGTAGGATTTTCCTTAACTATTGCAGAAACTGTAATAACACGTTGGTGAGTTCTGCCAAATGCATACACATTAAGAAAGATGTATGAAAGCAATTTTAAAAAATAGTCAAATAAAGGCAACAGTTGTATACTGCTATTCAAAATTCATAAATCGATTGCGAAATAAAAAAAAAAATGGATTATCAATCATAAGCGAAGAAAGTAGCTAAAACAAATTGGAATTAAAAGAAGTATCAATTGATAGGTTGATTATAATGTATATCTGATCTTAATTGTCCATTAAATAGAAAGGTTTACACAGCTACTTTTGCATAGGTACTATTTCTGTACCAAAAATCGGTAGTAATGAAAATGTACTTTTAATATTCAGTACCATTTTGTTACCTTAAACTTTTTGTAATATTTAGGTACATGTATTTTTCAGTACTTGGTTTGTACTTGAGATCTTAGTACTACAGATTTTTGGTTACACCGTTACATTTAAGCAGTTTGTTTATTTCAAATCTCTAAAAAATTTGATTTTCAAACATGGAATATTGCGATCACTGTTGGTATTATTTCTATACCAACATTTTTAGTACAAATCAAGTACTTTAAAATACAGGAGTCGATTTCACAAAAAAAAACTTACGACTAAGATTTATCGTAAGTATACTGATTTGTTCATGACTTAAGACCTTTTTAGTCGTAAGTTTTTTTTTGTGAAATCGACTCCAGGTACTTAAATATTACAATGATTTTAACGAATAGTATAAAAAAAATAAAGGTAACTTTCCAGTACTACAGATTTTTAGTACAGAAATAGTACCTATGCAAAAGTAGCAGTGTAGACATATCTAGATATAAGCCAAGACCCTACTGAAAAGGATATTTGCAATTTTGATCGGATTGTCACTGATGAGTCTTATGTAGACGAAACGCGCGTCTTGTGAATTAAATAATAATCCTGGTACCGTTGATACTTTTTTTGCAACACATGTACATTACGATCTTTGTTTAAGACACTTTGTAGAAATATGTCTAATTGTGTAAAACCTAAAAGTGATCATGTATATTGATATCAAATTTTAAAATTGTCCTTTAAATACAGGAAGTACGTAAAAAGTCATAAAGAAAATATGTAAATCCTAAATCTACAATTTCTGATACCTGATTGACTAAAAGCTTTGTTTGAATATCTTAATCATGTTATTTAATAGATGTCTAATACTTTTTTGATATTTTGAATATAATGGGCCAAAACAAAATGTACCTGATCACACCTTCTCTTCTAAATGGCATTTTGCAAGGCAGACACATATAAGAGTATGTTTATTCAATAATATCGTTGTTTTGTTTGTTCTTCATACTGTAGAAACACAGCTAAAATCTGACATGACACGCAAGTCACACTTGCAATGTTGTGTTAATGCATATAAAGTTACCATAAAAAGCTAACAAAAGTGTTGAAAACTTCATTATTCTAATGCTATACAAATTGCATAATATTGCTTTCAATCTTTTATTGTGACTAATAAACAATTGCAACAGAAATGGAATCATTTTTCTCATTCCATTACGCTGATGGAATCTGTTTTGTTCTTGATTTCTATAATGTTCATTCTAGTAAGTAATGTTTAATAAAAGACCATTAAACCCTGGAAGTATGAGTAATAGCCACATCAACTTCCTCTATGAGTCTCTTGTGGGAATATCGAAATGTTGACATGCACATGGCCAAGTCAATAAAACCTATGATCAAATGTTTGTATGGATAGCTGTTTGCATTATATTTCCGTTTAGATTCAATATAAATTTGTAAGCTGACCGATTATGACATAACTGATTTGGATGAATATATTTCGCCTAAAGATTTCTAATACATAATGTTTTGTTTCTTATTGCAACTATATTGAACAGTTTGTTATCCTGACTGACATGTATATTTCAGTGCGATATAAACATTATGTTTTGGATGCCATAAATGAACAATGCTACAGACATCTAGGTTTATAGTCATCAATAAACCAATAGTTCGGTACGAATCGAATGTATGAAATTAAATGTTACATATAGCTAACTGAATAAAGTCATTGAAAAAGTCTACATTATTCGAATAAAAAAGAAAAGATATGGGGTATCCTTTCATGACACACAATCAGTAAAGGCACAACAAAAAATCAACCAATCAACAGTGGCTATTAATCCTAAATTTGGAATGTTGGGTCTTGTTGTATTCAAAATTCCCATCCAAAACTAATTCTGTATTGAAGTTTTTTGAAATTTTTAATACGGAATAATACTGATTCCTTAATGTTGCATAACATTCATTACAGTAGAGATAACCACCTTCTGAAAGGATACCCCGTGGTTTGATCACAATGATTTAAATCAAAATCTTCTCTAGTGTTCAAAATTCTAAACTCTGAAGTTATTAGCTAAAACCCCGATCGTGTATGTGACATTAATCAAAACGGATGGCAGTTTTCCTTCCTATGGTTGATGGTTTTCTGTGGGCATTCAGGCTTCCTTCACCAATACCGATATATAGCTATGGTCGCTGAAGCCGCGTTAATATCAACTAAATAACTTTCTTCCCAATCCTATGTTATACACAATATTCTCAGTATTTTGATAACGACTTTTGAATATTAAAACCATTAAGTATAGCTTCAAAGAAATAATAATTCCTGTACGCTATCCTATATTTATGATATACGTTTTTTTCGGTTATGTGTTTGTCTTACTTTCTCAATCATTTTTTTTTAAGTTGTATTCAAAGGCTTTACCGTTCCAACAAGAAGAAATACATAGTACAAGCGCTAAACAAATAGAGTCTTATATTATTACATGAAATTTTCTATATCTGTCTGGCAGATTTCAGCCTATGAAAAAGAGCTAGAATATTACAATCGAAAAAGTAGTGTATTTATCAAACTAATGTACAAATATGTGTTAATTGATTTTATTTTTGTAATTGTTTAGTATTTTGTAAGGGCCCACATACTCCCACTAAATTCCCGTCATGTCAATGTCATAATCCGACTTTCAACAAAGTTATATTGTTTCTCTCAACGTGTACCATGACGTGATTTGTTAAAATATAAAGGATGATATAAGGGATGTGGAAAAGTGTTCAATTAATCACTTACTGAATGACAAAAGATAACCATGAGATATCTAAATAAAGCCAACAGTAGTTTGACAGTCATCAGTCGATTGAGAAAAAAAATTAAAACCGAATGAATACGTCAAATATAAGAGGGCAACAACAGAACAACTAACAAAAACATTGAATTGCAAAAAAAAAACTTAAAAAGAACTTGTAGTCTTTTACAATAGATATGTGTCAAATCAAGCTCTAAATCGTTTCGATTGCATTAAGATGGTACTTCTCTGGACTTATTTTTCATAACATTTTCTATAAACGGCTGCGCTAACTTCTGATCAAATAAATCTAAAAAATGATTTTCTCTGATCGTTTAATGCGTCTGTACACTAAATTTGCTGGATATGTATTGATAAATACTCTAGCTTGGACGTACTTTAGGTTGTAGTTGGCTATGCACTGATTTTCATCAGTTACTGCGAGTACTCTAGATCCTATATCGATACTGCGTGTCTTTAGTTTTTATGTTTGTTGTTATTTGTGTGTTTCTTTCCAATTGCAATCTATTGAGTTAAGTAATATAAAAAATGTCCGTAAAAACCTTTCCTCATGATGTGCTTTATCACTAGAGTCCCACGTTAAAACTAAAAAGGGGACTGTTCGCACACACACACACATGTTTAACCCCCAAAATTATCGAAGGGCCTTTCTTAATAAAAAAAGTCTTTTGTAACTCTTTTCGTTTATTGTTATGTACTGAATCAAGCCGTTGGTTTTCTCGTGTTGTCTTTTTTGCTTTGAGCTATTCTCACAAGTCTAGAAAAAATAATTTGAAGACATTCTGCTTTTTTATTTCAAATGTGTATTTGTTTTTGTTTTTTTATTCATTGATTTTATAATAAAAAAACAGTTTTAACTGTAAAAGCATCATTGTAGGTCTCGATTCTTCAATCATGTACTTTTGTTTACCGACAAACCCTTACGATTAAGGTTGTAAAGAAGATAAATCAACTTTAAGGTGAAAATAATTGTCATTTTGTTTAATTTTTTTTTGTTTACATCTTCTGACATCAGACTCGGACTTCTTTTGAACTGAATTTAATGTGCGTATTGTTATGCTAGAGGTATAGGTGGAGGGTTGAGATCTCACAAACATGTTTAACCCCGTATTTTTGCGCCTGTCCCAAGTCAGGAGCCTCTGGCCTTTGTTAGTCTTGTATTATTTTAACTTTTAGTTTCTTGTGTACAATTTGGAGTTAAGTATGGTGTTCATTATCACTGAACCAGTATATATTTGTTTAGGGCCAGCTAAAGGACGCCTCCGGGTGCGAGAATTTCTCGTTGCATTTAAGACCTGTTGATGACCTTCTGCTGTTGTTTGCTCTATGGTCGGGTTGTTGTCTCTTTGGCGCATTCCCCATTTCCATTCTCAATTTTAATCAACTTATGCAGGTCCTTGACCTAGTTTGTTATATAAGTTTAAATTGATCCTATTCACATAAAACAAATATTTTGTGTTTAATTGAAGTCATGTGAAAATTAATCACACGTTTGGGAGACAAGAAAATAATTACGAAACGAAAATATTAAAGAGTAATAGACAGCCATGTAAAAATCAATTCATTGATAAAACTATTTTTTTATAGAAAATTTGATAAAATGTTCCATTTATTTTTCTTTTCGTTTTGGAATTTATGATGTAAGGGTTTTTAAAATTGTAACACTCCAATCTGGTAGACAAAATCAAAAAATACTTTTGTTTGTAATATACTCAAAATAGAAAGGTCGTTTTGGTATTTCTTTATTTGTAAAATGTCGGGTGGAATTGCCACCATGATTAGTGACCATTTAGTGACAAAAGCATTGTATGCAAAATTTTTTAATTGATATAATTTAAACATTGAATTATCGGAAAGGACATTTATGTGTGTAATAACTGTTATAGTGCTTTTGTACTATGTTTCCCTTCTATATTTTATAAAATTGTCGGTCAACATGACTGTTCTACCTATGAAATAAACAAACGCAAAATTGAAATGGGACGACTGTTCTCCTCTTTTGAAATTCGTCGTGATGTTTATTTCATTAATGAAATACTGAACAGAGATCGTTTGAAAACAAGATTTTTGTCCATTCCAGATAGAAATACCCTATTAAGAGGTAATGGTATTAACATTAACTAATTTACCGGTTAACAAGAACAGCATGGTTTTTTTGTTATACATTTATATTCAAACAGCAATTTTGTTTTCCATGGTTTGGAAAAAAAAAAACAGTCACTAATTATTTTCGAATCAGATCAATCTTAATCGTGTTTACATATTATTCATCCCTGAAGCTTTTCATGATAAACACATATCTTAAGTTACAAGGTATCAGATATGTGATTTTGCAAAGGACAAAAAAAGCGTCTACGTAAGCAAACAACCAACGACGAACGTTATCGAGTTTTTGTGTTAAGAAAGGGCCACTTTTTTAGACTTTAAACTTTAATTTGTTCAAATCATTAGAAGACTCATTAACATATATAGATTGATAGTTTTGAGCTGTTAAGTGCTCTTTGATTGGGTAGTTGTCTATTTGACATTCTGAATTCATTGTATAATTGAGTCTTTCCTGTTCCATCATCTTCTGTAGATGGTCAATACAATAAGTATTTTGGTAAACGTTTATGAATTGTTTGGTTCTCAATGCTCGTAACTTCGTATTATATTTGGCCTTTAAACTTGTTTTGATTCGACCGTCATTAATGAGTATTTTGTAGACAAAACGGGCGTATGGCGAAAATACAAATCCTGGTATCTATAATGATTTTGTTTATTAGTAGGTAAGTTACTGGATTTCCGCAGTTAGGTTATTTCATAAGAAAGAGTATTTCAGCGTCGTGCCCTAGGCAACATTTCTTTTTTAATTTTGACGTTTTGTAAGTCAATATTCCGATATTGAAAATTATATTAAAGTGTTGAATTGACCTCAAAGTTTATATACCGAACTTTAACAATGAATAAAGAAACATAACTATGACACTTCAAGATTTTATCTTTATGGAGACATTTTTCACCACGTTTTTTTATATTTATATGCTAACCTAGAATAATCCTTTTTTAATATTGATGAAGCCAATGACACTGCCTATCTTACAGGGGA
This sequence comes from Mytilus galloprovincialis, assembly GCF_965363235.1. NCBI lineage: Eukaryota > Metazoa > Mollusca > Bivalvia > Mytilida > Mytilidae > Mytilus > Mytilus galloprovincialis. The sequence goes on from NC_134845.1 coordinate 20,183,511, forward strand.
CGACAAATACAGATAAATTGATCCGGTAATTTCATTTCAAGGTTAGGCATAGTTACACGTTCTTCAGAATTAAAGATTTTTCCAACACGACGAAGAATTTTCTCTATGAGCTTATCAAATAGGCAATTAAACTGTTTGTTTTCCTCAAAATTGTCGATTCCAGTCAAATTAATCAATTGAACAGTTTTATATTAACTTAGAGTTCTTTCTGTTCTTAAGAATCTTATCGCATATATGCCGGAAACGCGGTTATTAAAGCGCAATAATCACCGTTCACATCTGGTTAGGCAAACTAATTCTTTTTGACGAATCTTATTTTCGTATGAATACTACCACTTCAAATGTACTAAAAAACCTGTTTGCCATATACAACTGTGTTACCTTACAAGTATTTATGTTTAAGGTCATTGTTATTTCCTTTTAAACAATAATACTATAACAAAGAGGCATTAAATCCCCAATGACAAAACATTTAAAGGTAAACAACACATGCTGAAATGTTTATATCTAATTAAAGTTAAAGCTAATGTTGACACCAGTTATTTTGTAATTGTGTTTTGAAGAGTGTGTGATGTTGCAATGTGAATTTGAATGTAATTTATATAACTAGCGATAATAATACTGCAGTTTATAGAGAACTTTTGCATATTCTGTTTCTAAATAGACTCATCATAGATACCAGGACTAAATTTAGTATATACGCCAGACGCGCGTTTCGTCAACAAAAGACTCATCAGAGACGCTCGAATCCAAAAAAATAAAAAGGCCAAATAAAGTACGAAGTTGAAGAGCATTGAGAACCAAAATTCCTAAAAGTTTTGCCAAATACAGCTAAGATGATCTATGCCTGAGGTAGAAAAGCCTTAGTAATTCAAACAATTCAAAAATTTGTAAACAGTAAATTTATGAATAAAACCATATCAATGACAATTCATGTCACCACAAAACGTGCTGACTACTGGGCTTGTGATACCCTCGGGGAAATAAATCTCCACCAGCAGTGGCATCGACCCAGTGGATGTAAATAAACTCATCATAGATACCAGGACTAAATTTAGTATATACGCCAGACGCGCGTTTCGTCTACAAAAGACTCATCAGTGACGCTCGAATCCAAAAAAGTTAAAAAGGCCAAATAAAGTACGAAGTTGAAGAGCATTTGAGAACCAAAATTCCTAAAAGTTTTGCCAAATACAGCTAAAGTGATCTATGCCTGAGGTAGAAAAGCCTTAGTAATTCAAAAAATTCAACAAAAAATGTAAACAGTAAATTTATAAATATAACCATATCAATGACAATTCATGTCAGCACAAAAAGTGCTGACTACTGGGCTTGTGATACCCTCGGGTAAATAAATCTAAGTTAAAATGTTATCTACCCTTTTGTATATGTAGCAAATATTTTCAATACCAATGCAACATTTACTCCTAACATTCTGCATTTTAATTGTTGTAAAGTAAATGCCCCAGTCCTCATTTTATACTGGTTCCATTACCTACATGCACATTTGTTGTCCGTGTGAAAAGTGTATTTGTCTTCTTTACACATCATATCGAATATATTAAGATAATTTTGAAAATGTAAACTTAACATGGGCGCAACAGCTCTACTAAAAAAAAAATTTTTGCTACAATAATTTTGTTATAGATGATTATATTATTGTATTTAACTATCAGTTTTAGATAAGCATGGTAAAACTGTAGCTTCTATATAACTTTACCAAAGACTGTGCGTGGCATGGTCATTTCAGGTTGAAAGCGTACATTTCGAAATGTTTATGTCGTCATTGTGACATCACTATTCACCTTTCTGCATTAAAGTGTTATCCTTATATCAGCCCGTTCATTTATCAATTAAATACTCATTAGTTTAGAAGGCTTTAATTTGTTTTGTTTATTTGCTATTGTGTGGCCAATTTCTCTTGTTAAACATCTATTATTCTTAAATATATAGTTAAGATGTCATATTTTCAATAGAAATACCGTGTTGTAACAAACAAAACGTTGTTTTAAATGTCCATGTGAATATTTATAGCTGAGAATGGCTGGATTATTGACCAATTGATCTAAACTCTACTGCTGATGCATATATTTGTTTACATATTACTCTTTAATATGTTTAAAACATACTTGCCGACTGTGCAAAAGGCTTAAGCATCAATTTTATATTTGTATGAAAAAAGAGTGGCACATTAAAGCAGGCATAACATGTACAGGAGCAACGACAATTTACATTTTTTTTAACCCAATTAAAATGTAAAATGTCTTTCAAATTAATATGAATAAATCAAACACTAAGGTTCTTAATAATATAATACTAGTAATTCTATTGATCAAGCTAGACATTTTATTTTGCATTTACGTAATTATTTGGCCTTTTTATGATTCAGAATTCAGTGTATATTTTCGGGTTTTTGTTCGATAAGATTGACGGTAGACAAAACAGTTAATGCTCACATTTACAATAGTTAAAATTTTGCATAATATGATTAAGTATGTATATTTTGATATAGTTTAACAATGCATTAGTTCTTTCTACGAACCGTTTTCCCTCGGGCAAATGTGAACTTTCCTGATATTTATGGATCTTTGGTATATAAAGGTTAATACAGACAAGTGCCTTGTACGTAATAAATTAGGATATTCTAAATGCTCATTTGATAGCAATCTAAGTACAAAAACTGCAAGAAGAGGCATGTTGCCTTTTTGAAAAGTGATTTGTTACTACGCAAATTACATTTTAATGGCTTCTTTGACCACATTAGTCTTCGTTAAGGGTTCCATAAAATTTGAATCATTCCACGCCCAGTAATCATTGCTTCAGCCGCATACATGATTTATTAGATATATCTGTTTTTGATAGAGCAGTGCCTGTTGAAAAATGTTGGAATTTTATAGAAATTAACGTTCCAAAATCCTGAGGTTAAGCCGATCAATAATAAAACCATAGTTATTATGACATACTAACAGTATTTTATGGGTTTTAAAACATTTTAAAAATAAAAGCCTTCCTAATATGGTCAAAACAGAATAATATGTAAAATTCAGCAACTTTAGTCTGTGTTACCTTGTATTACATGCCACTTTTGCTGGGCTGTTAGTATTTGTGTTTATCATTCGCAAAAAAGTCAAAAAGGCACAAGTACAATTTATGACTTGTAAACTACTAAGTAAATTCCGAAAATATATGTTTGTATTTTTGTAGAGACTATATAATCATAGGTTGCAACTTCTCTCATTGATCCCTTTGGTTATTTCTCATGCTTAATCTGTCGTTTAAGATATGAGTTTGCGTCCCTATCAAGTTAGAATAAAAAGTATTGAAATGTAAATTCTTAATTTGTGTTAAATCATCACACGGCCAATATCACTGTACCGTAGCAACGATGTATTAACAATGCGTGGTGCTTTTCTAAACTTAATATATTCCGCAATAGTAAAACATCATGATGATGCCAGGAAAACATTCAAAGAGATACAAAATGTTGGATCGACAGTCGATATGATTGTTGATAAACAAACAGTATAAAAAGCTTATATTAACAATCGTCACAATTTTATATAATGGGATTAAATGAATATAGTTTGATATAATTCACAATACATTAGTTCATTCTACGAATGATTTTTCCTCTGGAACATGTGGCCTTTCCAATATTTATATGGATCCTTGATATATCATGATTAATACAGAGAAGTGCCTTCTACGCAAAAAATTAAGATATTCGAAATGTAAATTTAATAGAATTCTAAGTACAAAAATCTACAAGGAGAGGCATGTTGCCTTCTTGATTTGCCATTTGTTTCTATGCAAATGACATTTTAATGGGCTCTCTGACCGCATAAGTCTTCGTGAAAGTATCCATAAAATTTGAATCATTCCGCGCCCAGTACATGTAATCATTGCCTCAGCGCATGCATGATTTAATAGTTATATGTCTTTAATAGTGCATTTCCAGGTAAAAGGTGTTGGTATTTTAAAGGAATGATGTTCCAAATCATGACGTTCAGCCGATCAATACAAAGAAACCACAGTGACTGTTATTAAAACTGTTGTGCATTTTAAATCATCAAGATGAAAGCCTTACTAATATGGTGAAAATAGAATATTAGTTAAAATTCAGCAACTTTGGTATTCGATAATTTGTATTTCAATAATTATGGTGATACCACTACTGTTGTCTGTAAGTCTTTGTGTTAATCAATCACCCAATAGGCAATGCTGCAAAAGTATAATTAACGATTTGCATACTACTAAGTTAATTTTGAACAAATATTTCGCAATTTTGTTTTAGAGACTTTATATCAGGTTGCAACTTTTCCAGCTAACCTTACAGTGTATAAAACACTATTTCTGTCAATTTGCCAATTGCCCATTGTTTTATTTGTCGTTTAAGAAGACTTGAACTTCACATAGATAAATAGATGATGCCAGCAAAGAGATATATTGCACGACATATGAAGTTTATAACACACGTTTGTCAACAACTTCCGACTAGAACCCTGGGTTCAGTAGCTTCCTCGATATCGATGCTTTAATATTCTTTAGAAAAAAATTGAAGGATTTCTATTGATTGCAAATGTGAAAATTGTTAACTGCATAATTCCCATTTTTAATATTCATTGCGTAGCTACACATTTATGCCTATAGCATTTTTGTACTGTGACTGTTTATTCAAGTTGATTATCACGGGAAACAATTACAGTTAGGAACCTGTAATGTTCAGTGGTTGTAGTTTGTTGGTGTGGTTCTCACGTTTTTCCATTATATGTTGTTTTTATATACTAGTAGATTAGACCGTTATACGTTGGTTTTCCTGTTTGATTGCTTTTACAATCGTCATTTTGGGCGCGTTTTTAGCTTGTTGTTTAGTGTGAGTCAAGGCTCCCTGTTGAAGGAAATGGAGATTTGTCTCATTGGCACTTATACCACATTTTTTGATTATATCTATTATATACAAGACGCAGAATCAACAATAAATAGCATTATATATCCTTCTTAGTTAATCATCAGCAGATGTTTGCCTCTCTTTGTTTTAGTTCGAGGAGATGATTGTTACATTTACGTCGTAGAACATCGTGATGGAACAAATCATTCTTGACTACCACGGCTATGATATCTCATTAGTATCGTTGACATGGCTGTAAGATACATAATGGTTAATTACAGAACATTTTTTTATGTAATGTATGGGATGTTATTTGTTTTAATCAGACATTGATTAATATGATAATTCCTAATTACATTCTTAGGGACATTAAAAGCACAAAAAGCTTATTGTTGAATATTGATCTATTGTTGTTATAATATTGATGAGTTGATAAACACATACTTTGTGAAAAAATACGAACCTTTTAATAGATTTTTGTATTTAAATGATATATTTTGATTTTGACATTATCTTCTTTAAATACTGCCACTTTGTAAAAAATAAGATTGCAGTTCATCTGATGTTTTAAACGTTCTTTTATTAATACATTGTTTTGTTTTCCAAAGTTTTTTGAGCATATATATAGATTTGAATATAAAACTAAAATTACTGTTGTATAAACTTGTTCGTTGTGTGTTGTTATAAATTTGGAAGACATTTATAGTAAAACTATATGGTTTTGGTATCGTTCAAGGATGAACAACCTTTACGCACGCTACAAACCCAAAAGAAAATGAAAAACTCTTAAACTCATTTTCTATGAATTGTTTTACCTTTGTCGAGAACTAATTTTTAAAATGCACAATTTTCTTTGCTTGTAGTTATCTCGAAATTGTTTATCTTTCCGGATTTTTAATATTTTGCTTTTGATATCATTCTTGTGTTCATGGTGAATATTATCCATTCATGGAAGTTACACTCTGCCATTATAAACAACTTCAAATTCAAAGGTCAGAGTGAAGATATATATACTTAGAAAACAAAACCAAAGTTGGAGTTTTTTATGTATTACTCACAAAACATTCAATGTGACCAGCTTGATAGACAGAATACAATCATAAATAATATGCGAAAGATACCAAAGGAACATTCAAACACATATATAGAAACCAAACTGACAATGATATTACAATAAAATATAAAAACTGTTTGCTATACAGATATAGGAAGATGTGGTGTGAGTGTCAATGAGACAACTCTCCATCCAAATAATAATTTATTAAAGTAAACCATTATAGGTCAATGTATGGCCTTCAACACGAAGCCTTAACAACAAACTATAAAGGGCCCCAAAATTACTAGTGTAAGACCATTAAAACAGGAAAACCAACGGTCTAATCTATATTAAAAACAAGAAACGAGAAACACGTATAAATTTCATGTTAAACAAACGACAACTACTGTACATCAGATTCCTGACAGGTGCAAACATTTGCAGCGGGATGAAACGTTTTAATACCAAACCTTCTCCCTTTTTCTGAAACAATAGCATAACATTACCACACAGAATAAATATCAATTGGAAGGCTTAACTAAAAAAAAAACGTAACTTAACACACTATGAAAGCTTTACATATATTTACTCTTAACAAATTACAATTATATACTCTACGCCAGACTCATCATTTACACTCGAATGATAAAAGTTAAAATGTGAAATGCAGTTCGATGTTGAAGATGAGTTATGCCTTATAATTCCGAAATGTTTTGTCGAAAACAGCTAAAGCATTTTAACGTCAAATACCAAACTTGTTAAAATTCCGTTCGTTTACTTTATGCGTGTTTGATTTATTCATACATTGTCATAGTTGTGAGAAATTTTACATCATGATCTGTGTTAAAAGAAAGTACAGCAAAAAATAGAACTGTTGTGCATGCACTTGTCAGCCATACACTGGTTATATTCCCACGCAAAGCAACAGCTCTTCACCAGAATACGTTTGTATTAATCAAAGAAAATAAATTGTTGTCAATCATCAAATCGACCTTTAATAATTAATTTCTATCCTTTTGCTGACATAACTATCATGCTGTAACTAATCATGTTGACTGTTGAATTTCAGGCGATCCATCAAAATATTTAAACGATTCCAATAATTGTTTTATTAATGATTTTTAAAACTTAAAATGTGACGCAATTTATTACAGTATGAATACATGTCGTTGAATAACAATCTTCACATGGTCTGTTTTAATATCTCATCAGATTTGTTCAATGCCTAGAGTTACAAATTGCTGTTTCAAATCAATCAATTGATATAGATTGACATTGTAGTCATTTTCAATGAAATTATTTCTTTTCATTTTATTGTGTTTAGTTTAACCGAAATGTTTCAAGTTTAATTCGGTGTACTCTACGACATGCAATTCTAGTTGTCATTGACAAATTGACATGATTCCATTATGACAATGCGGTTAATTGTAAAGTCCAGAATACACTCCTTTTGGTATGTTTTCTTTGCAGGTGAATTAATATTGTATTGTATGAATATTAGATTTAAAATTATCATAAACCAAAAATGCATTTATTGTGAACATGATGTGAATTGTGGGTGCGAATTGTTAATACCTTTTGATAGAATAATTCGGAATAGTCATGTAAATGGAATAATTGAATGATTTAAGGATTTAAAGTTAAATCTTTAAAATGTATGTCACTAATTACCATTATGAAACAATAAAAAGGCATATCATTTATTTTACAACGGAATATATTCTGAACTAGATATGCAGATTGATATAACCTGACTCATGTGAATTTGTTTAAGGCCACATCACCTTTGTTATTTGGAATTAATAAATTGAGGATGTTAGATATTTGATATCGTCGTAGTTGTTGGTTTTGTTGTTTTATTTTACTCCGTAAAGATCCTAGAACCCATGGCGCAGTTTATCAAAGGAGAAGTAGCATGTAAATTACAGAGGACATGTTTTCGTCGGGTGACTTTTTGATTCGTTAGAGGTGTGGATTGCACTGTCTTGTTTGTTCTTATCACACAGCTATTTCAAATCTGTAGATCCGGGATTGCAGCGATGCACACTCTTCGATATAAACAGTTACAGTAGTTGACAAATATTCAAAATTCTAAATAAGTAAACGATCTTTGGTAGGAAGGTGTCTCATTGGAGGGTTGCTACTCACAAGGAAGCTATTAAACAAAGAGTAAATTAAAATCATCCCTTCGTAAATTTTTGAACGCCATCACGAGTTGTATGACCGTTATATATGGGATATCTGTTTCACATATAATATCGGTTATGGTCCTTATGTCGTAACTACAATCCCCTTCCATTTTCACGAATGTGACCTATCGAAATAGACTATTTACCGGGTTTGTAATTTCTAGAGCAGCACCACGGTTGCCAAATATGGTGCAGGATCTGCTTACCCTTTCGGAGCACTTGAGATCACCCATATTTTGTGATGGGGTTTGTGTTGCTTATTCTTTAGATTTCTATGTTGTGTCTTGTGAACGAGGCAGTCTAATCGACATATTTGAAAGACATATATTACATAAGAGCAGACTTGTTAAGACTCTCATGGACTCAAAGGATAGCAATTTCAGTATTGCTGGAATATAGACACGTATTGGGCTTAATTGGTCAGTGAAAACTGCTGTAGATCAATTAAAAAGTATTCCTTATCACAAAGACATAGTTGAAAAACATATGTTATGACTGCCTTGTCACCATTTTATGGTATTTATATATCTGAACTTGTACGATTCGCTCGTGTATGTATTACTCAATTTATTTCACTTGACTGGGCGGAGTTTAACCGTTTCGTTAATAATAAACCATTCCATCTATAGATAGATGTTTTATTTTTTTTTATTTATTTTAATTATATATACTTTAATGAAAACTTTCACATTTGTTAGTTTGATACAGAAAGTACCGGTACCTTATCCCGGCCTCGTTAAACATTAGATCGTATATTTAGAAAATTTGCTAGTAATTGTTAGTATTCCAAATTATAAAATATATACAATATATTATTGCGTATCAATTATTTCAATATTGATCAATAAAGAGAGAATTGTATTTAAGAGAGAAAGTGAGAAGAGAAGAGAAGAGAAAATAATAAATAAATAAAACACAAAAGCAAAAAAAAAAAAAAAAAAGAAACAAAATAATGAATAAAAAAAAAAAATTAGAGAAGAAATAAAATAAAATAGAAAATCCTTAAAATTTGGAATTTGGCAGCAGTATTTTTTTTTCTTGAGATACAACATTCAATAAATTTGGCAAAGTTGGTTTGTCATTGTAAATAAAATACATACAAACACAAAACAGATATTAAAGAATGTATATGCATTTTAGGCATAAGAACAAGAACAAAAGACAATAAACAATAAACAACATATAACAGTATATTATATAATAACATATATGATGGTGTGGAGGAGGCCAAAAACAAAATACACAATAACATTACATAGGGTAATGCTAAGATGCTTAAGTGTAAATTATTCTAATAATGGAAGCCAGGGGTCCCAGTAGAGGTTGGCAATGTGAAGAGGCTTTGTTTTAAAAAATATATTCTTTTCTAATATTAGATTTTCTTTAATATAGTTTTTAAGCCCTGCAAAATTTACTTGATTTTCACACAGTTTTGTTCTATACATAAAGAATTTTGATAAAAGTATTATTAAGTTTTTTTATTTTATTATTTTGTTTTTTTTTTTCCTAAATTTCCGAATAAAATTATATCCATGTTAAATGGAATAAATTTGTGTTTGGTTATAAATCCAGTCCATGAGTCTTATCCACAGATCTGCTATTTTATGGCATGTCCCAAATATGTGTTCAATATCTTCAGTAACTTCATTGCAGAAAGTACATTTATCGCTTTGTTTTATTTTGATCTTAAATAAAAATTTATTTGTGCCCAATATTCTGTGTATTATTCTATATTGGAACCAGTGGAGTTTTGAGCTTTTAGCGGAGTAAAAAGACATAGTATGCACAGTTTTCCAATCAAAATGTTTGTTGAGTGTTAAGGACCATTTTTCTTCACATTTAAGTTTAGTACTGCTTTTTTTTCAAATAAAACATTATACATATCTTTGGAGCCTTTTCTTGATAAAAAAAAATATTCTTATATTATTCGGCATAATTGGTCCCAGTGTTTTATAACAATTGTTTATGGATATATAGTTCCTCAAAGCCTTTGTATATGATTTTATTGATGAAATGACCCCATTATAAGTAAGAAAGTTTGACTTAATTTTATAAATGTTTTGGAATTGTTGAAAAGTCCTTATTTTCCCCTCCTCATTTAATAAATCATTTATCAAAAAGATCCCTTTATCTATCCAGTCTTTATAGAAAATAGATGTTGTTCATATTTTTATATTTTCATTATTCCAGAGCGAAGCTGATAAGAACGCCTCTTCATTTTTTGGTATGAATTTATTTTGTAAATCTGTCCAAGCTTTAAAAACTTCTTCCCAAAAAGTGTTTTTACATCTTTTTGTTGGGCCTAAATAAACTAGGTTTTCAATATTAATTTTTTCAGTACTTTCTAATAGCTTATTTAGTTTTGGGTTGTTTTTCAACAGCCGTCTAATCCAAGTTAGTTTCAATCCTTATATGTATTTGTCAATATCTATTATTTCAGCCCTCCTAATTTGTGTTCAGAACATAATATTTCTCTTTTTATCTTGTCAGATTTGTTTTCCCAAATAAATGAATAAATTTTGTCAGTTAATTGTTTTAACGTATTTTTGCATGGTGCCTGTAATGTTAAAAACAGATGGTTCAATTTTGAAATAATTAGTGTCTTAATGATAGTTATTTTTCCAACTGGTGTTATTGTTTGTTTAGACCAAATTTTTATTTCATTTTCAATTTCTTTAATTTTTGGACCATAATTCAACAATTCCATTTCATGCACATAAACAGAAAAGTTTATTCCTAGTAATGTAAACCTTCTGGAACCCCATTCCAATCCCCACTTTACACACATTGTGTCTTGACTATATTTTGTTTTGCCTATCCACACCAGCTTTGTTTTGTCCAAGTTCATATGGAGACCAGACATTTCAGCGTATTTTTGGAGTAAGCGAAAAGATGCATCTAGAGAGTTTGGTGTACCGTCAAGTATTATTGATGTGTCATCTGCGTTTTGGGAGATAAGATATTCTGTGTCATCTATTTTTATTCCTTTAATTTCTTTGTTTTTTCTGATTAAAATTCCTAGAATTTCAGCACATAAAAGAAAAATATAATGTGATAAAGGATCCCCTTGTCAACAGCTTCTTTGAATCTGAGAGAAATCTGATAAAAAACAGTTTTGGGATACTGCTGAGCTTATATTTGTGTAAAAGGTCTTTATCCAAAGTTTTATAGAGGGTCCAAAATTGAAAAAGTCTAATACCTCATTTATGAATTTCCTTGATACCAAATCAATAGATTTTTAAAATCTATGAGAAGGAGGAGACCTGGCAAATCATTTACCTCTGTATAGAATAAAATATCATATATGAGACGAGTGTTTTCTCCAATATATCTTCCAGGAATAAAACCTGTCTGATCATTGCTAATAATAATGGGTAGAACAGATTTGATATACAACTTGATGCTAGTTTATATGTTGTATTTAAAAGACTTATTGGTCGCCAATGTTTCATAAACTGTCTTGGTTTATCACCTTTTGGTAAACAAGTTATAATACCCTGTTTTGGAGTTATTGATAATTCCCCCCTTTTGTAACCATAAATTATAGATCTGAAAACAAATTTTCCTACATCTGTCCAAAAGAATTTTAAAAAATTCATTTGTAAAGCCATCTGATAGGTGTTTTAGGATAAAATCATCAATGAAGTGTCCAGTTATTCTTTTGTAAATTCCTTTGATGGCACTGATAGGTGATTAGAAATCAGTAATAATTATAACGACAATCATCCTAATCACACACATCTTCAAATAGACTGTCCTTATGCAAATTAAAACGTAAGCTCCGCCCGATCAGTTGAAATGACATTGGTAATAACAACGTATAAATTTTTGCGAGAGACATGTATGTGTTACTAAAAAATTACCATACCTGGGTTTTCGATATCACAAGGTACCAGGATTATAATTTAGTACGCCAGACGCGCGTTTCGTCTATATAAGACTCAGCAGTGACGCTCATATCAAAATATTTATGAAGCCAAACAAGTACAAAGTTGAACATTTACTAAATTTTATCATCGGTATAAGGAAATAATTCGTAAATATAATTCAACATGCAGACATCTTATACGTTCAGGTATTTCACATCCAATATTTCATGATAATATTCTTTACAAAGCACAAAAATGTCAGTATTCACCAAGAAAGCTTACAAAACCTTTAAACAGACTTATTAAGAAGAGATATAGTTACGATATTGTTGTCAGCTAACTAAAGATTGCATATTTTGGCTTTCATGTTGATTCACTTATAGGGTCTTTGCATCGGAACAAAACACATTTATTCAAAAAAAAATTGTTGTTGGCATGACATGGGTAATGTTCTTCTCATATATGTTATGATGGTATGATACTAAACCCCTAACGGGAAGGATTGTGCCTGATATTCTTATCATGAAGACATATTCTTTAAATCATTTTAATTGAGGTCTGGAGCTTGCATGTCAGTTAACTGCTAGTAGTCTGTTGTTATTTATGTATTATTGTCATTTTATTTATTTTCTTTTGTTACATCTTTTGACATCGGACTCGGACTTCTCTTGAACTTAATTTTAATGTACGTATTGTTATGCGTTTACTTTTCTACATTGGCTAGAGGTATAGAGCTAGGGTTGAGATCTCATAAAAATGTTTAACCCCGCCGCAATTTTGCGCCTGTCCCAAGTCAGGAGCCTCTGGCCTTTGTTAGTCTTGTATGATTTTTAATTTTAGTTTCTTGTGTATAATTCGGAGTTTAGTAGGACGTCCATTATCACTGTACTAGTATACATATTTTTAAAGGGACCAGCTGAAGGACGTCTACGGGTGCGGGAGTTTCTCGCTACACTGAAGACCCATTGGTGGCCTTCGGTTGTTGTCTGCTCTATGGTCTGGTTGTTGTCGCTTTGACACATTCCCCATTTCCTTTCTCAATGTTATGGTACGCAGGGCTTCCGAATGACAGATTTTCAAAAGTGAAAAAATCAACATCAACAGATATAGAGACTTTCTGACTGGTGCAGTCAGAAAAAAAAGACAAATAAGAGAAGAACAAAGAAGGGCAAGAGCAGTGGTGCGTACCCATCAAGAGTATGCGTGGATTTAATGGAATTTGCTAGAACGAAAAGTCACATTGGCATAGTAATGAAGGATGAAATCATTTAGAAATTCATTCATGCTTGGATCAATCTACAATACACTTATTTTCCATTTAAACTTATGCTAATTTACATCAGTGAGGACTGATAAGAGAACCCGGCTGCATGTTATCTGTTGAACGAGGTACAATGGCACACATACTTTCAGGCTGTAGGGGTATGGTGAAACAGGGAAGGTATCGACAAGGTTCTAAAATATCATTGATGCTGAGAGGAGGAAGAAGAAACCAACAACAACAGAGGCAAGGTTGATCAGAGTCGTTATAGAGGGAGAGATTGCTCATGCAACAGAGTCAAAACATTACTTTATCTTGGAAAGTGCGGAGAATGAAATATATGAGCTGACATTGGCAAAAGAGCTTCCTGACTGTGTACAAACAGCCCTACGCCCTGACATATTATTTTGATTACATATTTCAAAGATACTAGTACCAGTAGAACTAACAGTTCCTATGTGAAAAGGCAAACCATCGGAAAAAAAGAAAAGGTACACAGAGCTGATGATAACCATGTAAATATATATAGAGAGAGATTTGAAAGCTTGGCTGTTCCGAGTAAAAGTAGGCTACAGAGGATTTCATGCACAGTCAGCATGGAATATGCTGCAGGCAATGGGAATATTTAGAAAGGGAAGGAAGACAACATTGAGACAGCTAGTGGAGGCAGCAGAATATTCATTTTGCTGGTTATGTATCGCTTAGATTACCTGAGTCCTGATGAGTAGAAATTTGGCCATATCTACTGACCCGCCAATCATTGGATGTAATGTTACAGGGTCAAAACATCAAGTGAAGATTGAATGCAAAAAAAAAAAAAACGGCAGTGAGTGACAGAGATTCAGAGATAAGGAAAGATGAGCAGTCAAATGAATATGACAACAGAAAAGTAAAAAAAAAATCAAAACTTGTATTATTTGCATTTTCTTATCACTTAATAATAAGAAAAAAAATTAGTTGCATTATGTATTTCTATCCACTTTGCAGATGTTTGTTGAGGTGTTATTCATTTATATATAGTATGCTGTTAATGTTAACTCCTTTATCATTATTCATCTTAATACAAGATACTTATAAGATATAGTGAGGCTATCCATTGCTATGATTTTCTTGGACTACTTTCAATTTTCAAGAGTGTATTTTCTTTTTATAGTAGCAACATGTAATTTCTATTCATGTTGCATGCACTACACAGTTAAATTGTTTATGTTACGTTTCTATGATATAAATATTGCTTTTCATCATAAAGAAAACGCATTGTGTTGGCAACTGGTACGACTATGTTGAAAAATGAACGGCAAGACGTCTAGTTTCATAATTGAAGACATATATATATATATAGAACACTGTAATACATTGGGCGTTTCAAACGTTCAAGAGGTCACTACTCAACATATCTGATTTACTTCCAATATAGTCCTGATTGTTAATGACGTCTTTGGATCCTCAATGCTCTTTTGCAACTTTGTACTTGTTTGGCTTTATAAATATTTTTATTTGAGCGACACTGATGAGTCTTATGTAGACGAAACGCGCGTCTGGCGTACTAATTTATAATCCTGGTATCTTTGATAACTGTACACTAAATGCGTTTGATGTTGGATGTATTCTGATAAATATTTTATTTTGAGATGTATAGATTTGTTAATAGTTGTTATTGCCTGTACACTAGCTGTCAGTATCTGCGAGTACTCTCGGATCTGTGCTTAGTGTCTTTTTGTTGTGGGTATGTACAAGTAACCTGCCACGTCCACTTTGTGTTTTTTTTTCTAATACATGTTTCTGCTTTGTATCTATCTGATGAGTCAAACACTTTTCAACTTATTCTAATTGTTTGTTCTTATCTTGGACTGTTACAACACGTCTAACGTTAGGGGGTTGGCCTTCAAACAAGTTTAACTCCATCACATTCTGTATGTGCCTGTCCCTAGTCCGAAGACTGTTATTTAGTAGCTGCCGTTTGCTGCTGCTTACCATATTTATTTTCGTTCATTATTAAGTACATAGATAATGCCGTTAGTTGTCTTGTTTGAAGTGTTTTATATTTGTTAATTTTGGAACTTTTATAGCTGACTTTGCTGTTAGGATTTGACTAATGTTCGATGACCTATATATATGGTGATTAATTTCTGTGTTATATTGTATCTTATGGAGAGTTGTCTCATAAGCAATTATACCACAGATTCTTCCTTTTATTTAAAAAAATTAAAAACAAAAAGATTATCGCATCCTCCTTTTTAAGGTGGAAGTATTTGTACAACCTGCAAATTTAAATTCATTATATATTGTTGTCGCTTTGACACATTCCCCATTTCCATTCTCTATTTTATATCATTGATCCTTTGAATAAGCTGATTTTCAAAGGTTATATAATTCGGTAGTAACATCTTTGAATTTTGTTATCAGCATTTACAGTGATTGTGTTTGTAATGAATGAAAATATATAATAATTGGTATATATGGCAACTTCTGTCCTACATTCTGTGGGTACAATGTACTTAATATCTACTGGAATTCTACAAAGCCATGCTGTTCTTTTTACTGTTATGACGTCTTAACACTTAATCTGATAAATGTGACTGTACTAATTGTTTCTTTAATCTGATAGAATCCGATTTATCTATCTAATGGAGGCAGATAATTGTAAAAGCATGTTGAAACAAATAAGTCGTAGACGAACTAAAAATGACATGATGATAAAAACTAAAAACGCCAACATGACAACATCGAAACCTTAAATTGGAGTGACACGGATTACATAGAAAGGAGTTATATTAGGTGTATCAGAAGAGGAACGCAGAATCTTCTGCAAATGCAATACCCAAAAGATTTCTCATATCAGTACATATTATGGCGTCCGCACATATTTTTTTTTTTAAAAGTTAAACATCACGACTTGAAAATCTTTGTTAATTTACTTCCTTGCAAAGTATCCCTCTTTTCAGGAAATCATGATAGGAATCACAAGATCGGAAATATATCAGCACAAAAGTAAATATTATATTGGCAAGGCAAGCGTTGCTGGTATGGTGAGTTGCATAGTGAATTGTCAGTACATAATTCTTTTCATTAGTAGTTAATGTATTGTAATTTACCCACAAAGACAATTATGTTGGAGGTTTGATCCGCAGGGACAACAACGTTTTGGTGTATAGTCAGGTGTTTAGCAGTACATGGGTCTATAAACATCGATATATTACCACTTTATAAACTATCACAGCCTTAAACAAAGTTCGAATGACAAAGTCTTATGTTCCCATTAGCAGCCATAATACTCCAATGAATCCATCAGTGTTTTAGTCTTTTTCCAGTTAAAAGATTGAAAGCATTTGTAGACCACCTTTTTGTGAATGAGTTTTATCTTAAATTGGCTTCACACTTACTTCAAACTGCTTTAAGTTCCTGTCCGAAGCTATGCGTTTGTAAAAAGAAAATCACAAAAATACTGAACTCCGAGGAAAATTCAAAAGGGAAAGTCCCCAATCAAATGGCAAAATCAAAGGCTAAAACACATCAAACGAATGGACAACAACTGTCATATTCCTGACTTAGTTCATACATTTTCAAATGTAGAAAATTGTGAATTGAACCTGGTTTCAGATGAGGACGAAGTCCTCTATTACAGTAGAAAAATCAATAAAAAAAAATGTCGCTTTTTTTAATTTCCGCATTTGCACATAACGCAAAAATCTACTTCCTTCATCCGGTCTCGTTGTCATGAGACTTTGAGGAGTCTAGTAAAATATGTAAGTTACAAAACAAAAATCATACAGACTTCGTCCCCATTCACAGGTTAATGCCTGCCTCATATTAGCGCTAAACCTCTCACTTAATGACAGTCGCATCAAATGCCATTAATTCAGCGGCAGTCGTTGGTTGCTGTCTGTCAATTTGTTTTTTGTTAATAATTTTGTAATATATCATGTTGTTGTCTTTTTTATTATTAAACATTTTGCCATTTCCAGTTTTTAAAGTTCATTGCATTTGTGCAGTATGGTTTTGCTCAATGTAGAGACCTTACGTTGACCTTAAGTAACTAATTACGTCCACTCAATTTGAACTCTGGTGGATGATGTCACTTTGCCATTCGCATCATATCTTTTTAGCCTTATATCGATAAACTTGATAAACTTTCTCTTCCGGTAAATGCAACTTAAATCATCTTCTGAATGCTTAACTTATACTTCCTATTGGAGGACTTGGCACCATATTTAGTTTTAAATTATCTCTTTCTCTCATTGCATAGTTATTTGATTACCAATTAAATGCAGTACTGATAACATCACGGATTAGCTATATTCTTTCATTTTACGAAGTACAGTTGAACATTTTAACATTTCATTTCGGTCAATTCCTATGTATTACATTTGATGTTAATTTGTGTTCGTATTGAACGTACATGCGTCATTTACATTCAACGTAAAACAAACAATAATCAATCAATACAAAGCGACGTAAGAATAAATTGTTCACTGAAAAATTAACTTTAAACTAACGAAGTGTCAAGGTTGTCTTTCTCCCGACAAAATTTAAATTTAATATCTAAATGTACTCATACATTAATATTTCTGTTAAAGTCATTTAAACGAGAGACTAGTGAAAACTAATGTTTATCCAATTCTTATTAAAATGCATGTAAATATTTTAAAGTTAGCTTAGTCTTCTGCGCACGATTTTATCATTTTTTACACATCCATATCGTATAGTCGTCAAATATTTATTCTCTCGGTCTGTAATGATGTTAATAAAATTAACGGTACCAATTTTCTTGCACCAGATGCGCATTTCGACAGTACATGTCTCTTCGGTGATGCTTGTGGTCAAAATATTTGAAATCCAAAGCTTAAATAACAGATGAAGAGCTATAATCCAAAAGGTCCAAAAAGTATAGCCAACATCCTTGAAAGGAATCAAAGCTTTGCATGAGGGAGATACATTCCTTAATTTATAATAGTTTCTATCATTTTGTAACAGCAAATTTTAATAACACAAAAAATCCGTATTTTCATGCCAGTACCGAAGTACTTCGGTACTGGCTACTGGGCTGGTGATACCCTCGGGAACTAATAGTCCACCAGCAAAGGCATCGACCCAGTGGTAGTAATAAAATTAACGGTACATATGGCAGCTTATTAGTTGTCGTGTTTTGAAGCCGTAGTTTACCGATTGTCACCTAAGTAAACAATCATCAAAGAACCATCCATATATTGAGCACGTGTATAAGATTTACAATAAGATTATAGTTTATTTTAATTACAGATCCATGCGTATTGCGAAAACCGGATTTTTACGAGAAAGTTCATGCTGAGTTCATTGCATACGGAAACATATCGGCGAATTGTTTACTGAAAGATTTTTCTTGAGAAAAAAGCATATGTACATAAGTCTGATAAAACTTACTAGACATTTAGTTAAAAAAAATCATATGCATCTTTTTTTTTTTACATTTTTACAATGATTGTCCCTGTACGTTAGCAGGCAAACTATATGTATTCGCCCAGCAAGTATACAGAAGCATCGTATAAACATAAGGATGTGTGATTGTTAGTAAATGCCAAAAACAACCCCAAAACACTGAAAAGGATATCTAGAGGTCAAAGTACGGTCGCTAACAATAGATAACCTCTAAATTGAATAAATTCTAGTGGGAAAGTGAGGAAATTTAAGCGAAACTAGCACTTGTCTATTATTAAACATCATCACTGTTGATAAAATTATCCAAAGACTTATAGGCATTCTTAATATTCAGTTGCCACTTCAGATTTTTTTCCAGCGCTGTTATGCATTGTAGTTACACATCCCAAGACTCCAATTCAGGATTAATCATGTATATCATTTCCGTCTTGTAAAACCATCCGCCCATTTGGCATTATTAGTATCAGCCAAATTGCTTGTAATACAGGCTACACTGATGATAAACTCATTCTTAATATGCATTGTTCCTCAAAAATCAAACATATAAAGTAATTGTATAAATGTCTTCAGCTGTGCTTAATACTCACAGTTATGTGCCTTTTTAGATTTCGCCCACCGTTTCCGTATAATTTTTCAATCTATCATCATGAAGATGTCGTTCAGATTCATTAATCATTTATGATAAGCACTTATGAAATAAAATGACTACACTGTAATAATCACATCTATCAACATCACAGTCACTGTATCAAATTCCTTCCTTCACGGTGTTACCTGCTGAAACTAAAATGAGAAAGAAATCAACCAAGTTAAGCTATAATTATTTTGTATTTTATCTTGAATACACCAAATTATGTTGCTGTATTTTTTCATTGGTCAGCTTAAAATTATTATGAAAGTTATTTACCTAATAAAGACACATAATACATATATTGAATTCAATCCCAAACAACAATTGTCGTTTTTTGCATTGTTACAATTTTGTTTTTCGTTCGTTATTTTGTACTTAAATGAAGCTAATATTTTTGTCGTTTGAATTGTACAATTTTCCACTTACCATTTCGAAGCCTTTAATAGATGACTGTGCGGTATGGGATTTGCTCAGTGTTGAAGACCGTACGGTGAACTATAATAATTTCTGTGTCATTTTGGTCTCTAGTGAACAATTGTCTTATTGACAATCCTACAACTTTTTCTTTTTTTATATGTTAAGTGTTTCTGCATTGAAACATTTTTGGTAAATGACAAACTATTAGTAAACCTATTTGGACGATAAGAATAAATGTCAGTCGAAAACAAACGACATTGAAACTGCCAAGTCAAATGGGAAAGCGAAAAGACAATTAATACTCTCTATCATACATTACATGAGAAAAAGTAGCGTTCTTGACGTTCAACTACTTTTTCCGCTTCGGGTATAAGTGGCATTTTAATAGGCGTACTACACAACTTTATCACTGAAAAATTCTTAGCCGTCGGCTGTTGTCTGCTCTATGGTCGGGTTGTTGTCGCTTTGACACAATCCCTATTTCCATTCTCAATTTTATTACAATGGCAAAAAATACAAAGCTTCTGAATATATAAAAAAGAAGATGTGGTATGATTGCCAATGAAACAACTATCCACAAAAGACCAAAATGACACAGACATTAACAACTATAGGTCACCGTACGGCCTTCAACAATGAGCAAAGCCCATACCGCATAGTCAGCTATAAAAGGCCCCGATAAGACAATGTAAAACAATTCAAACGAGAAAACTAACGGCCTTATTTATGTAAAAAAAAAAAAAAAAAAATAAAAAAAAATGAACGAACGAAAAGCAAATATGTAACACATAAACAAACGACAACCACTGAACTACAGGTTCCTAACTTGGGACAGGCACATACATAAATAATGTGGCGGGGTTCAACATGTTAGCGGAATCCCAACCCACCCCCTAACCTGGAACAGTGGTATAACAGTACAACATAAGAACGAACTATAAAAATCAGTTGAAAAAGGCTTAACTCATCAGATGGACAAAAAAAAAAAAAAACAAGTGGACGGGGTCTGAAATTCATTTTTGAGGTAAACATGGTACAGTTCTTCAAGTAGAAATTCAAATTTTAAAGAGTCTTTTAAGTTTACAGCTTCTGAACTTAATTTGCATGGTACAAGTACAGCCCTTAGAGCTCAAATTGATAGGAAAAGAGTCAACAAGTTTACTTTTCTGAAATATTTTTTTGAGGTACAGCTCTTTGAGCTCAAATTTATATGTTAAAGGGTCAACAAGTTCAAAGCTATTATGGAAGGGAGAAATCAATTATGCTAAATTATAAAAAGTTTGTCAAACAGTAGACAAATGAAATATTTCAGTCAGATTTGTCTTTAAATGCATGGTAGCAAGTGTATAATTGTTTATCAAATAAATTGTGAAATACAAGCTATTCTATATTTTTCTTGAACTAACTGATTTGCGTTTTTAAAATTGTTCCTTTTATCAGTGCTCTTTATTTGACAATGTATATCTATAATTTACTACTGGTTTTTTCTCTTTCTTTTTTTTTTTTGGAAACCGTATGCATTTGTTTTAAAAAAATGTCGTTGCTTCAATGCGTTATTTGCATACAAAAAATTATGCATATGATTGGGAATCAAAAGTTTTTCATCAATATTACGTCTATATCTACTGTCAAGGATCCTGAGATGACGAGTTAAAGAATATTATTGATAGTTTTTATACTCTTTATTTGTCGGTCTTTGTGGTGGCGGTGGCCGCTTGTGTGTCAGATAAATTACGCGATCATTTTACAATACTAATGATATTAATATCAGATTCATTGCTTCAATGATTGATTGATTAATCAACATTTATCGAATAAAATCATAGGAATATTTAGTAAATAATACAATAAGCAAAATTGATAGGTTCTGGAAAATATGCCTTGAAAAAGATGGATCCGATACTGCCATTATCAGAAAATAATTTCATTTGGAGATGGGTAAGCGAATTATGTCTTATGTCCTAGTTAGACGGAAGACAACTTTGCTTACGACTTAATATCATAATCTACTTCAGGATATAACGGACGCAATTGTTCAAATCTCCGCTGAGTGAAGAATAAACAATGTTCTAATGCAAATTTGAAGATCTAACATTTTTTGGCTATATTTGAGACGAATTATATCTGAAAAGTAGAATGACAAAAATTACGAACTCCGTCGAAAATTCCAAACGAAAAGTCTTTAAGGCTAACAAAATGAAAATCTCAAACACATGAAACGAATGGATAACAACTGTTATAATCCTGACTTGATATATTATTGTTAATAGAAAAAAGTGGTATAATTGCCAATGAGACAAATCTTTATAAGAGACGAAATGACACAGAAAATAACAATTATAGGTCACCATTCAGCATCAACAATCAGCAAAGCCCTTACCGCATAAAAAAGGTCCCGAAAGACAAAATGAAACAATATAAACGATAAAACTAATATAACGGCCTAATTGATGTTCAAATAAACGAACGAAAAACAAATATGTAACCCAGTAACAAACGACAACCACTAAATTACATGCTCCTGACTTAAAGTTATTGGTTGCATGATTTTAGAAACTCTGTTTCTCTTTAAATTCATTTTTTTTCTAGTTTATTTTTATTAAAATGTGAAAACGTTTCACATTCATTTCTTCATAGTGATTTCTAAAACTATATACATTGACTATCGAGTTTTTAATACAGACGTCATACGTTAGTAATAACATAATCATTAGATGTATGTTTCATTATAATACGTTATTCTGATTGGCTAACTGCATATCACGTGTTATTCCTTAAGCAGTTGTATTACACAATAAAACTTATCATTCATGAGGACACGAGGTCCCATAATAAAGTGCACATGTAAATTAAATAAAAACTTGATGTAAATCGTGTTTTCATGATCCTAGCTTAAAAATGAATTTATTAGTATTGAATGCTTCTTTTTGTAATTTCATAGGGTTGTAAAAGCGTTGACCGTGTGCACGTTTTAAGAAAAATGTACTTCGGTCAACGCTTTTACACCCCAATAAAGTTACAAAAAGAAGCATTCAATTCTTAAACGGTTTAAATAATATGGCGTTTCTGGCATCGCATAATGTTCCATTTAATTATTATGTATAGTCCTCTACTTATTTGAACTCAGTAAGGTTTAACAATCATAGAACGTACAGGGGAGACATTTAATTTTCACAGCTTAAAATAAGATGAAGAACCCAGTAATTAGAATCATATCGGTCTTATTAAAGTTAGCGTTTCATGTAAAGCTAATAATGTAATTATTTTATGATCGTAATCGGATTCCATTACTATTATTGAAGACATTATGTTGGCAAAACCTTTTTTCAGTTTAAGCGAACTGACGTTTTGTTCAAGTGTATAGTTCTTAGTAAACAAGTTGTAAAGTTCTACTTGAACATGTGTATCAATGTTGTATATTTTCTTCTTGTACTTAAATAGGCATGACATATTTGCCACTGGGACGTTAAGAAAGCAAACACAAATCCATCGAAATTTATTTTTAGTTTTGTGATATCAAGCAATATGCGGCCATCTATGAATGAAATTTTATTGGCAGTATAGATCCCTACTGGATGACATATTCGCTGTCCAAGGGTTATGATCTGGGGTGCAATCTACATCATCATCGTAACACTTGGCTAGCGTTGATGCTAAAATCAGCAAACGTTTGGATTTAATTTGTATAATTGTGTGATTCTTAGTCTTAACAGTTAAAATGTATACGACAATACAGAATTCTTAGTGCAACCGATCAGCGCTGTACAGTTCTTTATTTAATGTCGTAAATAATACAATTGAGAAAAACCGATATAGGAGCCTCCATTAACGGTGCCCGATTTAGCAAACTTCATTTGGTGTGTTCTGTTTCATACTTATATTAAACACAAGGATCTTTGATTTTTAGCGTTTTCATTGTAAAGACGAATATTGATAATGCAACCATTGCCTGTGAATATGCACTTGAGACATAAAGGCGCTTTTTTCACCCTCTTTTCTGTGGTACTTGCCAAAACCTGTTTTGTTTACCCTTATTAATATGAGATCTGGTACATTTGTGCACTTTAGAAATTCGTTTTTGTTTCTCACTTAGATCTTGAAGTAACAGAAAATTAGAAGTTACATTTTGATTGTTAAACCTTACTATGTCTATTGATATTCGTTAAAATTCAACAGGTAGAAATGTTCTTCGTATTCTACCGACTGGTGTTTTTCAAAAATATCCCGCCCTCAACATGAAATGCCCGTTCTATACATGTATCTTATAACCACCCTCTAAAAGCTGTTCGCAAAACATTGTTCAGTATGGAAAATGAATATGCTCATTATGGTGTATACCATTTTCTTGTATTAATATAATTTATGTTTTTGTGTATGTATAATGTTCAGATATTATAATTGTTTTTCAGTTTTTAGGTTTCAATATTGTGTTTTATGTACTAATGTTTAGCTTATGAGATTGGATGTTCATTTTTGTATCTTTCGCCTATCTCATAATTTTATTTAAATATATTACTTTGCATTGCGTTTCATGAAAATGTACATAATAATTTACCTGTTTACTTTGTCCTGCACCATTGTTTTAGCTCACAAGAAAATTGTAAAACCTAAAACAAAAGAGAGATTCATTAGGTGTTTCAACAAACTATGTTTTTAGATGTGAAGTTCAGGTGATTTACAGGTTCAAAACAAGGATTTTGAAAAAGTCTATAGCTAAAAAAAGGGGGAATACTCCTCTAAATCCGTCTTTGATTTAAAAAATGTTGATTGAAATATATCAAAACAAAACGAATCAATATGATAACTGATGAAATAATAATGTACCCCTGTATATGTTTCTTTTATTTATAAATCATTACTCGATGCTAAGCTGGTATACATTAAAACACAAAAGCATACATTTGTGACCTTCTGCTGTTGTCTGTTCTATGGTCGGGTTGTTGTCTCTTTGACACATTCCCCATTTCCATTCTAAATTTTATACAAACCTAACAAATACATGTATAACGATACATATAAAACCTAGCAATATTATGAGTATACATTTCAATTAATTCCAGATTTGTTAACTTTGCTTACTTTGTGTATCGTATCAATTTTATAAAGTTGAGTCATATATCAAGTGGGTATTTCAATCAAAATAAAAGCTTTCATCAATCTCAACAGACAACATCAATTAATCTTGTCTCGTCCCTTTAGTCATAAAATACTTAGTGAACAAATTTTGTTTGCAGTAAAGCTAGAAGTGTTTAATCGACAAACAAATAAAGGAAATGAAATAAAAAGTGTATGGATTCAACAGACTCGTTATCCATTAGTGTAACTTATACATCCTTAAAGACTATTGGATAAGAAGATTTGTTTGTTATTGAATAAGGGGGAAGAGCAAATCTTATACCTGATCATAAAATTTGATTAAGTATGTAAAGGTGCCATAAGCATAGTAAATAGTTTTATTTTATTGTCACATAATTGTACATACCTTGCTGATGGAGAATTTATCTGTTTCATTGGTCTTTATGTCTAGATTTCCTGAGTTTTGAATTCAGCGAAGTCATTCGGAAAAGACTTTTTCGAGCGTTGTTACTGGCCCTTATTGTTGCAAGATGTCGCTTCTTTGAGAAGAAATGACGAAAATACAAGTAAATAAAAACATTCCAAATTCCACGTGTAAAGGAAAAACATATTGCACAGTTAGCTAATAGTGTCCATTTTTGTGATTTAACAGATTTGATATTGTCCAGGATGAAAATCGTTTCTACTGGTAGATGACAAACAAATGCTACTGTGAATAATGCAAGCAGTAATTTTATAACAAAGAAATATGTCTGTATCCGTTCTTTCAAAACAGTAAAAAATTTCCGAATCAGAATCAGAAATATGACAATAACAGAACAGCATGGTGCGACAAACAACACTATTACATCGATTGAAAGAAAATAAATATGCAAATATTCAAATCTTGGTTTCAAAACACAGCGACTTAATGAAGTTGAGTCAAATATAACAATAGGAACATGTCTTTTATTTCCTTCTATTGTGTAAAAAATTACACACCAAATATTAAATGAAGGTGCGAAAAACCATAACAAACTGGTGCAAAACATACATCTCGCTACTGTTATTATTTCCCTGGTGGGACACAAAATTCGCATTGCTTTTTCCATCGTCATGAATAAAATAGTGTATTGAACAATAGTTTTAGAAATATATGATCCAAAAGTAAACGACTTGCACATATATATGGAGATCTGACCTTGATATGCATTAGATAATATATGTGACGGTATAGAAACGGTCGCATTCAATAAATCCGCTGATGCAATGGAGAAAACAAACACATTTGTTGATCTTCCTAGAAGCTTCCCTTTTTGAATTAATACAATAACGTAACCATTACCTATCATTAACAAGAGACTTGTGATACCCTCTATTATCATCAACACGTTTGCGGAAATGGTATTTGTTATTTCTTCCTGTAATCCTGACGAATTAACATAAGCGTGACCAAACGATGTAGTCCCGTTCATCTTTTTCGGTTAAAATCGTTTAAATAATGACATTCAAACTTCAGTATGTCCGGTAATTGTTTTGTTGCTTTGAGGATCGTAATCAAACATTAGTAAACAAAAATACAAGTTTGTATTGTACAGCTTAATTAAATATCAGCAAAAAACTAATGAAGTCCAACAAAAGCAAATAGTTTTGAACCACGACTGTGAGAGGCTTACCGAAAACATATAGTTCATTACCACCAGTAATTGCATTTAATACTGATTTGAAAAAAGTAATTTAAGTGGACTTCAGCTAAAAGTATTGGAATATCTGCCAATAGAATCCTCTGCAGTTAAATTGATTTCTTTGAGTAACACAACACACTCTTCTTATTTCGTGGAATATTGAATTATGTTTTTTGTTCAAGTGGAATATAAAATTGTTGTGGATCTTTCACTGGCTAATTTAGGTTATTTTTCAAACACACTGCTAGTTTGACAGCAAAAATAAATATAATTTCCTATAGCATGTACGGTCTTATAATCCAGTTTTAACTTCACTAACATACTAAATTGAACGGAAACATTAAATTGGTTACACATTTCGCGTTTTATTTTTAATTGTGTTTTCAAGTACAGCTCTCAACAGAACAATTATATCTAGTGTACACCTCTGAGCAGTTGTTGTTTTCTTAGCAAATGATTGATCTGTACCTTCAACACCTACCAATGTATCATACAGACTTAGTAAAGATTACAACTTTCACAGAGTTCAGTTGATTTATATACTGCTTCAAGTAGACAGCCAATTTTATGTTTGATAGAAAAACGAGATATGGTATGATTGCCAATGGGACAGCTAATTTCAAAATCAAAGAATGAGAAAGAAGACATATGAAAGTCACTCTACTATCCTTACATATCACGGAAAAAACAAAGAGTCAGTCTCTGGGAAATTAACCTGTCTCTCCATCACTTCGATCCCAGGGAGATACATACAATGTAGATGTCAATGACATTTTACAAATAAGAGAAAACACACAGATAAGACTAAGTAAGGGTAAGTATTTTCTTACCCTTGATTTGTACAATGATATAACATATTAACACATAGCTGATAGGAAGAAAGGGTTCAATTTAAAATAAATTAAAAAACATAATGGACCGAGGCAAAGCCGAGTTTCACATATTTGTTTCAGAGAAACACAAGATATGCTAGAAGTACTGTACCTTTAAGCATTGTACATGTTTTAATGAAGGTATCATACTGAATGGTACTAATATAATCTTTGGAGGTTTCTAATGAAAACTGCGGACAATACCAAATGAATATTTAAATCAAACTAGTAGAAAAGAGACTGACAAAACCATAACTACAAAACAAAAGGGAAAATATCGAAGTAAAACCAAACATTAGTACTAACCCATGACACGGAAGACAAAAGATTTAGCAACAAAAACTCCCACAAAAACCGGGAATGATACCGATTGCTCTTTATCCGATCCTGCTCTATATATGACAACCATATGACGACTCTAAAACTAATATAATAGATTACAGTATGTAAATTAATCAATTTTAAGTTATTTATTTATAGAAATCACACAGTGAAGTAAACATAAAGTTAAAAAGACCAAATAAAGTACGAAGTTGAAGAGCATTGAGGACAACAAATTCCAAAAGTTTGTTTTAGAAATACAGAAGAGCTAATATATTACTAAATCGAGCAAAATGAACTACGCTAAACAATACTATCGATGTACTATTGTGCCCTGGAAGAGTTAGTGAATCTTTATACCTGCATGCCACTCCTAGTTAGTAAAAAATACTTGGTTCTGTCTGAATCGAGGTAAATGATGCCTTTATAGATACGATATTAAGAACATATCAGATTGAGGGAATACGATACAGTTTTGATCCCACGATGAATGTTTGACGAAAGTTCGCATACAGACTATCTGTCATTCAGTCAATTCGATTTTGTAATGAATGCAAAAACATGCTACTTCTGGAGATAAATGGGTTCCGGCAATACGAAATTTACACGAAATAACGGTTTTATGGACATTTCTATTCTTTGTAAAGCCATAATAATTTTCGTTTGTTTCAAAACATAATCGCAAACTGATTTTTGTAAAAGCATCTGGAATATCGTCTCTGCTTACATTGTACATGCGAGTGTGATTTAGATGTGTGTTAGAATACTTTTAGTACTATGATGGTATATATGTATCGATATTTCTGCGAATGGATTTTAAGTCCTTGAGGTATCACTTGGTCGATATAACTTCTATGGGAACTAAAGCGTCTCACTGTGTCGAAACACTGCAAAGCAATTTTTCGATATATGCAGTGTTAAATTTTGACACCTTTCCAAAAAAAAAAACACACAAAATAAAAAACAATGCTGTTATAATTCCTTCTAAAACCGTCATCACACATTGGTTTATTTGTCCTTTTTTTACCCTTTTGGTGATACAACTCCTAACTGTATAGCAGTTAAATTAGTTTATCATGACAAAACTTCCATCGCAAAAGTAAAACGTTGAGTATTTACAACCTTCCTATAAACTCCGGGCTTGTTAATTATTTTGTTATTTATGAGAAAGTTTGGATGTCAGAAACACCAGAGCACTTTCTCACAAGATACAAAGCTTTATCACTTATACGCATGTCTTTCTTGCTTAAATATCATAATCTTATGATAATGTCTGTGTGTACTAAGGGCTCCACCAAGGACAACACAACAGTAGATTCATTATTTATATTGAACCCGAGTGCTGTTTTTTGTGGTTGTAAATATAACTGTACTCACAAGCAAAACCTGCTAGAACACTTTAGCCGGAGGCTGTGTTGTGCTTTGCACGTAGACAGAAATAGTCTTCTTAACTCTTTACCTAGTAGCAATAGAAAGGGATTAAGGACAGCCATCCCTCTGTAAAGTACTGTTCCTAAACAAAAACGTTTGAATAGAACAATTGTGAATTATATTCTACTCCGTCTACTGGAGGTGGTCTTGTAAAGGACGGATCTACTAAAAGACAAGACAAGATGGTGTCAGAGTAGAAAATAATGGACCAATACTAAATTAAATGGGACAGTAAAATAAAGTATAGAGAATAATGGTCGGAGTGCAGAAATATAGAGAGTACAGAATAATGGGTAAAAAACTATAAAGAATAGGGAAATAAGCCTAACAAAATGAAAGAATACAAAATTGAAGGACCCATTTCCAGGACCTTATAAAATAATACGTATGTTACAAGAAAAGTTAAATGTCTAATGTATTAACATTTATAGTTTTCACAATGATGTTGTATATTACCTTTACCTTTTTTTCTCCACATTGCATTATAAAAAATCTTTATAGGACTCACATTTCCCATTAATACTTCCAATATATTTTCTCCTGTGTTTGCCTCTTGAAACGTTCACAAAGACCAAAGTATTTGGTAATTAATGATCTAAGTCGTCACTACAAAGTCGTCTTCAATATCAGAAATCATTAATAAAGCCCACTTTTGTAAACATATTTCTATCTTATCAGATTCATAATCCTCCAGGGTCAAATATTCAGAAAAATGTCAGAGGAAATCACAGATTAATTGGTTATTTTCTTACAGAAAAATAACAATTTCGTGTGCCAACGGATGATTTCTAAACTATTTGGAAGTAGTTGCAAGTTTTTATGGAGTATATGCATGCAACTACAATACAAATCAATCTCAGCACCGAGGAAAAGCCTTATGAAACGATTTCCAAATTGTACTTCTAAACATAATATGTTTCGAGCAGTCAAAGGGTGATCTCAAAACAGTAGTCACATCTATTAAATATGTCTACATCTTATACACAATCATAGCCTATGGATTTGACATTTATTTAAATTAATAAATGGGTCTGACTTAAAATAGATAAAAATAGATAAAAGGCTAAGAAACAGGAAGGAACGTTTAGCTCTGTGTCACTGCTTGCGTAGGTTTACTTCCGAAGCACAGAAGTCAGACCTTAATTGATGACATGAGTTATAATTGATATTGCCATATCCAAACATTAACCGAACTTCGTTAAAAGTTAATATTTACAGAAGTTTCAATTATTCGATTTTTGATGGACTTTCTCACTCAGAAATGTATAACCTAAGCTGCATATGGCAACACTTTTCGACAATTTAGCTCCCAATGCTCATCTTATTCGTGCTATATTAAGCCAGTCACTGACGAGTCTATAATTTACGAAATAATCGTCTGGTGTTATAAATCATACGCCTTGTATCTTTGATCTTTTCAAAGGAATAAAAAGTAGGATTTATTGCTGAAATAGAGTTCACTGAAAATTTAATTTGCATATTAGTTTTTAATGGCGACTTTGTATCGAGCTGTGAAGCTACTTATTTGTAAGCCCTTTTCAACTGACTTTTGTGGGTTGGGTTGTTCATATATAAAACTGTTACACCACTGTCCCATAATAGTTTAACAGCTTTAACTCCACCACATTATGTATGTGCCTATCCAAAGTCAGCTTGTTATTTAGTGGTTTTCGTTTGTTGCTGTACATCA
The DNA here is from genome assembly GCF_965363235.1 of Mytilus galloprovincialis. Classification (NCBI taxonomy): domain Eukaryota; kingdom Metazoa; phylum Mollusca; class Bivalvia; order Mytilida; family Mytilidae; genus Mytilus; species Mytilus galloprovincialis. The sequence goes on from NC_134845.1 coordinate 20,214,271, forward strand.
TATAGTATATGTATTTCATTCATTTGTTTATAAATCAACTATTAAACGAAACATACTTGAAGTTTTATGTTTATCATGCACTTTATAACTCATTTGGTGAATGCCAGAGAAATTGTGAATTCCTGTTTGTGACAATCTAGCATCTAGCAGCAAGAATAAATTGTCTTCAAATCATCAGTTTCCTTTCCACTTCTCCAATTGGCTTGGCAAAACACCACAAATGAGGTAATACGTTAAATCTATTTCAAGCTTATAGCTTCCTGTATTTAAGAGCCCAAAATTATAACCCTTAAAAGCATTTTTTTGTGGTGATTTTTGATTTTTCAATGGCATTTATATAAAATTGGCAATGACGAAATTAGAATATGACTTTTCTTTTAAACTAAACTATGTTCTTTGAAATACATATGTTTAGGTTGATAACTTTGAATTAAGTTGTACTATTCCTCCGCCAATCATCTTTGTTATTGTGATAATTTCAGTTTGAAGCATGACTTCTGAGGTATCAGTAAAAGTTTATATAAAGGTCTTGTTATAACCGGGTCATTCGTTTTTAGCTTTATTTACGATTTGGTTTCTCGGATTATTGAAGATTGTACGATTACATCAAGCTGTTCACACCTTTGTTCTTTTTTATTTATGAAAAATGTTTCATTGACAATCATACTATTTTTTTCATATGGACTGTTTTTTATCAGCCAAAACTAGATGAAATAAAATATTGGATAAACCAACGAATGGATATTCGGGTTTGTTATTTCACATAAATGGACTGCATTTCTAATTGCTTTATATTTCTGAAACTGAAAGAAAAAAGTTTATATTACCTTTTCCAAAACCATGCGTAATCAAAAAAAAAACAAAATAGCGCAAGAGTAATTGTTACACTGCAGTTGTTATATCTTGCTTAAAAATAAAACAAGTAGGCAAGAATCTTCTCTTTGTTCTCTTTAGATATTCGTAAGTGTTAACTTGCATCATACTAGACGGACTATTTACGTTAAACAAAATATAAACGTGAATGAAATAAAAACAATACACATATTGAATTCAATAAAAATACTACCAAGATGCAACATACAGTCTTTATGAATTAACATATACTTAGTTTAAACATATTTTTTTATAGTGGATTGGGAAACAAGTTTTGCAACTAATATTAATCCCTTTTCACTTAGCGGGTGCGAGTGTTGCCTTTGAGCTGCATTAGCCTGCTCTTTTTCGAAATCTACAAGGGTGTCTTTAACGTGCAAGAGATATGGCTCTCTCTTAACACAGGTCAGCCATTTATCGTCCCCTTCCGACGGACTATCATCGTTTCCACAAGACCATACTCGCAAATGGTGTCAAGGGAGAGCCGAAAATTTCATCCCTGACGGGAATCGAACCAGGAACCTTTGTGTTAGTAGTCAGATGTACTAACCACTACACCAGGGCTCTCATCAAGACAGTTTTGTGAAATGTAACATAACTATGGAATGTAAAAAAACATATGGAGAGTGATCTATCTTGATACTCATACCACATCTTTTTATATCTATGTTCAAAAATAGTCCAGTTCTAAAGCATGCCGAGTATAACACAAGTCACGATTAAAAGAAACAAGCACGGGTTTCCTAATATTGGACACGTTGGATTAACAATATAAATTTAAAATAAATTTACATCCTACTTATTGGTAAAGTACAACCCAGTCCAATAATTAACAAAAATATTATACAGATGAAAAATAATCGTGTCTTTACTGTTGAATGAAATCTCATTATTATTATAGTTCTACACAACAGTAGCAGTAGTTTTGTACTGGTTTTTATTCGGACCAACCTACTTATTTGACCGTCTATAATCGCATACATTCCGCTACATAAAATCAATTTCAATCAACACAATGAAATGTTTGGGTAGATCAAATCTAGGTTGATCACTAAAAGGTTTTCTTAATACTTAAATTTGTAGATAATTTGTTTTTTGACAGAACATATAAGAACGTCTTTTCAAAGGTTTACGGTTTGTTTAGTGTTCATCAAAGCTTGATTAAATTTAATCAGAACATTTCTGGGATGGTAATTTCAGTCTAGTGCATATGGAATAAATGAAAAAAACTTCTAAAGCAATAATCTATTCCATAGTTCGCGATGCTGTCGTCGTAATACGATGCCTTGATCGATTACATTTCACAAAACTGTCTTAATATTTGCCAATTAATTATTAATATTGGTAGACATGATAGTTATATACATATATATTGAGAATGAAAAAAACTTTATAAAATGTCTTCTGTTATTCAACAAATTCTACACCGAACATTTTAAAACAAACATCATTTGTCTCGTTGGAATGGCGTACTGTTATTTGTCAATCCGCTTACTAAGTTTTTTTCATATATGTTTGTAAAGTTATTGAAATGAGAGGCAAAGAAGGGTATTCTATTATGTTCGAAAAAAAGGTATCATAAGAGTCCCCTGTATATAATTTAGTTGTAGTTATAACTTATAGCAACATTGAAATGTTATCAAAACAGATAGAAAATTTATATCTATTTGAAATCTAAATATTACAAATTCGGATTTTTAACAATCAATATGCACTCAAAATATCAATAAGGTGTTGCTTGCATCTTACATCTAGTGCAAATATTATAGCACTTAATCTATGACTTGTTCAAAGTGTTTTTATGTAAGACATAAGTAACTGACAAAAAGGTAAATGTTTGCATGGCACACTCGCAATTATTCTGTTACTGTTCATTTTAGTTTAATTTTGTCGATTTTTTTATTTGCTTTCGTTTTATAAATCATCCCAATAAATCGATAAACAGATACATTATAGTAACAGACAGAAAACAATACGGAATTTCATAATTCATGTGAGAGATACCGGGTGGGTCACACAGGGGTAAGTGTCTTTTTGTATTTAAACATAATGTAAGCAAGGATATCCAAACTTGTACGTTTCTAAACAGTAGTAATAGTTATCAAAAGTACCAGAATTATAATTTAGTACGCCAGACGCGCGTTTCGTCTACACAAGACTCATTAGTGACGCTAATGTCAAAATAGTTATGAAGCCAAACAAGTACAAAGTTGAAGAGCATTGAGGATCCAAAATTCCTAAAAGTTGTGCCAAATACGGCTAAGGAAATCTATTCCTGGGACAAGAAAATCCTTAGTTTTTCGAAAAATTCAAAGTTTTGTAAACAGGAAATTTATAAAAATGACCACATAATTGATATTCATGTCGACACCGAAGTGCTGACTACTGGGCTGGTGATACCCTCGGGGACGAAACGTCCACCAGCAGTGGCATCGAGCCAGTGGTGTAAATAGTTATCAAAAGTACCAGGATTATAATTTAGTACGCCATTAGTAAATGTGCATTCATCAAAATAGGACTATTAATTGCGTTTTATAAATTCCTGGGCTACATATATCAGATGGGCGCGGACACAATGTCCTGGTAATGACACAGAACTGGTTTATCCTGGTAAACTAAATATATAGAGATATAAATGATTTAATTTTGGATGTAACGCGTCTTCTGATTGGATGACGTCGTTTTGTTTATCAGCTCATAGACATAATTTAGTTATGTGACCGTGACGTCATCAACGTTTTTTCATGGTTTACTCCGGTTAAAAATGGAATTTAGATTTAAATAATAAGAAATAACTGTTATGTTTTTTTCTGTCTATTCGGGCTACGCGGGTTATTCAGTGTGCACCACATTTTTAATGTTTATTTCTGCATAGACAGAAAAATATTACAGTCATTCCTTCAATGTTAATAAAAACATTCAAAAACAAAAATAAAAATATGTGAATTTCGTTACATATTTTTTTTATTGATATGACAAGAGCACATAACAATATTGTTACTAAAAATGTTTCAAATAACTGACTTTTTTTACAAATTGATAGATTGGTTATTGATCTTTTATGCCATATTACTAACTCTAAGATATGTTTACATAGGCAGTATCCGGTGAGAATTATAGACCATTAGCTCGAATATTCCAAATCAACTTAAATCGGGATCGAATGCATCAGCCATAAGCGGAGTTTTGATTCAAAATATCAGTATTTACAAGCTACTGAACAGATAAAGGCACTATACAGACCATTCGGGCACCAATGCACGTGTTGTAAATGATGACTATCAACATGATCAACAACCATCATATTAAAACACCCCCAAGGGTGACTGGTGTATATATGTCATTGTTGAAGGCCGTGGAGTGACCTATAGTTGTTTATTTCTTTGTCATTTTGGTCTCTTGTGGACAGTTGTCTCAATATTGGCAATCATACCCCATCTTCGTTTTTATATGTACTGTTAGCATACATAACGGAAGTACAACATTATAAATAAAATATAAACGGCATAGCATCATAAGAATTATAAAGTCAAAAATATAATACCTGCATCATGTGCGGTCGAAAACAGACCAAAGTAAAATCATTATAATTAGGGATTGATAGGAGTAATAAATTGGACATTTATTTGTAAACCTGATATTGTGAAATAGGTGCAGGATAAATTCCAATGTTCATCACGTTTCTAGTGAGAAAAAAAACACACATAACATTTTTAAAATATGCATAATGATTGCAAAATCAAGTTAGTAAGACCTGGTTTGAATTATAATAAACCTTTCTTAAATAATGTGTTAACTTTTCTCCCTCAAGCAATGTTGACCTAAGACGGATTTATTAAAATATTTAAAGTTCATTTTTGGTCATATAGCTTTCTGAATATTTCAATTTGCAAATATTGATAGAGAGATATAACTCATTTGTACATTATGGTTATTATCTGTTAATGATTTTAACAACTGGTTTTTTCTTTAATACAGAACTTTTTGTTTTTGGTTTGATTATGTCTTTTTTTCACCTTGTCCATATATGGTAAAAATCTCAAAAAGTGTAACCTTTATAAAGGAATTGTAGTGAATATGTTCTGGACCATATGAGTATTTTTGGACCATATGCGTATGACTGTACGCGTATGGTCGGGGTAATTTACAGGTTTACTTTCAATATTAACTCTTCATAAAAACCCTTCTTGGGTTCAAAAATTAATAATAACAAGATTAACTAATTCATCACTAGTCAAAAGGAGAGGAAACACATTTTTTACCTATGGTCATTACCGATATGTTACTACGAGTGAATGGCAAAATGTCGACTTTGGAAGATAACTTTCAAAACTATCTGTTACAAAAGAAGTCAACTGTTTAACTATAAACTGACGTAAAAATCCACATGCAGAATAAAGAGTTTCATCATTTGCTTACTTTTGAAACTTTATATAATTAGGATAAGCAATTCAGATTTTTTTTACTTATACGTGCTTTTTTTTTAATGAACGACGTCACCGGCAGGGACCCGAGCTTGTTTATTGAAGTTTTCTAGTGATATGATATACTTCAGTCGTGTTACGATATATATGATACATTTTGTATCTTGGGCATCTTAAAACACCGAAGACACATTGGAACGACCAAGGACCAAAGAAAGGTTATTGTACCGTGTGGAAATAAATGTCACCTTACTTAAACATGCAAGAATACAATAAGCGATGAAAACTAAATTTGGGTTGATGTAGCTATAGCCTTTGAATATTAAATAATAAATTTTCATGTAGCCTTCATTGGTTCTTTTTTATAAAGTTTTCTAATATATACTATTGAATAAAAGTACCACATGGTCCAAATACTCATATGGTCATGCCCGTTAATAACCAAACAAGTATATACTCATATGGTTGGGCCACAACTTGTTGCTTGAAAAAACACCCTGATCAATGCATTTTATTACTTGAAATGGATGTTATAACCTTATAATGATTTAATAAATCGGTCTGATTTCTAAAGTGAGATGTAAAAATCTCCCTTATTAAGAAGAATAAATATGATATGATTTACGGGCGCTCTAAACATATTTTTGGAACAGCCTTCTTCTGAAACATTAGACAGACAGATATGTCAAAATAAATCTATTGTAAAGTTTTTGACAGTACAAAAACCTAGAGATCCTTTACAGAACAGAGAAATTCCGTCTATGTTCTGCTTTGAAGAACTTTTAACCTGGCCTTTAACGAACTCTCCTGTTTAAACAACGTTTAAAGAAGTAAAGACAATTTTCCACTCAAAAGATTCTTATAAATTCTAAAGAACCTCTTGATAATTATAAATCTCGGTCTGTTTCTGAAACTAGTTCTTACATACTTTTGATTTCTTAACCCGGTATTACCACCATTTCCCATATGAATTTTTTATTTAAAAGAAAAAAACATTGAACGGTAAAATTAAATTATTTTATATTTCTTAATGTGACATTTTCATTGTAAAATGCCATACACGCGAAGCAATGCATGTGGTTTTTAAATTTGATAGATGCTTTTTGTGCTTTATTGTTAAATATTTGTTTGTTTTGTGATTGTGAAACAGTGATGACTGTTGTACCCATAGTTTGACTATTTACCTACTATGTCTGTTTTGTTCACGCATAGTGGTAAATATAATGGAATTTGATGCGACTGTCATACAAGTGAGAGGTTTAGCACTATAAAACCAGGTTCAATCCACCATTTTCTACTTTTGAAAATGCCTGTACCAAGTCAGGAATATGACAATTGTTGTCCATTCGTTTGATGTGCTTTATCATTTGATTTTGCAATTTGATTAGGGACTTTCCGTTTTGTATTTCCCTCGGAGTTCAGTATGTTTGTAATTTTACTTTTTACAGCTTTCAATAATTGACAAAACTCATACAACATAGTCAGCTATAAAAACCCAGAAATTACAAATGTAAAACAATTCAGTCGAGAAAAATAACGTCTAGTTAACATTAGTTTTCTTTGTTTTGCAATGAGCTGAACCGGATTTACTACTAGTATTAATAAGAAAGAGAAGTTTATGAAATGTTAAAATGCATAATCGCCCTTTTTACATACAAGTATAGAGTTATTGCACAAATGCTGCGATCGGCATTTCAACTGGTTTGTATCAAATATTAAGTATGATATCCTTCAGTTCTTTAGGTTAGTATCTTACATTGGGTATATAATTAACCTAGTATCTTTTCATTTTTTATCTACACAAAGGCAATTGTTGCGTGTGATTGCTCTAAAAAAAATCAAGTATTTGAAATTGTCATTTAAGCAATGGGAAAACACATTCGAACACTTTGCATGTACCACATGCATTATGCTTTGAAAAGGTAATCCCCAGTGACATGTAAATGACTGAAGTGTCAAATTTGACGAAGCAATATAAACATGACTATTGATATTTGTCGTTAATTGGAGCATCATTTGTTTTTATTATTCAGGTTGGGCTGGTGGTAGTTATTTCAATAGCCCAGGTGGTGCAGCAGAATATGTGTGCTTACCCCCAGATCCGGATTTTGTGAAAACAAGTGGTGGTGATCATGGTCGTATGTTTGGTGCAGAGTTTGATTCAAACTTCTTTGCTAGTGATGCTCATGACGAGGATGTCCCATGTGCTTTGTGTAGACCAAAACATTCGTCATCTTCAATCATGACTCCTGGGAAAAATACATGCTACCCTGGATGGAAAATAGAATATCACGGATACCTTGCATCTGGTCATCACACATATCCATCAGCAAACTCTTTTGTGTGTGTAGATATAAACCCAGAATATAAAATAGGATTAGCTGCACACAACGGCAAACTGTTCTATGAAGTTCTTGCTAAATATGGATCCCTCAAATGTCCTCCATACAAGCCAGACCATCCCCTCACTTGCGTTGTTTGTACAAAATAAAGTCAATGCTGAAAAATTGATCTAACGTTGTTTTTTTTATTTCACAGGATTATTTTTATGGTATGCATTGATACGAAAATAAATTTCTGTCTCAATGATAAGGGTAGTATTAATGATTTAGCATTATTGATATGATCATCATATATGTCATAGTGAACATTACATTTTCAATTTTCTTAAAAAAAAATAAGATATGGATTTACTTTTAAACGAGTAGTTCACACTGTCAAATGCAAACTACCGTTACTTAAGATGAATGATAAAAATGGTAACGATTACAGCAAACATTCAAACAATTTATACAATTTTTGTCAGAAAAAAAGACATGGCCATATACACAACATCAGAATTAAAAACAGAAAAGATGAACCATAATTGTATTCAAAGAAAAATGTGTCAAATTCGTCAGTGTAGATCATTTCTTTAAAATCAAGACAAGTAATATGTTTAAAGGTATTATCATGGGTCATATTCATATGCACTGTTTCATCCGTTATGTTGTTTATTTTGATGTCATTACGTATTATTTTCAAGGTGTATTTTACAGGTGAACATATTAGGTACGACTAGCAGTGTTTTATTCTTTTTGGATGTAATATGTTTGATGAGGATAAGGAGTGCATTTCTTTCTTACACAAACGATGCAAACGGCTAAGCGCGCACATGTTTTGATCATTTCTTTCAAACATACGTTTGCAAGTTTACATAAATTTTGACAAACTATGCACACCCACAAAACTGCGTCTGCAGTTTGTCGTTTGTCGTTTGTTAGTACAAACGCTACATGTGTTTCTAACTTTAACCTGATTAAACGAAGTATTTGTTTCTACGTTTGTAAAAGGTCTGTTTACCAACAACATGGGCATGCATTATTGAAAGTTTAAACAGGGTCAGTAAAGACTGATTAAACGATGTATTTGTTTCTACTTTTGTAGCGTTTAGAAAACAACAACAAACGCGACACAACGTTTACAAAATTTTGGTTAGAAAGAAATGCGTCCAAGGTCATATACATCCACGTTTGTTTTGCTATGCAAATACTGTCATTTGCAATTGTTGTGCGCAAACACATGCACGCTCCACTAGGGACATTTACATCATTTTATGTAATTTAAATTCCGTATGCCTATGTGAACTCTATTACAGATGAGGAAAATTGCACAATATATTGCCTTTCACATCACAGCTTTCATTATAATTACCAATTAAACCAAAATCGAAGATATCTAACAGATATGGTTGCATAATATGATGATTTCAACTTCACCCTTTGAAACTCTCGGTTTAATAGCTTTCTTGTGAGCAGCATCCCTCTATTAGGAAAATCATGATAGGAAATACAAGCCCTGGAAAATCGTATCAATTGAGAGATATATACTCCATATGCTTGTTCTGCTTGAATTTTGCTACATGTACGAAGATATAGAAAGTTCACAATTGTGAAAGCTGAAATCATTGTAAAGATTTATTTTTAACTCATTGTCAATTTTTAGTTTAGATGTAAGTCAAGATATGCGGAAGACTTAACTGTATATGTTGTATCATTTATCTCTAGTTCGATGGGATTGATGCGTCCAACATAATAACCACATTTTGAACTATTTAGCGATAGAACATCACATATGTAACGGAAAGTAAAGTTAAACAATATTGCTAACTTGGTTTTGTTTCTTTCTAAGAAGTTTTTGTAAGAAGTCAGTATCATAAGAATTAAGGAACATGTCGACAAGAAAAGGGACATCATTTGTTTCCATGGGAATGCTGATAGTTAGTTGAAAAACACGACCCCCAAACGCAACAAATATGTTGTCAATCAAGCAATCTAGCATCTTGAAAATGCCAGTTTCATAGAATTTTTTTTTTGAATCAGTGTTATTTTTTACAAAGTAGGATTTCTCCTTCCTTAAACAAGATATTTGTATCTACGTTGGTCATTATTTTTTATGAAACTAAGCAATACCAACTCTTTCAATTTTTCTTTTTAGTTTGGAATGGGGAATACTTGTGTAAAGTGTAGAAAGTCAAATGTTTTATTACTATTGCATATAAAATGGGTAGTTTCACAATAACTTTTCAGTACAAGTCTTCATAAGAGAACAAAATACACAGAAATTGTCAATTTCTAGACGTAAGTCAAGATATGCGTAAGACTTAACTGTATATGTTGTGTCCTTTATCACTAGTCGATTGGATAGATGCGACTAACAAAATAAACCACATTTTGTACTATTTAGCGATAGAACATCACATATGTAGAGTTAAAAGATATTGCTGACTTTTTTTTCTTTGTAAGAAGTTTTTGTATTAAGTCAGCTTCATAAAAATTAAGGAACAAGTCGGCAAGAAAAGAGACTACCTTTGTTTCCATGGGAATGTTGATAGGTTGTTGAAAAACACGCCCCCAAACGTAACAAATATGTTGTCAATCAAGCAATCAATCATCTTGATACTGTCAGTTTCATAAAATTGGATTTACTTTAAAAGTGTGCTTTATACATCCATGCCTTTGTAACAATTGATCTTTTTACTTGTTAAAAAGTAAAAAAAAATACAAATAGACACGACTCTGAAGGTGTTCCTAGATTGTCAGAAGTTATGAACTAGAGATAATGCATTTGTTAACATTGTATAAATAGGAACATTGTTTAGACAAACAAGTGGTGCATATTGCAGAATAACGAAGCAAATAAACACGTAATTCATAATTGATATTTCAATATTGAATTTCTGTGCGCAAAATATGCATAGTACAACGAACATGAATTAATGACAGTTGATCGGAACCGTAATACACAAAGTTAATTTTCCGGCATTTGGTGTCTGAGACGAGACAAGTCTGTAATTCTTTAACGCATTCAAGCCAATAGCTGTTGTTGTATTTCAGCTGCATCATAAAGCAACCAATCATAATCTATTTGTTATAAGTAATCATTTCAAGATGACGTGTATGTCGACTGAAACTAATAGCTCCTCATCGTGATGTAAAGCAAAACAAAAAAACTCACTGAATTACAGGCTCCTGACTTGGGACATGCACATACATTCATACAGAATGTGGCGATTTTGAATATGTTAGCGGCAACCTTACCCTTCCCTAATCTGGGACTGTGGTCTTACAGAACAACTTAAGAAGAACTAACTATAAAAATCAAGTATATATGAAATAGAATTAAAGTATGTGCGCCGCCAAGAAACAATTTATACCTGTATTTGATGAGTCTATGTCAATAGTTATGATACGACTACTCTTAAATTATTTTGTTGTCTCTCGATTCTGGACATGTTTCCTCAAAATATATAACAACGAAACACTGTCTACATTCACCAGTATTCTTTATTTTGCATTAAAACGGCGCATAACATGACAGAGTTTTGACATCTTAACATAAAATTCTCATTTAATTCACTTATATTTCTTGATTTTATATATTCCAAACATACTTAAAAAGTTTTGTTTTGCACAAATACTGGGATTTAATGCTCCTACTCCTTTGTATATTTTAGACTACTTAAATCTAAGGGAAAAGAGCAAGTCACCTATTCTTCCCTCAATTATTCAGAGGTCGAGATATATGAACATCACAATACTATGTATCAAATTGATAATGCAATAGAACAGTACTATAAATCGTTTTAGCAACTTTCACCAACAGCTCTGGCAAAACAAAACCTTATAAGGTAATAAAATAGACAGATAATATCAGAAGCGTAACACTTTTGAAAACAATACATTAAAGAAATTGAGTTGAGAATGTATCTTCTTTTGGTAGGCATTTGGATCAGATAATGTGGAGATGGTGTGTTATCTTGTAGAACACTGGTTATAAAAAGAATGTATTGGGATAGGAGAATACGACGAAAAAAGGGAAAGGTAATGAAGCAATTCAGATTTGTGTCACATCCAAATGTTCATCTTACAAATTTCAGAGTTCTGCTCATGTCACGTTAACGTACATGCAATCCAACATCAGTATAAGTACAGATTCAGATTCGTATGTTTTTCATAGTCAGTACACAACCACATTATTCATTCACACCTATTAATTTATATGAAATTTTATTTATTTTTTTAGGTCCTTTTTTTTAAGCAACTACATTATAGAAATGTCATTTGAGACAGACAGCTAGATACCATAAACATACTATGTATACACATGCCGGATTCTGAGCTAGATTTGCTATATGATATCAAATCTGAACTGACGAAAAAAGGTCATTCATTCAAAATCATGAATTGCAAAAAAAAAACATTTTGCCAAATAAAACATTTGATATAAAAGTTAATATTTAATATGAAATGATAATACATAATTAATACGAAATTACATCAACTAATATCATATCAATTGAATAAATGACAAGAATAGCAGAGGTGGGAAGACAAATCGGCCCCATAAAAAAACATATATACTTCAAAAGATAACATTAAGGGAGGTATGTGGCTGGGAATTTTTAACAAACTGTTTGATAAGGATCACAAGTTAACACATCAAATGCTGATGATAAAAGGAAGTGATCACAATGCACTGACACGTGAACTCGTGCTGACCCGCAAAACCGTTAACCAAAAAGAAAGATGAAATTCAATCTTGCATGGGTCATAAGTGAAATTTCTCTGTACGTGAAAACATGTTATCTGATTTCAAACAAATGTTGTTTAATTAAGTAGGACACTCTGACCCTCTGGTCAGACTAGAGACATCTTAAACTTACAGTATGAATAGCTCACTCTTTATTTAGGTCGAAAAAGTAAATAACCAATTAAAACAGAATTATCATCTCTGCTGTCTTGAATTATTTTATTCAGCTTAATTTTCAATTAGCAAATAAAAATGGTTTTAATACTTTCTCCGTCAGCTTAGTACATCTATTGATAATATTAATATGATGAAATGCTATTGTTGAATCATTCTTATAACAAGTGTATATCTACAAATACTTGAATTCAATTAATCCGTTTTGCTATTTTTACCTGGAATACGCTTTCATAGACTATGGTGCATCATATTTGGCTGTATTTCAGAGAGAAATCAGGAAAAGCTTCGTCTTTTGATTTTAATTTGCTTGATCTTTAATTCTTTAAAAGCGTTTGTAATGTTTCATGGTTTTTTTCCTGGTAAACGGGAGATAACCAAAAAGTTATTTAAAAATTCAGTTAAGATACTTAATGTAAAAAGTAAAATCACAAAATTACTGAACTTAGAGGAAAATCAATTCGGAAAGTCTATAATCACGTGGCAAAATCAAATAGCAAAACGCATCAAAAACGAATGGACAAGAACTGTCATATTCCTGACTTGGTCCAGGCTTTTTCAAATGTAGAAAATGGTGGATTAAACCTGTTTTTATGGCGCTAACCCTCTAACTTTGATGACAGTCTCATCAAATTCCGTTATATTTACATTGATGCGTTAACTAAACTAAACACAATAAATAAAATAGTCAAAATATGGGTACATCAGTCATCATCGTATAACAATTTTAAAAGGAACAATTTAACAGAACACAATAACATCTATCTACAAACACATTCATTGATTTGTGTGTCTGACGTCAGAAAATTTTATACGTCACATAGATTTGTCGTTAAATATGCATACAAACAATTTTAAAATTTACATAGGCAATGTTAGCATATAGGGTTAAAAAATCAAAAGTATGTAAGAATAAATTTCAGAAATAGACCGAGATTGAAAATAGTTCAAAAGTTATAAATAGAATTTATAAGAATCCACAATTAGTTAATTCCACTACGCGATTGAATGATTTTGACGTTTATGGTTCAACGTATTTTGTAATTCATAATAGAAATATATCATAATGACATAAACTAGAACAATATCATACTGACGGGATCTTTTAAAGTACAGAGTCACGTTCTAAGAACCAAAGAAATACAAAAAGTCGCATATACAAAACACGCCACCAAAAAATGAAAGACAATACAAACACATTGACGAGATGTATAAGTACCGAGCCACGTCAAACGGATATCACATAACATGCATAAAACCATTCAACAGTAAACGTAATATTGATAATAGAACAAAGACAAATGAAAGAACTATAAAACACGCTGTTAAGATGATAAACAACATCAGTACGCAAAATCTATACCATCAAGACCATCGTGTATTATTTGTGAAGTTGATACGGAATATTTATCAACAAGGTCTTGGTACCTTCCGATAAACTTTTTTAGAAAAAGGACGAGACGTTCTTTGACATACCCCTGGTTCATCAACTTTCTACTCAGACACTGATGACGTTTTACAAAGTCTGAGTAGGAGCTGCAAGCTCTTGAATATCGAATAAGTTGGGAAATATATATCCCATATGCAGGTGAAGTTGGTATATTGCTACTAAGGTGGGGGAAATTTATAATTTCAAAATTAAAATCGTCTTGTTTGTCATAGATTCTGGTACTAAGATGACTGTGCAAGTCAAATTCGAGATATACCTAAACTTGTGTACACCAAATGTGCATTTCGTATACAAAAGACTCATTAGTGACGCTCAAATAAAAGAAGTTCAAATGACGTCTTTGCATTAATTCTTTGAATGTTATTAGTTGATACTTAAGTGTAGGAGAACAATATTTGGAATACATATATATATCAGCTTGTTAGAAGAGGTAAATTGTCTGCTAGTATGATGAAAGTTTTCCATTTGGTGCACTTAAAACTTGTTTATCTATCATCCTGATTAAATGTTACATATGATGATTCTTATTTTAAAAAGAAATTGACAATATGCTTATATCCAATTGATTTGAACTCACGTGGGTAGTTGACTCATTTTGGCATTCATACCACCCCTCCCAATTTTTATATAAAGTTTAATTAAACAAGTCAATCTTTTCATTTAAAGGATCAACGATGATTATATCTTAAAAGTGTATTAACTTATGACGCTATATTTTTCTCCTCTTCCTTCTATCTTGTTTACTGGAATGTGAGGCATTTTAAGAATAGAAATCGCGACATATTTTCATACCAATGTTCCATGTTTGTAATCTGTAATGGTTTCTTTTAAGACTGGCTTCCAAACTGTAAACCTGGTAGACGGTGGAACAACTGTAGCTATGAAAACTGGGTGTATACAAAGAGACATACAAGGCAGAGGTGTATTGAGCAAATTAGCAGAATTCATCATGAAACACAATCTAAGCTTGACACATGTTGTATTTGCTACTGGCACAAATTTACCAACTATCTTGCAGAATACAAGAAATGGACAATATAAATTAGTTGCGAAAACGGTATTTAAATATCATATATCAATACTAAATATAAGACGATGCGGTATGATTACACAGAGACCACATAAAAAAAGGTAAACAACTGTACGTCACCGTACAGCTTTCAACAATGAGCAAAACTAATACCACAAAATATAACACAAGGAGTAAAGGCCCCGAAATAAAGATTATGAAACAAATCAAAAGAGAAAAGATAACGGTCAGATATATGTACAAAAAAAAAAACCAACGGAAAACAAATATGATATATACATGTAGATGTAGCTGTCAACGTAAATATGTTCCGCCTAACATAAGTTCCTGTGGAAACTTTGTTATAAACAATGTCAAAATATATGTTGGACCCTTTATTTAGTTAGGAACAAATACTGGAAATAATATTACAGAACATATCTTCCGTTTGGGACTTATCTTATGACGGAACTATGTATTCCATAACACAGCTACAGACGACTGGTCTACAAATGACCGTGCATCTTTTATTATTATTACATTTTTCATGTAATTTTTCTTTTTATGTTTGTTTGCTTTACAAAGGCTTATAAAATGATCATGTTATTTTCTTTTAGGTTTTTCGTTTTACCAGGCTTAATCATATTCATTAAAAGAACCTTCACCTGATATAGACACACTGAAAAGAACGAAAGTTCTAAGTTAACATGACTTAATACAAATTATCAAAGAGCAAGACTTTTATTCCCAAATGTTTAAAGACAATCGAATTATTATAGACGGTCATCCATACCGACTTATGGAATTTAACATTTCGATGATACTCATAAAAAAAAAGAAGAAAGGCAGTGGCATCGTATCTCGACGACAATAAGAAACGTATTGTAACCTTTGGGAATTATTTCAAGCTTAGCAATGGTGAAATATTTTGCAAGTTAGATATCTATGGAGATGTAGGAAAGGCATTGGCTCACCATATTTGCATTCATATTCAAAATTTTATTAGTAATATTATAGATATTTTCACAATTGAAGTTCGGTGTTACGAATCATCGCCAACCATAAATAAGGCAATGTCAGAAAATGGACTCATATTGGCACCGGCTGGTGAATTTACCCGAAAAAACTCATAATTGGTACTGACTATCGTTGAATATGTATATATGTAAATAAAGACGAAAATGACGCTTTTTGTTGAAACAAAATTAGATGTTTTTTGTGTTCGTGTCTCGTTAGTTTCTTATCGAAACAAAAAATAAATTAACAATTACATGTCACCGCGGCCTCGAACAATGACAAAACCCATGCCGCATTGTAAGCCTATCAAATACCCTGAAATAAGTATTTTAATGAACATAACAAAACAATTTTAACTAAGATGAAAAACTTGCATCAAAAACGATAAACATACACTAAATTTTTATACTGTATGGTGAATCTTTAACAAATATCTGGTACTTGGATAAAACCAATAAGACAGGATAATTCATAATATATATGTTCATTACTTCAGGTTTCAGGCAAGCTATATAATGTAACATATCTGGCTTAGAGTTCAGAGAATAAAGACTGTTAGCAGGGAATGTCTGAGAACAAAATATAAGTCCCTTGCCGGATATGTCACATTATATACCCTGTACATGTCTTGCACTTGAATAACATGTAGTATATCCTCGCTTAAGGAAATTTACTTTTTGACAAAGTTCAAGACTGTAACGACAGATGATGCATCTGAAAAATTATCATTCCAATGTGAACTGTCATTCTTCAAACCTAATTTTCTCGTGATAACTGACATAAAAGGTTCACTGTCAGTATGACTACTTGTATATTGTGTCGAATCATTCCTGCTGCCATCTATTTCTGCTTTCATTTCTTTTCTTCTTCTGAAAACAGTATTAAAAAGATGTTATTAACTTGTTTCTGAAAGAAAATTGAAAAAGTATCTAGCTTACTTTACGATATTTGTTTTGTTCTTTGTCAGAGACGTTCATCAATGGTTGCGACATCTACGTCATGTTTGTAATTATTAGATAGTAAGTAGTCCCATTTTATTCACAACCGGTTGTTGTTGAGGTCCGAGTTGCTATGTTTTTAGGATTCTATGTTGTTTTTTGTTTACAGTTCTCTGGCTTTTTTTCATTTTTCTTTTAGGGCCTAGGTGGCCGAGTGGTCTAAGTAGTTACTACTACTGTAACAACTAGCCAGTCAACACTGAGGTTGTGATTTCGAACCCTCATGTGCGAGTGCACTCGATTCTAATCTTAATTGACTAGGATCGTCAGTTTTCCTATCGAAGGTCGGTTGTTTACAATATACGTTGAACCACAAACGTCAAAATCATTCAATCGCGTAGTGGAATTAACTATTTTTGGATTCTTATAAATTCTATATATAACTTTTGGACTAGTTTAAATCTCGGTCTATTTCTTAAATTTATTCTTACATACTTTTGATTTTTTTAACCCTGTATGCTAACATTCCCATGAAAATTTTAAAATTGTTTGTACGTACATTGAACGACAAATTTATGTGACGTATAAAATTTTCTGACGTCAGACACTCAAATCAATAAATGTGTTCGTAGATAGTAGATGTTTTTGTGTTCTGTTAAATTGTTCCTTTTAAAATTGTTAAACGATGATGACTGATGTACCCATATTTTGACTATTATATTTATTGTGTCTGTTTATTTAACACATCAATGTAAAAATATCGGAAATTGTTGAGACTGTCATTAAAGTGAGAGGGTTAGCGCTATAGAACCAGGTTTAATCCACCATTTTCTACATTTGAAAATGCCTGTACCAAGTCAGGAATATGACAGTTTTTGTCCATTCGTTTTTTATGCGTTTTGTTATTTGATTTTGCCATGTGATTATGGACTTTCCCAATTGATCTTCCTCTAAGTTCAGTATTTTTGTGATTTTACTTTTTGGCAGCAGTCCTTTTGCGCCAATTACTGTTTTTCAGGGCTATCATTTGCGCCAAATTTTGTTTTCAAAATGTATTCATTTTGCCAATATTCGGAACTCATTTAAGCCAATTTACCTGTACACATATCTATCATTTATCGTTTTGCAGCAGCAGTAAGAAGAAAGTATCGTTCAAAAAAGGAAACATTTGCCATTTAAGCTGCCGGATCCAAGGAAAAAAACAGGAGAAGGGAAGTCATTTTTATTCTAATTGGCGCAATCGTATGTTCTATTTTTGGCGCAAATGATACCATCTATACTATTTAACGAGAAGACCTCATTTTGTGTGTCGCTTCTCTTCTTTCCACAATAAATTAATCAACACGCCTCTGTGTCCTATAGGTACAGTGCATAGTCGCATTTGTCATCCATGGAAAATGAATGCATATAAAATTCTGAAAATACACTTTAGTCGTAGTATATGTATGTTCAAAGTATACAGAAAAACGCAAACCGGAAGTCTAATCTGACTTAAAATTTCGTCCAATGACGGAACAATATCCGGATGCCTTTTTTCTCGTTTTTCTCCTAAAATAACTCAAACTAAATAATTATATGAATGGATAACAAATGCGACTATGCACTGTACCTATAGGCCCCGAAATGACAATGTAAAACAATTCAAACGAGAAAACTAGCGGCTTTATTTATGTACAAAAAATTAACGAAAAATAAATATGTAACACATAAACCAACGACAACCACTGAATTACAGGCTCCTTACTTAAATGTTACTAAATGTATGTTCATATTAAAATTGATAGAAAACCAAAAATTGGAAACTTTGGAGAATGTTCAGAATACATGTATTATACAGATAAGCGTGTTAATAACATACTAAATCTATGTCCATATTAAAATTGATAGAAAACCAAAAATTGGAAACTTTGAAAATAAAGGTGGAGGGATAAAAAATAATTCTTCCAAAAACACTTTACATACTTTAAACTACACTCTGAATGCCCGTGATTTCGCGGATGTGTTCTAGTGTAATTTTAAAACAGGTGGCACAAACGTAGCATTAAAGAAAAAAAGTGTGGCGTAAAAGGACGCATTTTTGGCGCAAACGGATCTCTCCCGATGTTTTTCTCCGGTCGCTCTGGCTTCCTCCACCAACAAAAATGGCCGCCACGAAATAGCCCAAAAGCGGTGCTTAAAAGTGGCGTTTAAACACCAAAGATCAAAATCAATTCAAATAATTTTCTTTTTACCAAAACGATGTCAGTTTATTTTCGACTTATGCGTAAATATGTCCTTGTGATCACTTTAGCCTCTCTGTTTCAATCATACCAAATTGTCTTTTTTTCATCATTAAAAGGCTTATAGTTGATGTGTAACCCGGATTTGTTTTCTCTCAATTGATTTATGACTTTCGAAAAGCGGTATACATATACTATAGTATATTATACTACAGTACTGTTGTCTTTGTTTACATATAATTACCTGACACAGAATACTGCAATTGTAACCAAAACAATTGCAAATCCTAGTAGAGATAGAGTAATAATTTCCAGCATCAGTATGTTGTCATTGTCATTTTCTACAAAATTGTTTGTATATTTAAACGTAGTAAACAACAACAAAATTACAATAAAATGTTTTTAAAAGATTGCTAGCTAGAATTTTTTTTAAATTAAAGTGGCATATCCAAATTAAAAAAAAAATGTCACGGCAAATGCCTCATTTATTACTTTTGCATTCAATGTTCAAAATAACACAAAAAGTAGTTTAAAATACCAACGGGCTAATGAAAATTAAATAACCGAAGTGAGATAAAAAAAAATGAAATAAAAAAAAGACCATGAACAATGATAAGACAAGCAAAAGCCTACAAATCAAATCAACTGCAAACTTAGCAAAACGAACTCCAACACAAAGGGTTTTACTTTACAAATCAAGCTGTATATATTTTATGGTGTGTTGACATATATTGTAAGGTGTATGGGGAATGGTTAATTGAATATTGCATTGGTTTTTTATTCTTATTCTTTGAATAAACAACATATTAAAATCATAATTCCATGTGAGTAAAATTGCATGTTACGAGCCGTTTGCTTAAGACTTGTAAGCAAAACATTTTCATAACACTGTACTGATGAACAATAGAAAAGTACTCATTAAACAATAAGCAATGCTAAATACTGAGAAGCGTAAAGATATTAAAAATAAGATAGTATTAAGCATGTGTCTATTTCAACTAGCTTGAAAAGTGCCTGATGAGTTAAAAAAAAAAGCAAGCTATTTTTTTCTTTTCTTGAAGTCCATTTATATCCCATGTAAAACATATAATAATTTAGCAGGCCAGTCATCTAATATAATACAAATTGCTGTTATTCAAATAATCAGCACTTACATTTCTATACATACAAATATATCGTAAGACCGTCAGTCTATATCAGAAATAGTTTTACGTATAATATTTTTGCCGTCAATCGTAAATGAACTATGAATATGGATTATGAAAATGATATGAACATAATGCTTAATACAGATTGCAAAATAAACTGAATGTATATATCTGATGACACTGTTCAAATAATGTTATAGCATGTCTGCATGTACACACGTAGCCAAAACTATAGATAAAAATCAAACTTCAACTAACCGGTCACCAACTTTAAACATTAAAAAATTTAACGTAATACAAGACATAAAAATACCTTCATATTAAGAATTCACACACAAAAGAATAACAGATGCGTTCAGGTAAAAACGCAGACCCCATTACAACTTATTTAAGCTAAGCACAAATGGTTCGGTCTCTCAAGAAATGCATTTAAAGTAACCCCCGACATATATTGTATCCCAACAATATCCTGGCAACTTTAATATTATAATGATTTGACTATTTACTATTATAATGATTTGAATATTTAATATTATAATGATTTGACTATTTAATATTATAATGATTTTGATTTGAATATTTAATATTATAATGATTTGACTATTTAATATTATAATGATTTTGATTTGAATATCTAATATTATAATGATTTGACTATTTAATATTATAATGATTTTGATTTGAATATTTAATATTATAATGATTTGACTATTTAATATTATAATGATTTGACTATTTAATATAGTAATGATTTGACTTTTTAATATTATAATGATATGAATATTAATATTATGATAATTTGACTATTAAATATTATAATGATTTTGATTTGACTATTTAATATTATAATGATTTGACTATTTAATATTATAATGATTTGAATATTAATATTATAATGATTTGACTATTTAATATTATAATGATTTGAATATTAATATTATAATAATTTGACTATTTAATATAATAATGATTTGACTATTTAATATTACAATGATTTGAATATTAATATTATAATGATTTTACTATTTAATATTATAATGATTTGACTTTTTAATATTATAATGATTTGAATATTAATATTATAATGATTAGACTATTTAATATTATAATGATTTGACTATTTAATATTATAATGATTTGACTATTTAATATTATAATGATTTGGCTATTTAATATTATAATGATTTGACTATTTAATATTATAATGATTTGACTATTTAATATTATAATGATTTGACTATTAATATTATAATGATTTGACTATTTAATATTATAATGATTTGACTATTTAATATTATAATGATTTGACTATTTCATTTTAAGTCCCTTCCGGTCATATGTCTCACAATGTTTGTAAATAAAACTAAGTATGTATACATCCCTTTCATTTTAATGTTTGTTTTTTAGAATTCATGAAGAAATTAATCTATAAAAGCGCTTCTGACTCGAGAAAATTATTTAGTGTCGTTTTTATCTACTAGAATTAGGTCGATACTTCTACTGGTTGACGGTACGTTTCCAAGGTTTTCATTAACCCAGTAGTCTGTGTTTTAGAATTATGATGATTTATAACATACTCGAAACTACCCCATTGATATATTAAAATAGTTTCTTATAGTCAACTCCCTTAGGAAAGTTGACTGTACATGAATCTGGTTATTTGTTTGTATTTCCTATTCAGTCTTAAAGCTTCTAACGTTTCCGTGTATTTTTACATCATTGCATAAACCATTTTTAGATTTGAACGTTCATAATTTAAGATACACACTTAAACGCTATATGCATTGTGTTATTGTTATTACATACAGTTGTACAGGACTACATTATATCATACTCATGAAGTCAGGAAACTTCAGGCAGTTATTTTAGATTGAATTATAACAAATTAAAGGAATAAAGAATAAACAATTGTTTTATTCTGTTTGAAGTTCCGATTGATGTCTATTCAAACTTACCTTATGTCTTTTCAAACTCATAACTGAACTTGCAGCATTTATTGAGACGAACCTTCTAAATTCTACATTTGCATGAATTGCTGCGCAGAAAAGTGCGCAGATAAGACCATACTTGCAAGGATTTTTCTTATGTAAATGCAAACGGTCGTTTTTTTTTAAACTTGTTACATGAATTTTTCCACGTCTGTATATTTATTCATTGGATGTGTATTGACTACATATTTCACTTTGGGAAACATAATTTGCCCTGAACTCGTTTTTCATTTAACACGTTTGAAAAGAAATCATTTGCAAAATGTCCATAATATTTTTGTTCATGTCAATATTTTGAAGAAAAAATATTTGGCTCTACATGTTTACTAGTAATACTACTAGTATATAAGATAATACATTAAGGTAGATCATTGGTATATATTTTCTCGGATAGATTTTTTTTATACTTTGTCAACGTGCAGATTTTACTACGCTTTTTTTCAAAAATAAAGTATGGGTCACCGTGCTATTTTTCAAGCTATGAGTCGTTCAAAAATGCAAAATTGTGCTTAGATTGTTCATGAAAAAAACACATTGTTGTGCGTAAAAAAATTTGTGAGATAGAATTTTGAATTAAAATATGAGAAGATAGTTTTGATAATATGTTTTAAGAAAATAAAAAGAAAACATGGTTCCACCGAACTTTCGTTCTTGCTCAAAGAAATTAAAAAAAAAAAAATCCCTATCCGTTCAGTATAAATTTTGTACTACCCATTGAAATTGCTTATTTGAAAAATTGATTCTAAAAACACACATTGTTGGTATTTGTTAAAACAAATCGATAATGTAATGAATCTTTAAGTGATGAAATGAAAATAAACAGCCAAACAGTAAATTGCAAATCGGTCTCAAAATTTGCAAATTTAGGTAAAGACCTAGACCGACTATGTACTGTGATTGTACAACCCAAGTTGGCGGTATACCATGAATCTACCTTCAATTTAATAGGATGTAGAAACTAACAGCATTATGTTTTTACATTTCTCTATGTATCAACTCTTTTGGAATGCTTTGTTTTAATCATACCTTTTTTCTGAGGTACTGGTTTTCTCGATATGGTTAAGTTATGAATGTTATTGGATGTTACCCTTCTTGAAGACTTCTGTTGGGGGGTAGATGTCATCGCTGTATTAATTTGATCGGTTCCTTTTGCAGGTATGGGACTATTCAGAGACGCCATCCTAGTCGAAACCGAGTATTCTATCACCTGTTAACGAAAAACAAACTTACGTGTCTTAGACAGTATAACAAAGAAGATGTGGTATGATTGCCAATGAGACAACTTTCCACAAAAGACCAAAATGACACAGACATTAACAACTATAGGTCACCGTACGGCCTTCAACAATGAGCAAAGCCCATACCACATAGTCAGCTATTAAAGGCCCCGATAAGACAATGTAAAACAATTCAAACGAGAAAACTAACGGCCTTATTTATGTAAAAAAATGAACGAAAAACAAATATGTAACACATAAACAAACGACAACCACTGTATTACAGGCTCCTGACTTGGGACAGGCACATACATAAATAATGTGGCTGGGTTAAACATGTTAGCGGGTCCATTATGGTAATGTTGAATCCAGAAAACTAGTCAACAGTTTTATGCTATTCTGTCTAACTATATAAAGTGAATATGATATTTGATCTATTGATATTTTTTGGTAGGAAAAATTAAAAGAACATTTAGAGTTTAGAGTAAACTGATTTTTTTGTGTGTTTAATACATTTACAAAAGGCATGAAAACAACTAATTTCAAATTACAATAGTCTTGATATATATCAAATAAAAACCAAAATAGATTTAACAAATCACCAGTTTCATTCCAGTAGCTACACATGTAGTACCTCGGTACTAGAATGAAAATGTGGATATTGTGTTATCATAATTTGATGTTACAAAAGTTTGGAAATTAACATAGAATAAGGAATATATCTACCTAATAGACAGCTCTGAATCTTTCACTTGTTTTGGGTCTGTTTGTTTTTTGTTGTTGTTTTCTTTATGAGGCGGGGATTTTAAGCCAATCATCTTTTAACTGAGTTTTTGATTTTCAATACTTTAGCCGCGATCATCATTGAATTATACCCTATTTATCTTTTTAAAAGGTTTTGGATTTTCAAATAGTTTGGCCTCGATCATCACTAAATAGAATATTGATGTTAAAATACGCATTTGGTTTCAGAAGATTTGGCACCAAAATTACCTTGGTCTGGTGTATGTTGTCTTCGCATACAGCAAATGCAGTTGTATCTCGACTATTACAATCAGTATTATAATCGCATCTGTTTCCATTGCCGATTTTATTTATAGTGCAAAGTTTGCATCGCACGATCTCTTTTGTTTCAATATGTTGACCTATAGAAAAATACGCAAATATGGAGACTGACAATATATTTGCTTTGATTTCAATAACTAACGAGAAGGTGTAGTAAAACTGATATTTTCATATGAAAGTATGCGCATTCCATCAATTAATTGTATTTAAGTACATATATTAACCATTCATGCTGCGTCCCTTATTTAAAGAAGGACGATGGTATGGAAATAAACCATACAATAAGGGAGAAATGTATCAGGAAAATTATACTATTTCCTGGGTTCATAATAACATGAGCAACACGACGGGTGCCATACGTGGAGCAGGATCTGCTTATTCTCCAGGAGCACCTGAGATAGTTTTCTATGTTTTGTGTACTATATTCGTCTGTTTGTCCTTTTCCTTTTTTAGCCATGGCGTTGTCAGTTTGTTTTTGATCTATGAGTTTGAATGTCCCTCTGGTATCTTTCGTCCATCTTTTATGTTTATGTGCGATTATCTCGCCAATCTAGAGAAAGAAACAACAATTTAAAACTTGCAAGGATTCTTGAATCTTTAGAAACTGGATTAAAAAAACATATTTTCACTGCGTTGTAAAAACAACGTCTACAAACAGGACCCTGTTTATTCTGAAATCCGATCTAAATATACAGTCACACAATACTCCCAATTTCATATATAATTAAAAACCAATTGTTCAGAGAACAATTGAAAGTCTTTCCACACCAAAGAAATTTTGATAAGATAGTTTCTTCATACTGATGCGATAAATAATGGTTTAATTATATTAATGAGTGATGTAAGGGAGATAATAAGCTACTTCCGGTGAAATGAATATCACTTCCGGTCTCATATGATAGCTTTTTTGACACTGATTCCAAAAATATATAGTTTCTATATACTTTTATATGTAGAATGGCAGATAATTGGCCACTTCCGGTTTGTTGGAAGTCATTTTTAGTCTTCAGTAATCAGTTTATGTATCTTAGGACAAAATATATGGATTCTGAGTACTTTTATATGAAAAAATTGCAAAAAAAAGGCTACTTCCGGTTTTCTCAAGGTCACTTCCGGTAGTCATTTTTCAAGGTCATTTGTCACCTTACCTTTTGTACAAGGTCAAATGCCTTTATAATGAACTTAATTGAAGTTATAATCAAATAACTTCATATCAAGACATATTAGGGGCACCAACTCCTATAAGATGCCATTAAATTGTATCAAACTTAATGTATCATATCTTCATAACAATAAAACAGACATTTTGCAATTGTTTTTCTTTATGTATCTTTCAAAGCGTCAGAGAAAATGCAAAAACAAGCAAAAGTCACAAATTAGAACTTGACCTTGACCTTTGACCTTGACCTCATTTTCTAAGTTAGGACATAGGGGACTCAAATAAAAACATTCCAGGGTTATACGGTTAACTGTTATTGAGTTAAAAAAACATAACGACAAATTTATTTTGTAAAGGTAGATAACTCCTATAAAATTTCAGCGAATCGCTTCGACCCAAATGAGCCAAAAATTCCTGAGGATGTAACGAACAATTTGTAAAAAGAATTTTGTCGATATCTTTTTTTGTTACGAAGAAGATGCACACAGATGATAAACAGTGAATAGGGAGATAACTCTTACAAAGAAAATGGTTTGGCTTAGTAGGGTTAAATTTAAAAGCGCATAAACTATACGATACCATATGAGAAATATCTAAGCGACATATTGCGAAACAAACATTTATCGCAAGAACAAAATTTGGCGGAAAAAAAAAAAATAATAATAAATATTAAAAACCAATTGTTCAGAGAACAATTGAAAGTCTTTCCACACCAAAGAAATTTGGATAAGAAGGTAGTTTCTTCATACTGATGCCATAAATAATGGTTTAATTATCTTTTTCAGTGATATAAGGGAGATAATATGCTACTTCCGGTGAAATGAATGTCACATCCGGTCTCATATGATAGCTTCTTTCACACTGATTCCAAAAATATATAGTTTGTATATACTTTTGAATGTAGAATGGGAGATAATTGGCCACTTCCGGTTTGTTGGAAGTCATTTTTAGTCTTTAGTTATCTGTTCGTGTATCTTTATGACAAAATATATGGATTCTGAGTACTTTTATGTGAAAAAATTGCAAAAAAAGCTACTTCCGGTTTTCCCAAGGTCACTTCTGGTAGCCATTTTTCAAGGTCATTTGTCACTTAACCTTTTGTATAAGGTCAAATGTCTTTATAATGAACTTAATTGAAGTGATTATCAAATAACCTCATATCAAGACATTTCAGGGGCATCAACTCCTATAAGATGCCATTTAATTGTATAAGACTAAATGTAGCATATCTTCACTACAATAAAGCTGACATTTTGCACTTGTTCTTTTATATGTATCTCTCAAAGTGTCAGAGAAAATGCAAAAACAAGCAAAAGTCACAATTGAGAACTTGACCTTGACCTTTGACCTTGACCTCATTTTCTAAGTAAGGACCTAGGGGACTCAAATAAAAACATTCCAGGGTTATACGGTTAACTGTTTATGAGTTAAATAAACATACGACAAATTTATTTTGTAAAGGTAGATAACTCCTATAAAATTTCATCGAATCGTTTCGATCCAAATACGCCAAAAATTACTGAGGATGTAACGAACAATTTGTAAAAAGAATTTTGTCGCTATCTTTTTTTGTTACGGAGGAGATGCACACAGAGGATAAACAGTGAAATGGGAGATAACTCTTACATAGAAAATGGTTCGCCTTAGCAGGGTGAAATTTAAAAGCGCTTAAACTATACATACGATACCATATGAGAAATATCTAAGCGACATATTGCGAAACAAACATTTTGCGCAAGAACAAAATTTGGCGGAAGAAAAAAAAAAAATAATCAGAAGAAGAAAAACAATAAGTCTTTCCACAGAAAAGTGGAAAGACTTAATTACCCGTCAAGTCCAATTTGTTTAATTAGTTTAACATCAAACCAGTTTCGATACGCAGTCAAAACAATATGAAAAATTGAAAACAACACGTTAAATAATTGCAATGCGTCCAAAGCACTTTTTTATATACCTTCATCAGAAACGCTCAAAGCCAAACATTTGAAATCGAGGGATGTATAAGGACCGAAACCGTTGAAGAGCTCTATGACAATACTACCTACAATTGATAGCCAAATTCATCTAAAGTCAACTTTGCCTGAGGGTTTTGAAACCTTAGTTTCTTAATAATTTCAAAATTTATAAACGGACAATTTAGTAAAGTTTGTTAAATCATGTCAGTACCGAAGTAAATGTACTGACTACTGAGCTGAAGATACCCTCGGTGACTGATAGTCCACCAGCAGCGGTATTGACCCAGTGATGTAAAAAATAAATTGAAAACAACACGTTTAATAATTACAATGCATCCGAAGCGCTTTCTGGATTTACGTTTATCAGGAACGCTTTAATTCATACAAGATATTTTTTATTAAATAAAATCAATTAGCATGGCATGAAATAACAGTACTAGGGATTCATTTATTTTTGTGAGTATCTGATTTCGTGGTTGTGCCATTCTACACACAAAGCCTATAGAAATCTTTGTATTCGTTGAACATTTGAATTCGTGGTTCACATGTACCCACGAAACCCAAGAAAAATAGACGATTCGTCTTTATTTCTGACTACACCGGTTAGCTTTAATAAATTAAGCAATGTCTAATCCTTTTTTTGTTAATATCAGTTATGATTGTAATAATATATTGTTTTTACATGTACAAGTAAGTGATTTGTAAATGACAAAACGCTACATTCTAGTAAAGTTACTGTTACCTCTATCCACTGTTGGGTAGACTTGTCGGGCTGCACCCAACCAAAACTGGCTATTTATTTTCATCAAATGAAATGTCTTCATAGTTTGTATAGCCTGGCTGCTCGATGTCATATTACCATACAGATAACTCCCATTGTTTTTACAAATTTCGACTGAGGCTTCCCAAGTAGCTATGTTACGTAGTGCATAGTTGTCTGCTGTTGGGAGAAAAAATGTAATAACTATATTAAAAAAGTGAATTTGATTCAAGAGATTGTTGTTTGTATCTTGCTGACAAAATTGTAGTATGGGAAGTACATAACAATTAAAAATATAAAAACCTATATTTCTAACATTAAAACTCACAACAGTACAAGGTTAATTTTGTACGTAAGGCGTGTGTTTATAATTTTTTACAACACGTCCTGGTAGATACTAGCTTTTTATCAACAACAGGCTTCTGTCCACGATTGGTATGAATCCAGGATAATTTGAGAAAGTTGTTATAATTTTTAAAACTTTAACCCCAGAGTGGATGTAATGGTGAATGGCAGAAAGACTAATGTTTTTTTATAAGACAAAAAAGGATAAACTGGATGTTTTGTTATACAAAATTTACCTCTGGATACTATCTTACAATCATAAACAAGCTTCTGTTCAAATTTGGTAGAAATCAAGAATAGTTCAAGATAGTAATCAAACTTTTAAAAGCTTTAACCACAGAGTGAATATATGTTGATTCGCTGACGACGACGACAATGGAATGAAGAATCGCTATGTTTCGCTTTTCGCAGGCTCTTCAAAAATAAGAGACACCAATAGTTATAAGTATACAACCTGCAAAATAAAACTTTATCAGATGCATACCGTTATTTTCACAAATTCTGTTCCAATATGGAGAACTACACTTGGACGGAATTAAATGGCAAACGTTGAGTGTATCCATACAAAATAATCTCAGGCATAACATACTTGAATTGTATCTATCTAAAAATAGAAGTTAAATGTTTGTAGAAAATTTGTTCTGCACATTTTAAGAAAATCAGTATAATGTCTACAAAAACATAATACATGACATGATTTTTTTTCTATAAACCAGACTAATTCAGTAATTGTTTTCTTCGAGCTGTTTCATATTTTGTCATGTGAATGCCTTGTGTATTTGTTCCCGACCGTATGAGTATTTGTACCATACGCGTATGGTCATGACCATATGGGTATATACTCATATGGTCCAACCATGCGCGTATGATCCGACCGTATGCGTATGGCCGGGGTAATAAACACCCTGTTACAGTTTACTTTTAATACTTCTTAACTCTTCATATGGTATGACCATTCATTAAAAAGACGCTATCATATAGGTACTTTTATTGTTATATTATAATAAAACGATTAGCTAAATAAAAATTAGAAATTTCACACAGTTACTTTGACTTACTTGTCAAAACTATAATAAACACATTTTATACCGATGGTCATTACCGATTTGTTATTACTAGTGAATGGCAATATGTCGACTTAAGAAAATAAATTCCCCATAAAATGTAATGAACTGTTAAACAAGAAGTCACTGGAAAGTAACATAATTTATTTAAATTATCTTTTGAGTATGGTGTATTGCAGTCATGCTACGATATTTGAGATCTAGATCACCGTAGACATATCGGAATGGCCCAAGACCTCGGTATCACTGTACGCAGCTACAAAATGGCTAGCTGTTCACTTGCAAACAAAAGGTGTAAATGAAAGGGATCGTGTACAGCCAAGACTTGCAAATGCAAAAAAGCTATGGTACTGTGTGGAAGTAAATGTCACCCTAAGCCTACTTGCAAGAATGTAATTAGCGATGAAAACTAACTATTACATCAATATTTAATTTTTACGTAGTATTTGAATTATAAATGAAAATAATACATTGTCATCGTATTCATCATTGTTATTTTAGATAAAGTATTTGTATAATGGAAACTTTTATAATGCAATTTAAAAAAAATACCTGTATAGTCCAAATACTCATATGGTCCGGCCCGTTAATAACCAAACGAGTATCACCCTTGTTTATGTTCCCTCTGACAATCATATGCTATTTTATTATTTTATTCATACATATGACCCCACAAAACCAATATAGAATTATGTATGACGGATTACAAATATGTCGAGGTTTGATAACAACATAGAGATGTCAGTATATATTCAGGAAATTGCCGGGGTATATACCACGTCTTCATCCCAAATTGAAACCTCATAAACGTCATCATAACACCAGTTACTATGTGACGTAGTCAAAAAGCTGTACAGAACACTAAGGAATGTCAGAGGCTCACAGAGGGAAAATAATAACGTACATCAATCAATAATACATTTTCAATACAAAATCACACAATGTACACTTTCAATACTTAAATTTAATGTGAAAAGTGTTATTATAAATTATTACAAACACGATAAAACTATTTTAACAGCAAATTACAAAAGGCTTCACGTATGCGAACATATCAGGTTGGGGTTTTCAATATATATGTTGTAAAAATCAAAACCGCACACTCATAAAAGTACAAAATATGAAATCTAAACACTTTATTGAAAACATTTTCCTCAAGGAAAAAAAATTGTCAAGATAAAAAAGATGTATTTAAATGGATTACTCAAAATATAAAGTAACAATATTCATGATGTAATGAATATACATGCTGCATCATGAATGTTTAACAAAAAACCTGCACTGGAAAAACATTAAGACAGAGGTAATCCGTAATATATGGTAATTCAGGTCTCAGACAGGGTATATACTATGACATTCCCGGCTTAGGGCTTATATCTCCTATGCCTTCGGCTCAGGGGATATACACTCTAAGACGGGAATGTCACAGTGTATACCCTGAATAACATATAATATATTATACCTGTCAATAATTCAAAACAATTTCAGGAAAAGTACGCAATTGAACAAAATACATCAAAAGTTTTTACTCTCTGGGTACGAACTGTACTTTAAGTATACTGCTGTAGTTTAAGATTAACAAAAACATGATAAAACTTTAGAATAAGAATTCGAATATATTAAGGATTCGTCAAAAATTGAAAACTAATTAATTAGACATACATTTTGCACAAAATACGTTAAAACACTTTTTGACGATACATTATTCAACATTTATGAAATATTCTAATGCAATTATTTTGTATCAATGGTTCTGATTGGATGACAGTTAGCGTAACATTCTCTATCTCCTTGTCTGTAAATAAGGAAGCCGACATTTTGAATTGCTGAATATATTGACATGTAATTTCTACAATAATAAGCAAAAAAGACTCACATGTTGCACCTAAAAATCTTCATTTTATCAAATTTTATTACATTCTGAAACGGCACAAAAGCCAGAAAACGCCCCGTATTTATGTTTGACGCCGGAAGCATACCTATGATGTCACCTAGTGTAGGGACCAAAGAAGATCTTTTCGCGGAATTTTCTTTAATGAAGATTTTATACTGAAATAATGATTGAAATTTAATTATGATCTTGTTTTGCCTTAGAATAGAGATAACTGTATTGTATTTGAAGCTTAAAGGACGTCCATCGGTAGTTTTACTGTCTCAAATACCCGTTTACCTGTCTCCGCTATGCGTCGCCAGGTAAACTAAATTTGCGACAGTAAAACTACCGATGGACGTCCTTAAAGCTTCAAATACAATACAGTTATCTCTTAATTTGTCTCTTGATACATAAAGCAAATTGTCCCAAAATCTTCAGATTACTTTAATTATTGATACAAATAGAATTGAATACTCGGAATACCTAATTCAATTCATGTTATCGTAATTTATTTTGATAGTGCATACCATGCTGAGTCACAGTTCTAGGTGACGATGTATACACATTAAAAATACTTGAGTCATATGTACTGCCGCAATCATTCGGTACAGTGTGGAACGTCTTGAAGTGTTGTTGGTACGTTTCACATCTCCCATCGCAAAAATGCGGAGACAAGCCACTGTCTTCAGGAATGTGACGCAAGCAAACACATTCTTTGCTCTACAAAATAAAATTAAAACAACATTTGAAAAAAGGGAATCAATGTTTGTTGTCGTTTTGCATTCCAATTGAACGCTTTTTTAAAGCTACTATAGAGGGATTACTAAATAACTCCTTTAACGGCATGTATTGTGTGTCAGACATTTATTCATTTGACCATGAGAATACCTCACCAAGATAAAACATAGCTGTATCCTGAAGTATTTACCTTTATAGAAAACGCAAAGGTTGTTAAAGGCTGACAAAGCTCCTGGCACAATCCAAGGGATGACCGAGGTAAAGTCATCGAGGTACTAGGATCTGTATGATACCTTAAATAACTCCAATTATAACAACCTAGGGATATAAAACATAATGCTAGTAAATGACACAAACTTTAACAAATCGTTCATATGTGTTTTGAGTATTTCTGTTGCCTTAAATTAATGTATGGTGATTTTATTTCACCGAAGGTATGTGCACAAAAATAGGATATACTTAACATTTGTTTTGATTCTATTTTTGAATTTTTGAAATGCTAAGGCTTTTCTACCTCAGGAATAGATTACCTTAGCTGTATTTGCCAAAACTTTTAGAAATTTTGGTGCTTAATGCTCTTCAACTACGTACTTTATTTGGGCTTTTCAACTTTCTTGGATTCGAGTATCACTGATGAGTCTTTCGTAGACGAATCTCTCGTCTGGCGTTAATACAAAATTTGATCCTGGTATCTAGGATGACTTTATTTATGTTTTATTGTGAATTCCGAGTTACAAAACTAGTATAATAATTTGACCAATAATATTGACATTGATTATGTCTTTTCTGTTTTTTCCGTGACATATCATTTGTTGGAAAAAGGTTTTATTTTTACCTATTTCTAATTGATGTTGAACGACCTTGACTTCCAATGAGGGTTTCGCACGGTCGATATCGTATTCATTGCCATATATTGACATCTCATATTGAATTTGTTATTGGAATTTTATCGTTACGTTCAAGAAGAAATGAAATTGATAAATGAACTTTATTTATGTCTGCATATGAACACTATATGCATTTCATGTTTGTTTCTTTCAATATAACTGTTTAATTTTTTAAACGATACATTTCGATAAATATGTCATATTGTTTGACCACAAAACAAAAACGAAAAACCTTCAGTCTAGTTTTGATAACTATTTTACTGATAACCTTTAGGAGAGTGCATTTAAAAACACAATTATTATTGTTAGTTTTTTACCATTAACCTAAAATATCGTAAAAACAGCTGACCCAATTTTAAACTGTATTTCATTTATTCTTCCTTTTTGTGAGATTATTATTGAAAGGCACATTGAACTAATGTTTATCGGATCATAATTTATATAAACAAGCAACCAAAATATTTTCAATTAAAAAAAGTGCACGTAATTGTCGAATAGTATAATAATGAATGATAAAAGTGTGTCTTCTCTTGTTGAATGAACACTTGCAAGATACTAGTACTTCTTTGTTATGTAAAATTCTCTTGTTTACTGAAAGTTACCTGCCGAATAACACCTATCATTGGTGAAGGCTTTGTATGGGTACGAAGAGTTTTTCTTTTGGAGCAGGATCTATAAATCCTTCTCGAGCACCCGAGACCAATCCCGGTTTTTGATTGTGCTCGAGATGCACAGTTTTGGGGGTTTTGATACTGTGTTTTGTAAACTGTGGTTTGTCTTTGATCTTTTGACCGTTTTTTACCACTGTTAAGGTACGACAAAACAGTCCCTTATGTATGTTTCGTCTTTCTTTGGCAAATTATTGCAATACTGTGTGCCATATAATATTTTATTAAATTTGATTTATCTACCTATGATATGTATCCAATCGGATAGTCTATTGTATTCGCCTCTCCAATAGTCGCTGGTCATGTTGTCAATTTTACGTTGTATCATGGTGCTGTTTTTACTCTTGCAGAAGTGATTTGCTTCTATCCACGTCATTTTATATTCAGAAGTTATGTTGACTTTCTTTTATTATCACAAATAAACAAGCAAATGGTTAATAGACATTTCGACCGAACAACTTTATTTCTGCATTTCATTATTTTAAATTCTTGAGATTGGTTTTTACCTTCAAACCATTTATAGTAACGTGTTTTTTTTCCTGACATTTTATTTTGGTCGTCAGGTTTAAAGTTGAAATAAATATCACACAAAACTTAATTCAAAAGTTTTCTTGCTATTAACGAAAATTAATTTGAAGTTAACTTATAAAAGTCACCTGAGCAACGCAGATATTTAACTCAATGTTTTACGGGGTTTTGTGTCTGAATAAAGTTTTGATCTTAAAATTAAGACATACATTTAAACATTTAACCGGTAAAATTTAGTTCATTTCAATTTTAGTTTTATAAATATTCAATAAGAAATCATTTAAAATTATAATATTTGTGGCTCAATTTGCTTCCATTTCTCCCTCTTTTCTACGACGTAATATAACACAGACAATATATATCAGAATATTGTGTTCCATGAAGAGAAATGCAGTTTTAAACCATAACTACGTATGCAATTCAAATGTCAATAGCAGAACCGGACAATCATTTAAATCCAATATGAACAAGATAATCGCTTTAATATTAAAACTGTGTTGTGTTGAATTGTAAAAATTGATAATCTCAACAGTAGTTATCAGTGTCACTTTTGTCACTCTTTTATCTTTCATTGATCTTGTTTAATATTTTTAATATAATTTCAAATTTTAAAACTTTATTATTTAGTTCAGTAAAATGAATGAAATTAAATTAATTCGTACATTACATTGATAATTGTAAACTGCAAAAGATCTGATTTTTATTTTATTTTTTATCTTTTTTCAAATGGACTTTACAACGATTTTGCATCACAAGAATCGTTTTTGCATGTTGGCCGTCTTACCTGAATAGCCATTAATTTAGGCTTATCCCCTCTACATACAGCTTGTAATTTTCTACCTTGACTATCACAATCATCCACGAAATTTCCCAGTAAACCATCATACATTTTGCACTGTATAACCAATCGTGTGTCAGTAGGTTTTCCTGTGTAAAATAAAATGACAATTCCGTCTTCTCGCAAACTGTATGATTTCAAAGATTTTCATGACGCGTGGTCTTCATCAAAAGACAAAATTTAAATGTTATCTAAGCAGGTATGAGTATTTGTTAGGCTAAATGACCTTTTGGGACAAGTTACAAGCCTGTTCTATAGTGCTATATACTGGCTGTTTCTGTCATTGACCTGTGATAGATTTGAGGTTTTCTGTTTTTGATCCGAGACTCGGAGAGTCGTTGCCTATGACAGCAGATCCAAAATGTATTTCATGCTCGAAACTATTCTCCATTGTCTTCTACCGGTTTCACTAGTACTGTTTCACAGATATTAATGGATATGGTTACTAGTGTTGTCTCTTTTTGAGACCAATAGACCTATAAAAGTTGCATCAAAAATCTATCTTCCTCTCTCGTTTTGTCTTCCTTGCCTGCCAGTTTTGTTTATCTCAATGATTTAAAATGTGACGTTTTCAAAACAATGCCTTTCTATTAAAAGATGTCCTTTGATTGGGCATATTCTTTCTTTTGTATAAAATGACCGATGGTTATTCAGTCCGAAGTTGCATGGTGTTTCTTTTTCACCAAAATATTGCAATTTGCTAGTGCCACACGTTAGAACAGAAATACAATTTAGCGTTTGCATTTGGATGATATAAAAATGTTGAATTTATTTTGTCTGACTGTACTAACGAATTGGGTTTTAATGTTGGCGTGTTTGCAGCATTTACAATTGCCTCTTTTGTATGATTTATAACCTCCTATTGTCGATGTATCCTGTTTAGATACCTTGATGTAACTTGAAAATCTTTGAGTTGGTCTGCGGTAAGCCATAACGGAAAGGTGGTGGAAAAATCTCTTTTAAAGAAGGGTAATTTTCAGTAAGATATGGGTCGTCATAGAAATAATAATTTTGACAAGAACGTATTAAAAGACACTAAGTAGTGATTT
Organism: Mytilus galloprovincialis; assembly: GCF_965363235.1. Classification (NCBI taxonomy): domain Eukaryota; kingdom Metazoa; phylum Mollusca; class Bivalvia; order Mytilida; family Mytilidae; genus Mytilus; species Mytilus galloprovincialis. The sequence continues at coordinate 20,250,728 of NC_134845.1, forward strand.
GAGAGTACACGCAGTTACTGACAGCTACATTTAGTTCAAAGTGAATGACAAGAAATAAAATAACATGTTTCTAATAACAACAGAACGACAGGAAATGAAGTGTCGTATTCCTTACTTGGTACATAAACTGCTGACGACACGGTTAATTGAATATGGTTTTATAGCTAGTTGAATCTCCCTCTTGTGAAACAGTTGGAAACAGTTTTTTTTTGTCTATTTTGACGACAAAATTGTGTTAGCAACCCAAAACGACATAATTGGTTAAGCCAACTTCACTTATACGGATTTTGTTTAAAGTGTTGAAGAACGCCAACTTGTGATTGGTCAATCGAAAACATCCATGAATACATCGCTCGTTTCCGTAAATTACTCGGATAAACTTGCAACAACTCGCAGGCATCGTATATCTATATACAAATGTTAATGCTAAAAATCTTATTGTGATAATAAGTAATTTTTACCTGTATCTGTTGTTAAATATATTTTTCTTGCTATACCAAGCCAATGCCAAAAGGTCGTCTTTTCTTTCACGTTAGATCCATTGATCTTGTTACCTGCGTCTGCTTCACTAGTAATGTTTCCAAACAAGTAAGATCCATTTCTCTTGCATGCTTTAAGGGCATTTTCCCAGTTTGTATAGTCATTCATTTTAAACAGTTCGTCTTTATTATCTGTGACAGACATAAGTCATTGGTGATCATGTGTTGGCCAAAAACAAATATATATTTATAACAAAAAACATTTGTTTATTTTTCATGGCAGAAGCTAAAGCATTGTCGAGTGATACAAACAAAGAAACTTACCAGGTGCATACCATTTGGGTAAAAACATGACGTAAATTTCATCAAAATCTAACATGAATATAAAAAATAACAGGATTAATTAGAACCATTATTTGCCCCTGTAAATGCAAAATAGTTCAGTTTCTCAATCTTTTCAAAATCATTTTAGTTATGTCAATAATTGAACAATAATAAATCATTTTGAATGTCGAACGTAAACTTCACGTTTGATATCATTGGGACGCCATCAACATTGTGATACACATTATAAAGATAAAAGGTTAAAAGGCTTTTTATTGATGCTACTTAAACCATCTCCTTTAAACATCTCAAACATATTCAGATATTTTGGGAGTGTAAATAAACTCATCATAAATACCAGGATTGAAATTTATTATTTTCGCCAGATGCACGCTTCGTCTGATGTGACTCTTCTTAATTTCAAAATTATTAAGTTTGAAATCTATTATTGTTTTTCTTCCATTTAAGATTAATTTCTACGTGTACAGGATTAAATTCAGATATATATTGCAGACGTTGAGGTAAAAATGAAATTCAGAATGGAAAACAGTCCAAAGGCAATGATTGGTCTTTAAAACAACAAGAAAATACCGCACCCGGATTCGGGATTTAGCTGAATCTGAATATAATAAAATTAACGGTACTACTTTTCTTGCATCAGATGCGCATTCCGACAATACATGTCTCTTCAGTGATGCTCGTGGCCAAAATATTTAAAATCCAAAGCTTATATAAAAGATGAAGAGCGATAATCCAAAAGGTCCAAAAAGTATAGCCAAATCCGTGAAAGGAATCAGAGCTTTGCATGAGGGAGATACATTCCTTAATTTATAATAATTTCTATCATTTTGTAACAGTAAATTTTAATAACACAAAAAATCCGTATTTTCATGCCAGTACCGAAGTACTGGCTACTGGGGTGGTGATACCCTCGGGGACTAATAGTCCACCAGCAGAGGCATCGACCCAGTGGTAGTAATAAAATTAACGGTACTAATTTTCTTGCACCAGAAGCGCATTCCGACAATACATGTCTCTTCAGTGATGCTCGTGGCCAAAATATTTGAAATCCAAAGCTTATATAAAAGATGAAGAGCGATAATCCAAAAGGTCCAAAAAGTATAGCCAAATCCGTGAAAGGAATCAGAGCTTTGCATGAGGGAGATACATTCCTTAATTTATATATATATGAATGTATTGGTAGTGTAAGTGACAATATTAAAGATTTTGAACTGATGCAATATTGGACAAAATACATACCACTTCTTTGGCATAGTCCTCTACTTGCTGATGCACAGGAATCAGGTCGAAAATAGTATGTATCAAGGAAGTCGGTACTATAGAGGGACAGACATAATTTCTTTACATCATATTTATCTGAAATAAACAAAGTCTGAAGTAAATGCTTGACACACGTACGGTTATTATTAGGTTTATTGATAAATAGGTATTGTTTTATACATTCTATGTATCTTTTGGTATGACAGATGAAATTTGAACCATGTTTACCCTCCTGTCGGTATATTCCGCCCTTGAAATACAACAGTAAATACCATAGCTGGTAACGTAAGTATGTGTTTGCTTTTAAACAACAGAGTCACAGTTCAACATGTTCAACGTTTTCATCGCTATATTTTCGTAAGATCTTTAACATTGTTTTAGTCGATCGTGCATCTCTGACAAAATCATTTGTTTATAATTTATTGTCACTAGTAACTATATAACGAATATCACTAAATTGATTCTCAGCTGACTTCCACAAATTGTTTGAGTTAAGCGTAATACAAACGGATTCCAGTTTAGAATATCCGTTCATACGGTCTTCAACAACAACAATAAAAAGTCTTTACAATATGCTTAGTCCCCAAATCCATTATATTATTGTTTTTGGTAAATACCAAGCAGAAGGATTGAGTTGAAATACTTTGTGAGAAATAATGGGCTTGAAAAGACATGTAAGGTTTCATTTTTTTTTAAATATCACGTTTCATCAAGTTATGGATAAGCAAATGTGTTCGGTTGTTTTGGGATCTCAATAGGATCAAACAGTTTCAGTGTGTATATTTTCTAAATGCTTTATATTCATCTCTTTTCTTTTAACAATGATGTGATTTATAATCAAAATAAATAAAGTGATTCTTTTCATTTTTAATTGTCCATTATAGCTTAAGTTTAATCATACTTGCCACTAAGACTAATTTTCCCTTTTTTGTGGAGATATTTCTTTGCACCATATCTCACTGTGTTTATATTTCACAAGTCTATTCTGTTGTCACGACCGACACTCGGCTAACCGAGAGATTGGTCGGTTAATCTATATTGAGTATGCGGCTATATCGGCGGTTGGTCTGTTAATCGGGTTGTCTAAAGTCTGTTAATCAGGTGTTATCGAGAAAATCATTGAAAGTTTAGCATGTTTCATTGTAAAACGTTTTAAATATATCTTTATTATAAATATCATTCATGTCTAACAAAACAATTCAATATACTGAATCCAGTGGTGTAATTATTATTTTTCTAGCTTCGATGTACGATCTAAAATGAAAAGGCGGGTTACTCATCAATAAATTTATACACATTTTACACACACTAAATGAACACAAAATGACACGTTGGTTGATTTTACTTGCATGCAATATTTTGAACATCCAAAACAGACAGGCATTATGTTTGTTAACCATATTGATATCTTTGTGTGAAAAATCTACCTGAAAATCTGTATTTTGGTGACATAAATCAATCTTTTTTTAAAACCTGGTCTGTTAATGGGTCGGATGAATAAAACCCGGTCTGTTAATTGGTTAAGAGTTATGAATGGCAATAAAAATATAATGTTATTGCTATATGGGGTGTTATCGGATCAAATTGGTAGGCTCAAGACGAGCAGCTAAAATATACGGAAACAACACATGAGCAATGAAACATAAAATATATGATAGCAACACATGAACAATTAACAATTTAGACAATTGAAATTGAAAATTGATAAAAATGGTTTCAAAAAGTGTTATTTTAAAGTAATATTAATTTCTTTCAAGAATGGTAGCATATATCGTATGGATTCTGTTTACATAATGAATGACACCAATTTCTCATCTTCATTGGTAACCAGTATATAAATCAGAGATAAACGTCGTAATGTAACTAAACATCAGTAAGTAAAATATATTGGGATGCTAAAATATAAAGAATAGAGCATTTCCCGTGCCTCAGGGAGATATGAAGATTCGTTCAATGACACGTGGGATAGTCTCAACAAATCAGATATTGATTAAACTATCAATGTGTATAAACAGTGGAATAATATACAATTATAGCCTTTGTTTGTATGAGGGCAATACAAGAATATATTGACCTGAAAGAAGTATATTAACTGAGGACGAAGTCCTAGGTCGAAATACTTTTTTGGGTCGATATATCCTTATCAACCTCATACATAGGCTATACTTGTTATATTATTAAATTTCCAACCATATTTGTATCAAAATCGTCATTTGATTTTGTTTGAATTTTATAGATATCATATTGTCTCCTATACATTAACGACATATAAATAAACCGTGCAATATGCTTTTTGCTGTGCAATATGCATTTTGCTATCCGCCGTTTTTGATCACTTTCGATAATATAGTTCAACATGTGACTATCCCTGAACGAATCAAATAAGTTAAAATATACGAATTAATAATACTGAGTAAGATAAATAAAATGTAGAGAAAAGTGACTTTACAATTTAAAGAATACAGAAATAAACACCACCCTCAATCCTGACCTTCATGGTATACACGAGAATCTGGATGGAGACGCAGAATATAGAATAGTAGATAAGGACAGTCGAGATTGATGCATTGCTAAAAAAGAGAGAAAAAATAATAATTGTTTAAGAATACAGACATGAAACACCCCTGGGTGTTGAAACAGTAACGGATTGCGATTTACTCATATTGGTCATGAATGCTAAAAGTTTAAATGCGGACAACTGCAGTTCTCCTCTGCACTTATGTAAAAAGGAACTAAACGGAATAAAATAAATTAAATCTTTAGTAAAAAAAATGTAGCTGCATTTGCTCCTTTCCATTTACTTCTTTAGAATGATTTGAAAACAACATATAATTAAGAAATAGAAGAAAAGAACCAATTGGATGATGCTGACGAATTAGGGGTTAACGTCCAGTGACAAATAACATGTGCATATGAGAACGACAACACGTTATATGTACCCCTCTGTTGTATTAGAAACACACTTTCAGTCGGATTTGATAACGTGCTACTTTGAACAGATTCAAAAATTAAGGCTGATTGAAAACGTTGATATTAAATTCATGCATATTCCAGCGGTCAATCCATATCATGCTATATTGAAGTGACACACCCTTCAATAAAATGCAAAGAAAGTCAAAATAAAAATGCTCTTACTAGAACGATACTGTTGCACCTTATTATTTTTTTTTACTCAAGAACATCTCATTCTTTACTTTTTCAATGGCAAAATATAAATGTAGCAAAACTATTGCAGTGGCTAAATAACTCTTAACTAACACAATTTCAATTGTCCAACCCATTAATAGACTTTATTCCCATAATTTCCACTAAAACTTGGTATTATTCACGTTATAATACAATTATGAAATATTTACTAATGTCATTTATGTTTTTAGAACCAAAGTACTATTTTGTGTCCTTTAAATGATATCTAAAATTGTTTGTTTCGCCTTTTATTAAAAAATTGCTATGCGTATAAGCATTAATTATACATACTTGCGCGACGCCTTTTAGTGTTACTGAAAACTGCGCAGACTATGAAATGTGTTTACAGGTGGAAAATATTCTATGATAGATATCATTTTGTCAGACACTTTTCTTTTTTTGATTTGGTTCTTATAATATGCCAAAAATTTGTATATTTAATAGAGTTTTACATAAAATTGTGCGTTTTACTCTTAACAGACGTATAACCAACCCGATTAACAGACCATTTGCACATATAGCCGCATACTCAATATAGATTAACCGACCAATCTCTCGGTTAGCCGAGTGTCGGCCGTGGTTGTGACGTTTTTTATTTTAACTAACGTTATCTATGTATTACTGGTAAATTATCAAGACAGGGATTTCGGTACCACACATTACTTAAAATCGTTTCTAAATTCTCCCATACATACAAAAAGATTTGGTTTTGAAGTTTGGTTGTATCTGTAGAAAACTTATTTTAAAGGAGAAAGCACATCCTCATTATTTCGGAAATGATGTTTACAGTGTCCGGAAATTTAGAAACGATCCTGGTAAACTTATGACCCATTAGATAAACTTATTCTAATAGGTTACCAATTCAACACTGTAATTAGATCATTAAATATTGTTTATATTCATGGTATTGATATTGATTTTGTTATCAGTAAATTGAAAGCAAACTAAATAGTATTGTTTAGTTTAGTTCATTAAAGAAAATGCAGAAGACTGCGAAACTGGAATATATTATACACAATATTAATTACAACATAGTTCATAATATAAACATTATACATTGTTGGATTATACATCCTCAGAAATAAGTCTTTGTTTATAACAGTTTTAAATTAGACAAGCATCTTTTCTACCTTAATTAAAAAATGACAGCTTAGACAGCACATTACTATAACAATATTGAAGCATGTCTAGTACTTTTTTTTACATTTGGATATTTTAAATAATATGGAGGTATGAACTTCCCCCTGAAATCCTTAACTTCATAATTGATTCATTCACATATATAGATGTATACATCCCCCAAACCAGCTTTACAAATTGGACAAATTCTCTCATTTCGCGGTACATTTCTCCATCTTCCTGTTTCGATGGGAAACTTTGTATTACATACCCTTAATTTACATATATTTACTCTTTATCCCCGCCTTAAATTTAACAGATATTGTTATATACATATTCACATTCATGGATCTTCAATCTGTCGATAACTGTATCTTTGCATTGCGTAAGGTCTTTTTTTTCTCTGACTGTTTATGACGTCTTTACATTAAATCCATTGGATAATGGATGTGTACTGATTGATAATTCAGTCTTAGATACATGATTTTTTTATAAGTTGTTAGTGGCTTTGAACTAGCTGTCAGTTACTGCAAATACTCACATATCTGTACGTAATTCAGTTGTTGTCGTTTGTTTATATTTGTTACATATTTGTTTTCGTTAACTTTTTATACATAGATTAAACGTTAGTTTTCTAGTTTGAATTGTTTTACATTGTCATTTCGGGGCCTTTTATTGCTGAGTATGCGGTATGTACTTTGCTTATTATCGAAGGCCGTATGGTGACCTATAGTTGGTTATTTCTGCGTCATTTGGTCTCGTGTGGAGAGTTTTCTCATTGGCAATCATACCACATCTTCTTTTTTATATTGTAGAAAATCCTTTATACCTATACCGTTCATACTTACCACTCATTGTCATCGTGTTCGGCGATGTTGTATAAACATTGAATATGTTTTGATCACTGCTACTTCCACAATCATTAGGGCACGACTCATGACATTTACCATCACACGTCTGTGATGATAGGCCATTTCTTTCCGGGATTTTACCCAAACACAAACACTTGTTAGTCTACAAAAATAGAGGGCATGTTATTTGGTTTTTGATGAAGAGTTATTTGGCAATCATACCACATCTTCTTGTGATACAGATACAACCTGTACCTGTGTGCATAGACCTTTATCTAAATGACGTGGTTTTCAGTTTTCAGTCCCTCATATATTTTAATGAACAGTTTGGTTAAGATAAAATTTATACATGATGTTGATAATGTATAATATGTTATACTTACACTTAAGGAGGTAGACCTAGATACAGGGAAATAACTCTTAAAATCATCAGTTCGTTTGTGTCAACCATTTTAATAAATACATTATAAGCTTCTATTTTACTTCTAATTTGTTCCAGGCACATGCTTAAAATACATTGACGAAACCTGACTATTACAAAACCATAACTGTTTTAATGAGTTATCTTTCTAAACAAAGGTTTGCCCATAAAGAGGATCAATCAAACATAATAAAGTTTATCTTGAAGTTCATTGCATATACATGATATAAGTAATGAAAACAATTACCTTAATTGAAAATGCAAAAACGTTGACCGGCAAACAAAGTTCCTGACATATTCCTAAAGAAGGTGTCGATAAAGAGAGCGTACGCTGTACGTCTGTATTCTCGCTCAAGTAATTCCAACTGTAGCACCCTTTTACACAAAAAAGGAAAAATATTTCCTATTATGTTACTATTAAACGAACTGATTTCAGTTAATTGTCATTGCAGAAATAATGCGGCATGAAAGTCATAGAATTTTTGAATTTTGTTCATGGCGCGGGCCATTATATTTGAAACATTATCCCGAGCGTTAGTGATATATATAAATGATTTCAAAATTAAGGCTATAAATAAGAAGAGTTTGTATGAGAACCAATGGGATAATTCTCCATCCAAAAATAGGCTTTTGAATAGGAATAACAGTTCTGCCTTTTCTTCTTTTTTCAATTTCAATTTGAACACAGCAAAATCCACATAGTTTGCATTACATGTGGATCTACGAGGGAGATAAATAGTAACAGCCATTTATATATTCATCTTTAGTAAATACTTAGTATCGAAATATCTAGAAATTTATCAATCAATTGTTTACAGAGCGAAAGAAGCATGTCATCAAAGAATTGCAATAAGTATACTTTTTAACGATACTATTTATTGAATTAGGAACATTGTTTTGAAAACAAACGATATATTACTTGTGAAAGTGTGTTTAGAATGAAACAGATCGTAGGTTTTTTTGTTCTGAAGTATTTTAAAAGTTTTCATACCAGCCTTGATACATTAACATATGATATGGGTTGTTGTGGATATTACAGTAGGGTATCGTGGTGTACATCCTTTGTTAAGCCTTTTGTGCCTATCAATACTTTTATATAATAAAGTCATTATTTTGTACATGAATCGGGCCGTTAGTTTTCTTGTTTCAATCGTTCAATGTTTGTCATTTGGTGCCTTTCAAAGCTGACTATGCGGTATGGGTTTTACTCATTGTAGAAGTTCATGTGAGGACCAAGAGTTGGTTATGTCTGTGCCATTTTGTATATTTATTGTGGAGAGATGTAACATTGGCATACTATATCTCTAATTATATTAAAATAAAAGTGATTTTTCTTATTATGATTGCTGAAATTCTTTGTTTGTTTTCCTCGGAGTTCGAAATTTTTTGTTATTTTACTTTTCACTTATACGAAAATATATCAAAATATCGGTATCATTATTACATGTACCTATAATATGCATCCAGGATGACAGCCGTTTGTATTCTCCTGTCCAGTACTCCCCACGGGCATGTTGTGAATGTCCTTGTACTAAGGAACTGTTACTATCGCTACAGTACAATAGTGCCTCATTCCATGTGAGCGTAGAGTTTGATGTCCATTCACTTTCACCTTTTGGTAAACAATAATAAAAATGCTACCATTATTTATCATTTTGTACTTAAAGACAAGACGTTTCTTACGGCGTTTATATATCTTAACAAAAACGCAATATGTTCACACATCACGCTACAAGTGGCTGATAGTAGTTGTACAACAATAAATGAATATTCTTTCGGCGCATCCGGTCTCGTCTCTTTTAGAGTTCATACGATCATCCTCTTTCTTGTTTGTAGCCTTTGTCTGCACCTCTTTCATCAATTTAGCCGATTCAAACATCATTAAACTACTGTTGTCTAATTGATTTTACCAATAAAGAATTTCGATTTGGCTAAATAACAGATACCGATACTTTTCATTTACGCAGTGTTATACTTTTGAAGGTATTGTTTTAGAAGAACCTTATTATCTTATTCATTCGGAATTTTGTTTGTGTGTCTATTGTCTAGTTTTTCTCGTTTAATCATTGCATTTTAGAAATTTCTCTATTACTGTGGATCTATTACCAATGTGCATGGATAAGGAAAACTTTCAAGTTCATTGATATTTAATTTCCTTATTTTGCCAAATAGTTATCAAAGGTACCAGGGTTATAATTTTATACCGCAGACGCGCGTTTCGCCTACATAAGACTCACCAGTGACGCTCAGATCAAAATAGTTAAAAGCTAAACAAGTACAAAGTTTAAGAGCATTTAAGACCCCAAATTCACAAAAGTTGTGCCAAATACGGCTAATGTAATTTATTCCTTGGATAAGAAAATCCTTAGTTTTTTTTTTTATTAATTCAGAGTTTTGTAAACAGGGAATTTATAAAATGACCATATAATTGATATTCATGTCAACACTGAAGTGCTCAAATCTGTATATACGTCTATAGGTTATTTGTCGTTCGTCAAACTTTAAATAGCGTGGATCACCTTTACCCATGAAATATCCAACGAATCATAATTAATTGTCAGTATATGTTTTATCGATGTTAAATAAAGTATGATAAAATGTGCCTGACATAGTGATGGTCGTGTCACTAATATTGATGATAAATTGTATTCTGAAATGTCACATTAAGGCGGAGGGATTGTTGTTATAACATAAATTTAATTTTTGAATTTTACTCACCTTCTTTGATAATCATAAGTATGATGATACTTATTGCAAACAACTTCATGGTTTAAAAATGCATATAGTATTTCCTTAATGCAGCATATCAATAGTTCACAGAAATAAACCAGATTCGAATTGTAACAATATTCAAAATACAGTGCACATAAAAACCAAAAGCGATATTAAATGTTATCTTAGTGTCAAACCCAAATACCAACGTATCCATTCGTTAAAATGAAATTAATTCTCACACAATGAACGGAAGTTGATCTCAGGAATTAATTAGGAAACACAATATCTATATAATTCTAATTGTTTCAAACCAAAAGTAATTTGACTTCTTTTTGAATAAAGACTTGTTTATAAAATAGTTTAATTACATATAACAAAGGTATGTTTAAATGATACTACGAAACGTTGCAATTCATATATTTTGTAGGTCAACAAAATTCTTTTTAAGTTTCATATTAATAGTTTAATATTGCTCTTTACTTAGTGATCATGCATTTTCATGTTATATGAGTTCAAAATAACGACATGTGAGAGTACATATATATGTTCTTTTGAAATCAAATCAACGACGTAACAATATCAAGAGACATTTATTATTTTGGGAAAATCGGGAATTCGTTTGATTACAAGGTTTTGTTGATATGTTCAATTGATATTATTGGTGATAATTATGTAAATCCTTGAAACATATTAGTGAATGAGTGGGGTAATGGGGGATGAAAACAACACATTAGAATTTTCATTCGTCCGAAGCGCATTTCTGAATTTTTTCTATAGGATTTTGGCCACGGTGTTGTATGTCGTCTCGTGTCTTTTTATCGACCATTGATATTATTTTAGAGTTACAAAAGCAGAAAGACACCAAAGAAAATTGGTAACTAACATCCCAAAGTCCAAAAAGAGACAACATAATGGCGATCAACAGATTTAGATCAATTATATTCTAATAATGTTTTGACTGATACGATAGACATTTTTGTTATTGCAGGAGGGCTTGTTATTCACCAAAATTAGCATCGTAGCTTTTTAGTTTGCTATTATCCAAGACATTTTCACATTGACCCAAGAATATGATATTTCAACATATACATGTATGCTATCTAAAATAGATATTCATAATATTGAAATATGTTCAGTTGATAATTCTGAAGAACCTGTTACAGCCCGTAACAGAGTAGTGATCGAATTCGCGTTTCTTTACCGTCAGAATAAGTTACGTTATCGGTCGTCCCACTGTCTATATCACTCTGTTCAGCTCTTAATATTATTTCGTATCATGTCTTTGTGACGTCAAATACGTTGACCCGGCCTTAATAACTTTGACCCGGACATATCAGCGACGTCATAATGTTTGAACCGACGTTAATAACTTTGACCCGAACTTATTAAGTCATCTTTTGTGTGCTGGTGAAGCAAAGAAAACACTTCCGAAACACGCAAATATAACCCGATAAATCGATTATCAGATTATCTGCATATTGATATTGTAAAATATCAGCTGCTTGACATTATATGAAGGCTTTTTGATCTCGTTCGCTACGCTCACTCGACAAAAAGCTTCATATTATGTCTCGCAGCTGATATTTTACGATATCAACATGTAGATAACCTGATAATCGGTACTTATCGACAAACTTATTTCAGAAGTGACATGATTTAATTTTCTTCATCGACAAAATATTTCATGTCCAACGTATAAGTTTTCATTGTTTAAGTCGAAGTTTTTTTTAACACAGTAAAACATTTTTTATAATCAACCTCTGGCATTTTCATTTTAAGGGTAAAGGATCAAATACGGGAGCTCCGAAATTTCTATCATTTGTTACGAGGAAATCATTATTCAATCAAATATATGTCTTTGTTCATGACACATATTATGAAATACAAAGGAGTTGAAATGATCAAGTACTTTCGAACTGACGGAAACAAAAATACATAATCTAGAATGTGTGTTCTGTCATAAACAATGGCTTCGTCGTGCGAATTGACGAGATCATGTTACATGTGACTGATCTTAGCTGTAGAAACAGTTGGTGCGACCTCGATAAAATCTTTATCAATTTAATATAAGCGATAAATATGCATGACTACAATGAGGCCTTTAGTTTTCTCGTTTGAATTGTTTTACATTGTCTTATCGGGGCCTTTTATAGCTGACTATGCGGTATGGGCTTTGCTCATTGTTGAAGGCCGTACGGTGACCTATAGTTGTTAATGTCTGTGTCATTTTGGTCACTTGTGGACAGTTGTCTCATTGGCAATATAACTTCGATTCATAGGACAGTTTTGCAAGACTGTTATCGGTGTAGTAATAGAGGACAAGTTTTATATTGTTTATTAAATGTTAACATGAACACAGAACGTTACTGAAATACATGACTTGTGTTAACATACTTGATATGTTTTCACCAATATTTGTTTGATTAAATTCAAGATTGCACAACATATATTTTACTTTTTGTAATATGTATATCAACCGAATTTGTTGTTATTATATCATTATTATCAGTTACAGATAAATCCCAAAACACCATCGTTATTTTGAATACATATTATTACATAAACTGCTTGATAAATGATATAGGTATTGACAATTCACTTTTAAACTCAACAAATACTCTCAAGACACTTACTACTAAGGAAATCCAGGAAAATCATAGGTCTGTTTTACGTTCCTTTTGAGATTTATAACCAAAGCTACAGGATCCTCAAACACTGTATTAAATACCCAAACTACCTAAGAGTCCATACAAACAACAATATATATATTGCTGGGTCTTCCAAGTCCTTTTTCTGAATTATTTACATCAATTTTATCAACAATCAAAGCCGAACTTCAAATTTATTGTATAGCAGCCTATTCTAGTGAAACGGATGTGGATTCTCGAAAGCTCGAAAGATCTTTAAGAATACATACAATCTAGGACTATGTCATCTTGTAATAGTATTTAAACATTTGGCTTTTCTACTCGTTACATGAGTATTCCCCATTTCAAACTAATACACAAATTGAAAAAATAACGTCAAACGTAGATACAAGTTATTTGTCTTAGGGAGAGAGTAATCCTACTCTGTAAAACATATCTCTGATTCAAACTAAGAATTCTCTGAAAATAACATCATCAAGATGCTTCTTGTCTTTGGAGACAACATATTTGTTACGTTTGAAGGACTTTGTTTTATCTTACTATCGACAATTGAAACCAATTGAACCCTTCTTCTTGTCGACTTGTTGTTTTATTCTTTTTAGGCTGACTTCATACAGGATCTTCTTCGGAAGGAAGAAAAGAAGTTAGCAATATTCTTTAATATTACTTTCCCCTTTAAAGATAATGTTCTCTCATTAAATAATTCAACATTTGGTGACTCTATTGAAAGCATCTACCCAATCGAACAACTAGAGATGAAAGTACAACAGATACTGTTAAGTGTGTCTCATATCTTGGCTTACACCTAGAAATTGACAACTGGTGTCAGTCCAATACAAAACTATACAAAAGAGATGATTTCAGCTCCCCAATTTAGAATTTTCCATTTTATGTAGCAACATTGCAGCAGCACCTACAGACGGATAATATATCTCCCAATTCATACAATATTCCCGGGCATGTATTTCCTATCATAATTTCCGCGATAGGCGGTTGCTGCTTACAAGAAAGCTAATAAACCAATTGTTCCAAATGGTTATGTTGAAATCACCCCTCCGTAAATAAGTTGGACCCATAACGATTTGGTTGGCCGTTATAAGGCAATGAATGAAATGCAAGAATACGAATAGCTTATGGTTTATTTGTAAAATAAGAATCGTGTACTCGATTAAAATTCATATCAGGACAGTAGAACGTTTAATTTTAGTAAACTTTTCCATAGGATTGTTTTTGTTTATTTTGTGGTATTTTACACAGATTGCAATAATAAGTATAGTTCAAGGTAATGTTGTTTTGCATTTTTATAATTTTGAATATAAAATAGAGCTAGTTGGGGAGACGACCATTTTACAATTTTGTGGTTATCCATTTGTTCTGTACCTTTATGTTTATGATAGTAATTTCATCTTTCTCTTATATGTTACCGCGATAAAAACCTCATCAAATACAAAATGTCCTTCAGTCAAAATAAGTACAGATAGGTCTTTAATGCATAATTTTTGATACACTTCACAAGAGCATGTTCTCGTTGAGTTCTGTCAATGTTTCTAAGAACTACAAGAAAAATGAGTTAGAAACGACTCGGATTGGCTTTTTCTGTGGAAAAATATAGGAAGATGTGGCATGCGTGCCAATGAGATAACTCGTTATCCAAGTCACATTTTATAAAGGTTAACCAATATAGGTCGAATGACGGTTTTCAACACAGAGCCTTGGTTCACACCGAACTGCAAGCTATACAGGGCCCCAAAATTTACTAGTGTAAAACCATTTCAACGGGACAATCAACGGGCTAATCTATATAAAAATGATTGTAATAACTATGAATTGTAAAATTAGCAAACTACCTAAAAATATGAATTCACTGAAAAAATTCTCTGGTTATCCAGACAAATTAACTGCTGTAGGTCAAGTAATTTGTCATAACAGCAAAAACAGTGCAATAAAGATATTATTTTAGGAAAGAAACAAAAAGAGAAACGAGAAACACACCAACAAACTACAATTACTGAACTGATCTATTGAAACATATGAATCCTTTGAACAAACTTATTATCAAATGGTTAATGAGTTTAACACAGTGGTTAAATCTTGTTTTGAAATTTTGAAAAATTTTGAAACATCAAAAACACATCTCAATTTGTATCCTTTATTTGTGTACAGTTATAAGACTCATGATTATTCTGTTTATGACGTCTTTAATTACAATTAATCCGTTGCATGTTGTCCTTGTGTTATGCTAAACACGACTGTCAAAGGTTATTGGGAGTGCTGAGCGCTCATAACCATGTTTATCCCCTCCATTTTATGTACAAATGATGTATGTACAGCCCTTGGATGGTGTAAACTTCCTAAACCAACGTGTTGATGAAACGGTGTATGGCATATGGTGCAAAAGTAGGAGGTGTATGGTGTAGGGGGAATGGTGTATTGGTGTTATGTGCGATCGTTTTCTAAATAAATCAAATTATAGTCGCACGCTTTCTTTGAAATTAAATTGCGTTATGTTGTAATCTGTAAGGTGTCTAGGTCGTTTTAACCAAACATTTGCAAAAGTTTTGGATTTCAATGAACTGCAATTTCATATTTAATTTGCCCTTGCAACGGTTGTAATTGGAGCAACACTAATGTGTGTTTGGACGTTTAATATCATTGGTTGCTGGTTTTTTTAAGGATTTCAAAACATCTTTGAAATGATTTTTGCATACAAATTAATTAATTTAATTAAGAGATATTATATAAAAAAAAGACATATACATTCACTCAATCAACGGGTTAAGTTGCAAGTCGCTGTAAAAATGTCGATGTGTTCGCAATTTCATCCCGTTCATATACTATACACGAATCAGACAAAACAACCGTGCTAACATCTATGCATTTTGCATACACAAAATTTTATGGTGTAACGGTGTATGGTATATGGTGCAATGTAAGGGGTTGTATGGTGTAAGGGGAATGGTGTCATTGTGTAACAGGCGATCGTTTTTTAAAACAAATAAAACAAATTGTAGTCGCACACTTTCTTTGAAATTAAATTGCATTATGGTGTAATGTGTAAGGTGTATGGTGCAAAGGTGATGACGAATCGTCTTATAGATTATGGTATGGTGTATGGTGAATGGTACAATGGTACAATGGTGAATGGTGTAAGTTGGAAGTTTACACCATCCAATAATTGTAGCTTGAAGTTTAGAGAGTTATTTCTTATTTTTCATGTCAGAGCATTTTTTATGGCAGACTTTACGGTATGGGTTATTCTTATTGTTGAAGGCCGTACGCGTACGGTTGCCATAATTTCCTTAATCCATTTCATTTGAAATTTGTAGGATAGTTGTCTCACTTGATATTATATCACATCTCCTTTTTTGAATATCGATCACTTGAAGAAATCTTTACCAGGAGTATATTCAGTAAGTTGATGACTGAATCTATATTATCCCTGAATTATAAGCCTGCTAACTGTGATGAGTGAATACTAGGATGAAGCCGCTGGTGTTTTTATTGTATTTCAAGAATTGAATCAAATTCACAAACCAAGTAGTCACCATTGACCATATCACCAAAATTGAATGATTTGGATCAGTGGCAGGGTATAACTACTTCGACCATTTTCTTAGGTTTAGTGTTTAGCAGCCTTTTTTTCTTTGTTGTGATATATTGTTTGTCCGTTGATGTTTTTTCGTTTTTTGCCGTGGTATCGTCAGTTTGTTTTCGACCACTATGTTTGAATAGCTTTGGTATCTTTTGCATCTCTGACACTGTCTTGTCCTGTTTTTAACTCTTGGTATACATGTTTTACTTCACATTGGTTTTTTTTATTCTTTGTCGGAACATGCCGTTAAATAGATTTTATCATGTGCCACTTATCTGTCTTATGAAGATGAAAAATACTTTGGAAGAGTTTATACAACCAAAGTTTTAAATCCACCAATTTTAAATTAGCAGCCATTTTGTGTTAGCGTGAAGCCACCAATGAGACGATAATTGTATGTAAATTGTCTTCTTATCAAAGTTGTGTTACTACACTTTTACTTTCAACAGCCACATATTAACTAAACAGTTTTAACCAAGCCTTTTTCAAAAACTTTAGATTTATATGCACTGCAATTTCATATTTAAGTTGCCCTTGCAACTGTTTTAATTGGAGAAGCACTAATGTGTTGTGGACGATTAATATCATTGATATTACCAATGTTATTTCAACTGATCGGGCGGAGCTTATGTTTTAATTTGCAGTCTATTTGACGATGTGAGTGATAAGGTTGATTGCCGTTATTATTGATCTATAATCATCTATCAGTGTCACCGAACGGATATACAACAGAACTGAGTGTATAATACGGGACAAATAACTGGAATCTTGTTACATAGTATGATATGCTAATGTTTTCCCTCCGAGTACTGTGTTAAAAGAAATCACATAGTTTTCCTACTTAAAATTACCCTTTTTTCATATTCTAGTAACCAAAGTTCATTTTGAGACATGTCACACAACATGTACTTCCAATGAGCTAAAAGGTAGGCGCCACTTCTTGAGCAGGAGGATCTTTAAGAGCAACTGATATCTTCCCCATTTTTGTGAAGTTACTAATGCACATGCGTATTTTTTTCTATTTAGAAATATGTTACTGTGCTTATCCAGTAACCTTTGTGGTATTACAAAAGCAATTGCTAAAACAGTTTAACAAATTTCAGTTAGATTTCTTCTCCAACTAACTGATCAATTAGTAACATATTTTAACAGATTGCTGAAGTGAAAGGTTGTTAGTATGAAGTGTGTGCTGTGGAATGGAAATTAATACTTACAATCCAGTTCCAGTGAGATAATGTCTGTCATGAATTTCAAACCAAATAGGTACTAACCATCAAATGAGTCACTGATTTAGAAGGTCTAACTTTTACATGAAAACATTCTTCATAAATAAATTTGATAAAATATTAGTTCAAAACTTGTTTTGCAGGTCAATATTATATAGCTTTGTTTTCTAAGATGAAGTATAAAAGTATTTGTGATTTTGATAAAATTTTCTATAAGACTTACTGATCTGCTGGCATTAAGGGTAAATACTTTTTATTGAGTCCTTGTATATTAACAAAATAATAAATGATACCAGACTTTTGATTTTGCTTACAAAAGATTCATCAATACCACTTGAATAAAAAAAAAAGAAATGCAAAATTAATACAAAGTTTAACAGCATTGAGAACAAAAAATATAGGTAAGGTTTTGCCAAATAATGCTTATACTTGTCGTCTTATTCTGGGTAGTAGAAACTCATAAGGACTAAATTGAATAATTTAAAGTTTTACAAAACAGTTAATCTATAATTGTACCATACCAATAAAAATACATGTCAATAAAGAACTGGTGACTTTAGGCAGGACGATACCTACTTAATTTATAAAGGAATTTGAAATATTCATAGAACTTTGAATGTGCTCAAAAAAATAATTTAAACTGTTTTGTTTTCCAAAATTTAATCATATAAAAAATAAATTATGGTGTTCTTTTAAGAAGAAAGGATAATAGTTCAATAATCAGGGAAATAATGTAACAAACAAATTACTTATAAAATGATAAAAGTGGATATTTGTTAGAAATATTTTGCTGATTTTATGGTAATTTGGATTATTCCCGCTTAATAGTAGAAGATTAAAAAGAAAAGCTTTTGAAAAAATTGTTCAAATTACAATTACGCACAACCTGTTGTTGGAAAATGTAGCTATAAATTACAGACTTACAAAAGAACGTTTTGAACTCATTATCTATTAGATCTATTTATGATTGAAGTTTACATGTCACAGTAAGACCTTCTAAATCAGCGACTCATATTTATGGTAAGTCATCATTTGGTTTCAAATTCATGACAAAGACATCAGCTTCTAACTGGATCTGGATGGTAAGTATTAATTCTTATTTCACAGCACTCACTTCGTACTAACAACCTTTCACTTGAGCAATCTGCTTAAATATTTTACCAGTTAATCAGTTAATTGGAGAAGAAATCTAAATGCAATTTGATAAACTGTTTTAGCCATTGCTATTGTGATACCACAAAAGTTACTGGATAATCAGTGTAACTTGTTTTTTTTTTGTTGTTTTTTTTTTTTTTGGTTACCGTATGTTGTCATAGTGATGTGGTTATTTTCTACTTTTAGCTTCGAATGGTCCTCAGGTAATTTATGCTATGTTTTTTCTACCTATTTGTAAAAATCATTTTCATAACAGATATATGTCGTCAATTGAATCAAACTCAACGAAGACAATAATGTTGGCATATGCATACAGGTACATTAACGAATTACTAATGTTTGAAAACACCTAAATTTGTAATTGTAAAATTATTTTATTCAATACGTACAAAGCAAACAACTATAATGACAAGTATGCGGCACCAAAGGAAATAATTGAAATTTTTAATATAGTTATTTGTCAATGTTTATTATCACACTTTGTACAATTGTATATGTTAAGATCTGATAGAAAGATATTTATAATGACGCACTCAAACTATTTAAATATCAATTGACTGAATGTGATTGATATTATCAGTCCACAACAAGAAAACATTTTGCAAAGTCAATCCATAAGCAAGAAATCATCGGTAAATGTTATAATCGAATCATATTTACGATTAAAGTGCAACCTGGCTTATCCGACACCTGAGTATTCCAACATCCTACTTTAACCGACACATTTTCATGGTCCCAAAATATGTATATCCTTCCAGAAAAAAACTGATTATCCAACAACCTGCTTAATACGACATTTTTTTTCTGGTCCCCCAGTGTGTCGGATAAGACAGGTTACACTGTGTTTACATTCCCTTTCAATAAGATCTATTTTTGAACAAATTTACGAGTGTTACAACAGACGATACATCTGACAAATTATCTTGACAGTTTGGTGTGTCATTCCAAAAGCTGAGTTTGCTGGTGATAACTGCCTTTAGACTGTGAATATTTCTAGGACCATTTGTATATTGTGAGGAATGGTTGGTACTGGCGCTGTCGTTCTCTGCTTTCATCCCTTCTCGTCGCCTGAAAATTATTGTGATGCATTACTCATTTTATTCATGCGTAAAAAATATTTTAGTTACGGAAGTATTGGCAAACATGATAAATGAAGCATTGTCAATACCAAAGGTGGTTTCGGTGGATGATTGATCTAAGTAGTTCAACTACAGTATCGTTAGTATGTCAACACACAGTTTGATAGCTGTGCTGCACCTCTAATCGAAGTTGTATGGCCGAATTTTAAAGGTACTTTTCGGGTACTTCGCCAATAAAAACTAACTGAAACGAGATAAGTGCCGACCGTGGCTTTGAACAACAGTCAATTAATGAATGTCAATTTCATGTTGACTATCTTTTTAATAGCTATGAATCGAAACAACATGTAAAAAGTAAAATTATAAAAATACTGAACTTTAAGGAAAATTCAAAACGGAAAGCCCTTTATCAAAAGCTCAAACACATCAAAGGAATGGATAACAACTTACGTATACCTGACATGGTACAGGCATTTTCTTATGTTGAAAATGACGGATTAACCTGGTTTTATAGCTAGCTAAACCTTTCACGTGTATGACAGTCGCATCCAATTACACTATATTGACAACGATGTGTGAACAAAACAAACAGACATAATACGTAAAAATGTCAAAAATAGTGGTCAGGATCGTGTAATAATCTTAATCACTGTAAAACAAACAAATATGTTACAAAAATGCACTAAAATGCATAGAGACAAAGCACATTAAAAAAAATAAAGACAAGAATACAAACTTACCATAGAACAATAACACAATGCCGGGATGTATAAGTATTTATTTTACCTCCTATACATTTCTAGGAATGTGATTGGTTATAAGCGCCCTTGTGGAGACCGTGTATATTTGATATTAGGTTAGTAGGGAGGCGGGGCTTATCTCATACACGGTTAGTAGTAGTGTTACGTCCCTTTATATTCCATATAAGGTAGTAAGCAGGCGGGGCTTATTTCATTCACGGATAGTAGTGGTGTTACGTCCCTTTATTAAACCAAAACTGCACTGATTATTAAGATTTAAATTAATTAAAAACACATTAAAAACATTTCAACCTAACAAGTTGTTATTGTTTGTTGGTATCTGATTTTGTAAGATCAATGGAGTAGTTTCTTAATGCTAACAGTATTGAAGACTTGCTCATTTAGATAGGTCTAAATTTCACACGCTAAGATAGTCGGTAAGATAAATTCGTTACATAGTGTGATAGTGACCTACTACGGTATATATGGGATCAGTAAATTCCATATGGATTTTACTGATCCCATATACACCGTATTAGGTCACTAGCACACTATGTAACAAATAATATTCTTCGTTCCTCTATTAAAATTGATTTGTTTTATTTTACATTTTCCTAATGTTTATTGGTTGTAGTTTTGGGGGTTTTTTTTGTTGTTTTTTATTGGGGGAGGGGTGTATGTGACTGACCAAAATGTGTATAGAATAGTTGAAACATATTCATCACGAGTTTTATCATTGACGTAAATTAATGAATTACTAGATGGATACACATAATACCTGATGTAGCATACTGCTAACGTTACCAAGCTTATGACAATAAAACATCCGATTAGAGGAAGGATAATTTCTATGGTGTTAGTCTTGGTATCTAAAAATAATATAGAAATTGTAAATAAACATTAATATATTGTGCAGTAGATACACAATTATTCGTTAATCGTTGTCCTTAAATGTAAATGATAAACACATACTAGAATGTCAGTTACTACCAGTTTAAAAAGCGATTTATTTTCAAATTCATAAATTATTGTTTTAGCTTGTCGTTCGACATACAAACTTAGGTTCGATCGGATATCAAAATGTTGTTTGAAAACGTGTATAGTGACTTGAATTCAGAAGTTAACTCATATCGAAAGCTAAATTGTAAGACACATAGTGTATTAATCTGTAAAATACCTGCTGTTTTCATTGTTGTTGTTCTTCGGTTTGCATGTTTTGTCGACTTTTATATTATTTGTTTGTGCGTTCCGTTTGTGTTTTTATTGTATTGCTGTCATGTAGTGTAATCATATAAGCGATTGTTTTTAATATTGTCATAAAAGCGGGAGGTTTGACTACATAAAACCAGTTTCATCTCATCATTTTTTTTTTCTAAAAATGTCCTTTTTCAAGACAGGAATATAGCAGTTGTTACCAAAAAGATCGATTCTATATA
This sequence comes from Mytilus galloprovincialis, assembly GCF_965363235.1. Classification (NCBI taxonomy): domain Eukaryota; kingdom Metazoa; phylum Mollusca; class Bivalvia; order Mytilida; family Mytilidae; genus Mytilus; species Mytilus galloprovincialis. The sequence continues at coordinate 20,272,980 of NC_134845.1, forward strand.
TGTTGGCGTTTGTTTTTGTGGCAGTTAAGTCTTCCTGTTATTCCTTTGTTTTCGTCTTTTGATTGATGTGTTTCTCTGGGTTTTAGTTTGTGACCCGAATTCGTTTACTCCCAAATCGATTAATGACTTTTGAACAGCGGTATACTTTATTTATGCATCTGGTTCTAGCAACCTTCCTTAAAGTAGCATACGTTTCTATACAACAAGGGTTTGTAAACACTCCTACCATCTTTGGTGGGTTTTGGTTGACGCTGATCACTGCTACATACAGCCAATAGTTGTTCATTCTGATTATCACAATCAGACGTAAAATAACAACGTGACCCGTGACACTTCTTACACTGAATTACCGACTTGGTGGCAATAGATATTCCTGTCACAGATTGAAAAGAATAATCATGTAATTCGTCTGGGTATTTTTCAATATTGTGAAAATGAACAAAAAGTACATGCATATTTGTATCAAAAATTTGACTAAAGGTTAGCCGTATGAAATGATGAGTTAAACTTTCTTGTTTTTTGTTTTTTGTTTTTGTTTTTTTATTATTATTATTTTATGCTTAAATCACCTTAGTACCAGTCACCTTGAATATGATTAGATAATATGTCTACAATCATTTGACAAAGAGCAAAGCCCATACCGCATAGTCAGCTATAAAAGGCCCCGATAAGACAATGTAAAACAATTCAAACGAGAAAAATAACGGCCTTATTTATATGAAAAAATGAACGAAAAACAAATATGTAACACATAAACAAACGACAACCACTGAACTACAAGCTCCAGACTGACTTGGGACAGGCACATACATAAATAATTTGGCGGGGTTAAACATGTTAGCGGAATCCCAACCCACCCCTAACCTGGGACAGTGGTATAACAGTACAACACAAGTTTTTATTTGGATTTTGAAAAATTTTCCCTCTCTCCATCCCGTTTTTTAAATTTTTTCTTAAATAAGTAATTTTATTATGTTATTTTTAATACACTGGGTGATTTGTTTTGACTAACAAGGGTATTTTGTGCTTAGCTTAGTTGACTCCTTTTCTAGGCCAAGCTATTGTATTATGTTATATGTTATGTAATATGGTATTATAGTGTTTATGTATTTCATTCATTATTATCGTGTTGTACAGATGTATAATATATATTGTGTATTTTGATATGAAAGATTTTGTAAAAAATAAGTAAAAATTCTGAAATTTACTTTCTAGGTTCTCCGTTCATATATACATTGCACATACGATATAAAAAAGAACTACTAGTTGGATTCTGACACTTACAACATATCAGATGGTTTGTTACGGTTGTAGGAAGATTGCATAAATATTTATATTTAATTGTTATTCAATAGATCTATTTATTATGACAGAAGTGCCATCATCAGGGGTCCAACCATCAATTTTATGTTAAAGTCTTTGACTTTGATCTATTAAGCATTCTAGTATCTTCAATACTCTTATGTTGGCTATACGCAGATATTAGTTCTGTATTGAATATTTTGAAAATGGACGTCGTACTAAATGTCAAATCATATAATTAAACTAAAGAGTTGATATCACACACAAAAAATTAGAACTAGGATTGGTCGTAAGTCATGAACAATTCAGTATACTTAGTAAGTTTTTTTGTGAAACCGACTCCAGTTCGTTTACATAGTTTTTTTTTAAATCGTGTCAATATATTCCGATAAGATTGTAAAAGGATAGTCTTACTTTTTGTTTTGCAACTGAAAAATAGGCCTAAAAAATACGACTGCAACGACTATTTGAAATGATATCAATACATAACCCATTAAGGTGAAGCATTAAACTTCTTAATGTACTGTTTATTAAAACTATCAATCCTATCCTTAATTGGACAGGCATATTGTCTACAAAATAAGTTTTCAGCATGCCACATTTGGTATGAAAAAGCTTATTTCAGACTTTATTTTGTTCTCGTCTTGAATTTGTATGAAATATTCATCACTAGACGTACCATCATACGAATAATTCAAAAAACAATTCCAATGGTCCATCATGCAATTCCAAAACCATTAACTGGTATTCAATGAAAATAGTAACGATAAAAGAGGCGGTAATTAGCAAAACAGAATTTGTAGCGAAACGGTCGATTTAAGTGCCATATAAAAAAGGTAAAAATAAACGACGGAAATTCCAAAACTGACAGATGGCAAATTCATATCTCACACACATTCGACAGATTGAAAACAACAGTCATATTTCTGACTTGGTACCAGCATTTCCTTATGAAGACAATGGTGGATGGAAATTGTAGTTTGTAAATTATTGGTTTATATAGGATGCATCTTATGGCATCTACCTTAACTAAAGCTCCAGTTGTGGTAAGCAACCATCTGTCGCAGTAAATCAAGTCGTACGGTAACCTATAGTTGTTTATTTCTGTGTCATTTGGTCTCTTGTGGAGAGTTGTCTCATAGGCAATCATACCACATCTTCTTGTTTTACATTTGTCAGATAGCTATTCTTCTGCATTTACTAATCCTATCAATTGCTATTTTGTTTTATTGTTATTCGTTTAAAATCAACTTTTAATTGTTTGGTATGTTATTGAAAAACCAAAGATTTAAAGGTGCAACCACGCAAATAAGTAAACTCGAAGTAAAGCAAATTTTCATCGGTATTTTAAGGTACCTGTAACTGATTGTAAATAAATTAATACCTGTGTCTGATGATAGATAAATTTGTCTTGCTATACCAATCCAATGCCAGAGGCCGGTTTTCCCTTCAAATGTAGATCTATTGATCATTTCCTTGGCTTCTATTAAAGTAGAAATGTTTCCATACAGGTAAGAGTCTATATCTTTTTTGCAACTATCCAGTGAATCCCTCCATGTGCCATATTCTTTTAATTTGAAGAATTGATTCTTGTCTTCTTAAAAAACATAAACATTCTTTATCATTATACTAATTATAAGTTTTAGCGTTCTTGCCTACTAATATTCTAATTAGTATAAATGTAATCATAGTTCAGTTTAATGTCAAAAGTGTTTCACCTATATAAAATTTCCCAAATATTTTTAAATAAAAATAAAACACTCAAATTTTGTCCAAATGTTGCATTGGAACAAAAAGGCGCAATCAAAGCAGGAATGTATGTGGACTTCGTGCAATCCTATCGAGTACGTGCACGAATCTGTTGGATCTTTTATATTTTAAAATTAAGAATTTGTAAATACAAATTGGAGCATTCGATTGTAATATAACAAAATTTTATTGTTTCGAGTTCTTGAAAAACAAATGTCGGTAGAAATTATCGTCAATAGTACAGCTTCTGTACGGCATCTAATTAGTTATCAAAGGTACCATAATTATAATTCAGTACGCCAGACGCGCGTTTCAAGAAATACAATTACAAAGTTGAAGAGCATTGAGGATCCACAATTCCAAAAAGTTGTGCCATATACGGCTAAGGTATTCTATGCCTGTGATAAGAAAATCCTGAGTTTTTCGAAAAATTCAAAGTTTTGTAAACAGGAAATTTATAAAAATGACCACAGTATTGATATTCATGGAGTGCTGAATACTTGGCTGGTAATATCCTCGGAGACGAAACGTCCATCAGCAGTGGCATCGACCCAGTAATGTAAATAGTCAAAGGTACCAGGATTATAATTTAATTATAAAATGACTTAGTGCATGTGGTATGTATGGCGTATTTTCTTTGTTCTTACTTTCCATTTGATAAAAAGATATTTGTCAGTCCTAATAACTGCAATGAAACTTATGAACAACTGCTGACTTGTCTGTACAATGTATTTCATTTCTCATAATCAGTTACTCTACCATGACTTCCTCGGTCTGCGATGCACCCAATCCAGGTGATCTGAATTGTACTACCACTTATAAATTGTGAAACATGTTAAACATATTATTTGTAAACTGATCAACAATTTATCACCCAGCAATGTTTTCGAAATTGAAAAAGAGTTTTACTATTTACACTTAATACACACACTCCAATATACTCCAAAATAAGGATAAAATGAAATTAAATACAAGGTGTTGTGTTCAAAATGAACAATCTTCATGGAATGAATTATTCATAAACATTTTTTGGCGACGATATGTAAGCTTGTATAATGATATGATAGGAATATATGTTATCGATAAAGAAATTAAGGCAACAGTAGTTAATGATCTATCCTTGTGTAGATAGATATATTCACAATCGATTTGGCGAAAACGAATGCGAGTAAGAAAACCAAAAACGAGGGAAACATATCATAGAATACATACTTTTCTCTTGACAAAATCCTCCAGCTACAACTTGATCACAATTCATAGGAATAAATTCGTATTTGTCAGGAGAGTCGGTAGTGCATAGGAAAACACATAATTTACTTGTATTGTAGTTACCTAAAACAATAAGGTGTTCATCAATAATAAATTCAAGTCTGACACACAGCTAAAATTTTCAGTTTGTAACACAATATAACAAGATAAGAAGCGTAAATGTATGCTATTCGTTAAATCTAACTTTAAGAATTAATTTTAACATGTAAATCACCTTTTACATTAAAACCAATAAGTTCTCTTCTAATCTGAAATCATACAATGTAATGAGTATTTCCAAGACAGTATCGATTATATTGGACATACATAGCAAAAATATATCGTTCCTTGTATTTCAAAGTCAATGGTCAATATTATGAAAACAATAACTTATCGTATTATATGGTGAAAAATAATTTCTTTTTGGTGTAGACATGGCAACAATCTGCATTTATTTAATACACAATATTTCATAAAGTGGGTAAAAATGTCAAACAGTTTCGTCCAATTGAGAATTTCAAGTCATTAAAGTCATAAAATTTCTGACACCTTAGACATGTATCTATTGAGAGGTCCAAACGAATCATACATTTCTGCTCCTTTTTTCATCAAATTGAATTGAAAAAATCGAGGGTTAAATCTTTTTGAAAAACACTACAAGAATTTCTGGACCCATGGACTTGAACATGTGGACAGTCAAATAGAAAAATGTCATATACAACACGAACAAAACAAAATTGATGTCGATATAACCCACTTGGAAGGCTATATTATTCTTTCACTATCAAGAATTAAAGTCATATGAAACCTCAAATTAAAAAAACAATATACATATGGGTTTTTTTTATAACAAAATGGATAGTTTTCATTATTAAACGTATGTACATATACATTTTCTGAAGAAAATTCGTTAATTTGTCCACATTTAGAAGAAGTTTACTTTTTTGTAATTTCTTGCTTCCAGGAAGCAATTCGTCGACATATTTTCCGTATGCAAAGTGACCTTAGCGTGAACCTTCTCGTAAAAATGCGGTGATCGCAATACGCATGGGTCTGTAACTGAAATAAACTATTATCTGATTGTACATGTTAAACACGTGCTAACTATCCATACTTTTTTGTTGATTGTTTACTTTAAGGTGACAACCGGTAAACCTCGGAATCAAAACACGGCATTTAATGAGCTGCCATATTTGTTAAAACATAACAGACAGAGAGAAAAACATTGACGAGTATATGATATATTTGCGTAAAAATGATAAAATCGTGCACAGAGGACCAATTTTATGATATATACATGCATAGGTTCAAGAATTGGATAAACATTATTTTCCAATAGTCACTCATTTCATATGACCTTAAAATGTATTGGACAAAGACTTTCGATTTTAAAAAATCTTTTTAATAAATTTCTGTGTTCTAGCTGGAATGAGCAAATTGGCCTGCTAATTTTGAAAATTTGTTCATAATAAACATTTTATGAAAGGTTCATCAGTAAGATATAAAATTATTCTTTTCTTGACATGTGGTATTGAAACTGAATTTATAATCTTGCTCGTTATACAAATTATCGCGAATCAATGCGCTGGTAACTTTTTTCAATATTGATGTTTGGAAGGAGGAATAAATTTCTTAAAACTGTAATAGTCCTGCACTGAAGACTGAATCACTAGAAACAAATGATGGTAGGTACCAATTCTATTTTTTTCATAAAAGCTCTCAGGGGAAACTTTCCTTAACCCTCTTATCCAAAACTTTACAGAGCAAATCTTTTACATACCCCTTAACCAACCCTTGTTGTGGTCTATAATAGTGATAGTAATTTTTTTTGCCCGGAGGATCTCAAATTACGACTTACGAGGATTCGGGCTTGCATGTGTAGTCACTTCAATAACCGTGCATGCGGTTTTTTTTTTGTTGAAATTGAGGCCTTCATTTACAAAAAAAAACTGTATATAATTCATCTTGATATCAGCGCAAAAAATGTTAAATCTGTAAATTCTACCATTTTGTTCTTCCCTCGACTGGACTCGAACTCTTGCTACTGATATATCGTGGCACCAAATCGCCTTGCACTATGGCCGACTCGCCAATTACAATAAAAATACATGTATAATTCGACGTGATATCAGCCCAACGATGTTTAATCTGTAAATGTGCAGAAGCAAATTGTTTTGTTCTTGTGTAGCCGAGACTCGCACTGATGCTGATGAGATATCGTGGCATCAAATCCTCTGCACTTTGCCCGACGCGGGCGACAACCAAGGTTATACAATAATAAAGCTTTCAATGCCCGGGTAGTACCTTTCCTCGTCAGGTATAATCTAGCGTCGTTACACAATATATGATATGTTTAATATATATATAAATTAAACAGCTTAATGCCAACTGCTAGAAAAAAAACATAACACCTGAATTATCTGTACGTACCATTTTCATTTTTCATTCTAATTGGCGATGTGACATACACATTGAAAATATTTGTATGTTTGGTACTTCCACAATCATTTGGGAACGAATCGATATCATGCCGTTTTATTTTTCGACATTTTCCATCACATTGCTTTGGTGACAAACCATTTTTTTCCGGGATTTTACCCAAACACAAACACATATTATTCTACAATAAGAGAGGATAAATATAAGGTGGGTCATTATTATATTTTTGTTAGTTATTAAGTTACGACTATACATTTCGATAGAACAATTTGTTTATTGTCGTCATTGACACGAAGTAGAAAACTTTTATTTTAAAAAAAAACATGCAAATATTGGCATTCATTTAATAGTAATTAACAGTTCTGTTATGAAAAACATTTATGTAGTGACAATTACCTGGATGGAAAATGCAAACACATTGACCGGTAAACAACTTTCTTGGCATAATCCTAATGAAGGCGTTGGCAAAGGAAGCCTACGCCGTATGCCTGAATTATCCTTCAAGTAGTTCAAACTGTAACATCCTTTAAAAAAAGTAATGAAATGAAAAAAAAATAATTGTTTGCTGTTGTCGTAAGAGATGAATATTTCATGCAATTTCCGTATGAAAAGTCTTCACAATCCGAAGGTAAACCTTATTTAAATTGTTACGATTCTTGAGAAACAAACTAAAGAAAGGCATATCAAACTCATTTGTGCGAACAATAGTGTTCTTTTCCGAAGCTTGTCTTTATGAATATTTACTGTTTAATATATTTATTGTTATGTCAATTTGACGTGGCTCGATACTTCTCTTCCCGTCATTGAGTTGTTTTGTTATAGTGAATTTTCGTAATCTTGTATTTCGTTTTTGCTGGTGTGATGTGCCTTTGTTGGGTTTCTTTGTTGACATATTTGATGGTTTTTTTTATTAAGATTATAACACAATGTAGACTACTGTACCTCATTTTTTACATTTTTACCTTTTATGTCTGTAGGTTTTTTTTCATACAACTAAGAGGTTTAGCTAGCTTAAAAACCAGGTTTTATCCACCGTTTTCTACATTAGAAAATTTGTATACCTAGTCAGGAGTATGATAGTTGTTATCCATTCTTTTGAGGTGTTTTAGATTTTGATTTTGCCATTTGATTAGAAACATTTGGTTTGAATTTTCCTTAGAGTTCGGTATTTTTATTTTTTTACTTTTCAAATATTTTGATCGTTAATGTATATAAAAAGAATATAACATTACCTATAATATGTATCCAGGGAGACAACCTCTGATATTCTCCTGTCCAGTACTTCCCGCGAACATATTGTGATTGTCCTTGAATTAAGGAACTGTTTCTTTCACTACAAAACAATTGTGCGTCCATCCATGTCAGCTTAGATTCAGATGTAAATTCACTTACTCCTAATAGTAGAAAATAATAAGCAATGTAAATAACCATTTGTCATCCATTGTTAACTATTTATACATGTTGTGTTGACTTCGACAGACATGATTCATTCAAAGACATTGATAATCCATGAATAAGACAGACGTGTGTATCAATTGTTAATTGGTGTGGTTTTTATTTATTTTAAGTAGATTTGTTACGATAATCTCTTCAAAACACAATTTTTGTATACAGTAAAAGCAGGTTTCATCAAATTGTTTTTAATTGATGTTAATAGCACTGATTTTAGTCTTATCTTATGCAGAAATACTTGATTACATAACTTTAAATTAAATGTACGAGGTGTTTTATCCATTATTACATTTTCAATTCGTTGCTGTTTCCATTGGAACGTCGTCCATTTCATGCATTTTGAAAGCCTCGAAAACATGTGACATGTCAGTTATTTAACTGGAATTAATTCATTTCAAAATTTGTAAGAAAATGATACTTTGACGTATTATCCCATATACGAGAATTGACATGAAACGATATTTGTTAAACCTATTTATCTTATGGTCAACATTTCCATTTTGTTGAATTAGAAATCCCGCGAATCGTTGATCTAGTCTTTTAACATACCGGTATGACATCATATTTTTTCCGGCGTCAAACTTTAACATCAGGCATTTTAAAACATTTCGCAGGCTTCAAAGTGTAATAAAAAATTGACAAAATGATAACTTTTAGGTGCAAGGTGTGAGGGTTGTGAATATTATTGAAGAAATCACATTGGCTCGTTTCCAAGGACGAAATGTAAATCGTCATAACCTATGAAATCTATCAGTGACCTATAGAATATCCAATGGAAATGTCGTAATATCGTCTCACGACACTAACAAGCCAATCAAATTTTCATATCACGTTTTCGTTTAACACTCCGTACAGTATGATCCTATACATATCTCTTCATGCAAAAAAATTGATAACAGGCCGCAGCCTTAAGAGAAAACACTGTTAACCTTAAACAAATTGAGGTTTGAAGTTTTTTTTTTTATATAATTAGACTGTTTCCTTTGTCACGGTGGCTATTTTTAAAATTTCATTGCCACCATCTTGAAAATATTAAACCCCCAATGCATATCTCCACAGGGGAGTGCACATTATGGTGAGTGTTATCAAATGTTTTTCAAGTCATCTTCGAGAAATAAGTTGGACAAAAATGTTCAAAATGTATAATCGAAGAATATACATCCCCTTACCAAGGACATACAAAATATATTGCTTCTATCATGTGTTACCTCCAAACACAATATAATGGTCAGGTAGCGCCAAGGACTTAAAAAGCTGATAAAAGTTAATCAGAAATCTTTAATTGATATTTATAGCGGTTTATAAAGTGGATGTTAACAGGTTTAACGTTTTGTGTTATGGGAATTAAATGTATTTGCTTTCTTGAATATAATGAGGTCGTCCAGTTTGAATTGCTCACGGATTCCATATTTTTAAATAATCGGTCATCAATTAACTGTAAGTATCTCTACAACACGATTGTTTGCCGACCCATATAAAATGGGAGTCAAATGTTAAATCACTTAAATATACTTTTTTATAAAGAACATAAAGTTGTACCCAACAATTGTCATCACCTGATGGCATCATCTTACTATTCTTGTATTCCCTTTCTACATGTATGTTCAGAAAGTAAATAAATTTATTCATATGTCAAAAATGCACTAGAGATGCAAATACTATGATGACCTTTAATTCCGTAGACTTAAAGTTCAGACTCAAAGAAGCAAGCAAACCAGTGAGTGACGGTACTGATATTTGTTTTGTCTTCATAATCACTGTAACATAATACTAAAGGGCACATGAAATTGCTAAATATATGTCTTTCTTTTTAACATTTTTAAAAGACTTGGAGATATTAGGAGACAAGCCGAATTGATTATTTACAATAAACATAAACTTTGAATTCCTATGTTTTTAAGATGATAAGTTATAGACAAATAGTGATTGTTTTGGTTTTTTTAAACCTGGATAATTTTACCATCAACACAAATTTTAATGTTTCTTTGAAAATCAACACACGTAATCAAATCATTGTTTTTTAGCATGATAAAGTTTTAATCAATGTGAGTACTCACCTTGTTTAGCAATTAAAAGTATACAAATGCATATTTGAAAACTTCCCATTGTTTAGAAATACATGTCGTCTTTATATACAGCAAAACTTCCAATTGTATTTTGATAAAGTGCGGATAATAATAGTCAAATGAATGACATATCAAATTTAAGAGTTAACTGTGCACATGGCGAGTGCTCTCTTGATAACCAAAATTGTTTTCTCATTTTATCTAAATGATTTAACGTATCACCAATTAACCTAGTGTCCATATGGTGCATAAAAAAGTACAATGCAATAACCGGAAACCAATTCACTGACAGGAAATTAATTCGACACCAAAATAACCTTTGCAACTAGAATTCTACCCAATCGAAAAATAAATTCTTCGATCATTTACTAATAAACTGAGGTATTATTGCATAATTTATAAACTAATATGAACATACAGCTTAGTGTTGTTTAAATAATGATAGGAAACAATACAAGGTATTAAACATGTTCAATGTTGGATATCAACAGACTTCGTGTTCACCTTTTGGTCATTTTGTAATATTTGTTTTTTCCGTAGTGATACTAGATTTCCGTTAATTGTAGGATTGGTGTTACATAAAAGTTCAGTTTTTATTTTCATCTGGTTTTAAGTCACTGCGTTATTTTGGCTTCAACTTATCTTATGCCCTTGACTATCTTATTTAACAACAATATAAACAAAAGAAATATTCGTTTGCCAAATAAGTCAAATTTTCGAAATTTTCCGTCCAGGTAGAACATTTGACCTACTCAAAATTTTCCATTGAGATAGAACATTTGTCCGTTGCAAAACATTCAAATTATAAGTTACACCCCTCAATTCAAGAATCGACTAAGCTCTCCATCAGAATATTTATACTTGGCGGAAACCTGGTGACGAGGGAAGTTTTACAGAAAGATTATATGCTTCACAAAAAAAAGTAAGGGGGATGGTAGTAGGAACTACCCCATGTTCAACCTGAAATTACAAGAGCGGGAACCAGATGAAGGGGATAGGAAACAAGCGATAGTTGACCCAAATTTTACAATTTTATTGATAGTAGTACTTTTAACTCTCAACCAAACATCGCACAAACTATTATTGAGTATATTGCATGATTAAAGATTTCAGCTGTATACATTTTATACGCCAGTGTTTTAAGACGGATCAAATTATGATATACTGTTGTCTGATCGTCTGTCTGACATCATGAGGTGGTACACTAACTACATCCTGCTGTCACCATTTCACAAGAAGCTTTGATGAACATTTTATAAATAAATTGTTTATCAATATCTATTGATGTAAGCTCCCTGTCGATTTTGAGGAATTTCGGGTTTAATGTTTTGGATAAAAAAAAAGGTAGTGTTGCAGTTTTCAGACTATAGCTCAAAAACACTTTCATCAATACCTATGAAACTTTGGTGAAAGTGTTTAAGGTTCATCATAACAAATGGACAAATATAGCCATATTTTCACCTTAAAAACTACTCTGTGTACAGACGTACCTGTGCTGTTTGGAAAGTTTAACTGCCTATCATCCACTACTTATATAAAAGTTAAATGCATTTTGTGTTTAAGAAAGATAAAATCTTTCTCGGTTTTTGCTGGGCATTTTTTTCCCTTTCTGCAGAAGGTGTAAAATAAACAAACACCTGAATTACTTTGATACTGTCAACTCACTGACTCAGATAAACTCTTTAACTCACATATAGTTGTGAAGATACCTCTTGTCCATGTCAATTAAGGACAATCAAAACAATGCAAACCGGTTTTTTACCTGAGAGAGCATCTCATAGTTGTACCACAACTTAGTTAATTTTCACATCTTTTTCATAAAGGAAAAAAATGCCTATCAAAATCCAAAAGAGATTTTATCTTTCTGAAACACAAAATGCATTTAACTTTATTATATCTAGTGGATGCCAGGCATTAAAACTTTTCCAACTTCACAGGTAAGTCTGTACTCAGAGTAGTTTTTGGCATGTAAATACAGCCATATTTGTCCGCTTGTTATGATGAACCTCAAGTCTGCTGGTGTAAGGTCCCTTCTTATTTATTTTAACTTCAAATTGTACGTGTGGATAATGTATTGGACTTTATATAGATTCACAAAAAAGGGGAGGATTTAACCAATTTGACATAAAGCTCAGTTCCTTTTTAACCTTACTATTATTTGCTGTGTCCTACCATATGTCCCATTCAAATGTATTGATCGTTCTAACAAGGGGGTTAAAAAAAGAGGTTCCAACCCACGGAGGTACAAAACACTACATGACTGATGTGTCATATTAAAAATATTTTCAACTTTGTATGGTTTCAGAGGATTTGCGGCTCAATGAAATTGGTCTCTTACTTAGTTGTATATATCTCATGTCATATTAACAAAAAATTGGAATCGACAGAAGAAAGATCTCTTTCGTTTTGAAAATGAAATGTGTTTCCTGTGAAAAAAAGATTATTTCAAAGAAAAGTTTAGGAAGAAAAAAACTCTACGTTTATACGTCATATCACAAATATTTTTCACTTTATATGGTTTCAGAGAAGTTTAATGAAATCGATTTCTTCCACTCATTATTTGAACGCTTATTCGTGTCACACGTTATTATAAGAAAATAAATTACATGTTATTTATCAGTATGGACTTTTGACAAGGTCAGTACTTTATATATGGACCTGTTCAGATTAAATTGTTATTTAAAGAAGTATATATATAGATATATATACCTTTATTATTAATTGTTTCACAGATAACCGAAATCGTTTTAACTTTTTATTGCGAGTCACATGTCTTTACCATATAGTGCTATTTACGCGGTACAAATAAAATTATACAAGAGTTCCAAATGCTTAAGTTGAAATCATCCCTTCGTAAATTTTACGAACGCCATTACGAGTTGGTTGACCGTTGGAACAACCGTTATACAGATGATATTGGATATGTTCCTTATGTCTTAACTACAATCCACTTCCCTTTTCACTACGAAAGTGACCTACCGAATTATACTCTTTACCAGGTTCGTAATAACATAAGCAATATGATGGATGCCACATGTGGAGCAGGATCTGCTTACCCTTCCGGAGAACCTGAGATTAACCCCAGTTTGTTGTCGTGTTCGTGTTGCGTAGTCTTTAAAGTCCTACGTTGTGTTTTTTTGTTCTATTATTTTTCTGTTTGTCTTTTTAGGCATGACGTTGTCAGTTTATTTTCGATTCATGAGTATGACTGTTCCTCTGGTATCTTTCGCTCCTTTTTTATAACGATTTTTCCGATGTCGTTTGTTGCTGTCTGCCAAGGTAATTTTTAGTTTATGTTTATATAAATTAAGCCGATAGATTTTTTTTTAACAAAAGTCTCACATTTACAAATTCTTGAGTCGTTTGTACATAACCATACAACATGAGATATGATCATTGTTAAAACGATATATACCTTGACTGGTTTTTTCATAACTTTTTCTTTTGTTTTTTTAAAAGAATAATCAACAAACAAACAAATATTTTGTCTTCGAAGGGATAAAGGTATCTGTAAAAACAAATTACTTACCAATTTATGTTGTTGCAATAATTTAGAACACAATATAAAAAAAACATTTATTAATTTGGCGCCATAAAAAAAGTGCTAAAGATTCATAATTATCAATTCAATTAAAAAGAAATATGAAATAGTAGTAGAGTTTTGTTCAAATAACTATTTGTGTCCGATTTTGTTTTTGTAGTGCAAGAAGCATTTGATTGATATATTACTATATGGTTGTTTGTAAAAATATATAACCGATATGGTTGCAGTGTTCTAATAGCAAATTTTATCTTATATACAAAAAAAGATGTCGTATGATTGTCAATGAAACAACTCTCCACAAGAGACCAAAATGACACAGAAATTAACAGTTATAGGTCACTGTATGGTCTTCAACAATATGCAAAGCCCATTCCGCATATTCAGCTATAAAAGGCCACGAAATAACAATGTAAAACAATTCAAACGAAAAAACTAACGGCCTTATTTATGTACAAAAAATGAACGAAAAACAAATATGTTACACATTAAAAAACGTAAAACACTAAATAACAGGCTCCTGACTTGAGACATGCACATACATACAGAATTTGGCGGGGTTAAACATGATAGCGGGATTCAAACCCTTCTCAAACATAGACAGTGGCATAACAGTACAACATAAGAACGATTATAAGATTATTTGAAAAAGGCTTAACTCATCAGATGGACAATAGTACATGTGGACGTGGCCGGGTACTTGTACATCTCAACAATAAAAATACACTAGGTACAGATCTGAGAGTACTCGCAGTTTACTGACAGCTAGTTCAAACCCACCAACAACTATTACAACATCAAGCATCTAAGACTAAATTATTTTACCGATGTTCCAAGTTTAAAGATATAAAAAGATGTGGTATGAGTACTAGTGCCAATAAGACGAATCTCCACTCAAGCCATAATTTGTAAAAGAACAAAATGTTTATGTCGTTGTATGGTCTTTTGTTAAGTCAAGTACAAAAAGTAACTTAGTTTGGATCAACGAAATTTATAATATATATTTGGTTTACAGTTTGATTCAGAAGAAACACCGACATAGCTAGATAACGATTTAAATATCTAATTGCTACCAAAATTTGATATAAATAAGTATTGTAATTCTCATTGTTATAAAATAAATGTTTTATCAGTCTTACAAATCTAATCTTGAATTCTATCCTAATTCTATCTTTTTTTGGGGGAATTTTTTTTTAGAAATTTAAATGTGATGTCACCAAGTGCGTTGATGGCTTTCGCTAATTGGGCTGTGTATTTTTAATTTGCTGAGTTAAGTTGTTTTATGTAATGTATTCGTTTTTATTCTGTATATCTATTATATAGTCATTTTATAAAAGTTTTTTAAAGTATAAATTATTCTTAATAATAAGGATGTTCTTATTCCAGGCAGAAAGCTTTAGCCGTATTGGTCACAACATTTTGGAACTTTTGGTCTTCAGCGCACTTCAAATTTGTACTTGTTTTGGCCTTCGAACTTTTTTCATCTGAGAGTCACTGCTAAGACTTCTGTGGGCGAAACGCACGTCTAGCGTATTAACTTTTAAACCTGATACCTTTTGTTAGTCATTATTCGTGTGTTTCTCTGTCCTATATTTTCTCCCATTTATTTGAATTGTAGTCCTGTCATGTAATGTTGTCATTTTAATGTTATATTTAACATTGCCATTAAAGCGGGAGGTTTGGCATGCCACAAAACTAGGTTCTACCCACCATTTTTTTTCTTAAATGTCCTGTACCAAGTCAGGGAAATTGCCATTGTTATATTATATATAAAAGGAAGATGTGGTATGATTGCCAATGAGACACTTGTCCACGAGAGACCAAACTGACACAGAAATTAACAACTGTAGGTCACCGTATGGCCTTCAACAATGAGCAAAGCCCATACCGCATAGTCAGCAATAAAAGCCTCCGAAATGGCAATGTAAAACAATCCAAACGAGAAAACTAATGGCCGTATTTATATATAAAAGAAAATGAACGAAAATTATAGTTTGTTTCTGGGTGTGTTACATTTTAATGTTGTGTTTTTGTTGTGTCGTAGTTTTCCTCTTGTATTCGATGTGTTTCCCTCAGCTTTAGTTTGTAACCCGGATTTTTTTTCTCAATCGATTTATGAATTTCGAACAGCGGTATACTACTGTTGCCTTTATTTTTGTATCACAGCAAATGCAATTGCAGATGAAAAAAGAATGAAAACTTCATAGAACTCTACAAGTAAATTTATTCTACGCTAAATATAGTATTCGACAGTGTTCGGTATATAAATAACTGTAATGGTTGGAATGAATACAAAGAGGGGAAATTATAAAACTTCAACTTACATTGAAAATAAATTATGTTGACGTTATTCCATATGCTATTGAGACTTCAATAATGTACCAATATCAGCAAGAGACATTTTGATAAAATGTATCTGGATTATCTTTTATATAATCTTTATCTTATTGATAATGTTAAATATAATCTATATTTATGGTTCTAAAATATTGTCATGAACGTTACTTCAACTACAGGGTACTATGATTTATACTGGAACACTTTCTCCACAATAAGGGATCTATTTAGAGATGAAAATAAATTTGACATTTGTGTTACGATTTAAAAAGCTATCAATGTATTAATTTAAGTTACAGTATAAAAACAATAACAGGTCAATGTCATAAAAATATCAACTTGTTTGTACTTGGCGCAAAACTGGGGAAATGCTCGAAAGCTCGCCCTTCCCCAGTTTCTCGGCATCATAGAAAAAAGTTTATATATTCCTGACATTGAACTAATATTGTATTTAAGAATTGAATGCTCTTTTTTGTAACTGCATTGGGGTGTAAAAGCGTCGACCGAAGTACATTTTGTATGAAGCGCAGAAGCGCTTCATTCTAAAAATGTGTGCACGGTCAACGCTTTTACAACCCTATGAAGTTAAAAAAAAAGAAGCATATAAACACAGGTGACTATAACCCAACGTAAAATAGTGGGTAGTCCCAGGTGCCTTGAGATGGTACATTGTAACCAGACCCTGGGCACCATGTGGTACCCGTTATCTTAACTCGTTGATAAGTCTAGTTGGTGCTGTCATATTCGACGAAAAAGGGTGTATTGTTTTTGTAATAAGGTTTTCCCTAATTAATTGTATTAATTGTATTTGGTGGAATCGGGAAAACCTTATTACAAAAACTATCTCCCCCTCCATAGGAATAGTGGTTTTGACAATATAAACATATCGTTAAGTATGTTATATGGGATTTTATATTTTGAATATTTAAATCCGAGGTGACGATGTTTGACGATGCATCATCATATATTATGTGCATCACTTTAATAGCAATATACGTACACACACTTTGAAACATATTAAAATAAAAGTGAGAATGGAAATGGGGAATGTGTCAAAGAGACAACAAACCGACCAAATAAAAAACAACAGCAGAAGGTCACCAACAGGTCTTCAATGTAGCAAGAAATTCCCGCACCCGGAGGTGTCCTTCAGTTGGCCCCTAAATACTAGTCCAGTGATAATGAACGCCGTACTAATTTCCAAATTGTACACAAGAAACTAAAATTAAAATAATACAAGCCTAACAAAGGCCAGAGGCTCCTGACTTGGGACAGGCGCAAAAATGCGGCGGGGTTAAACATGTTTATGAGATCTCAACCCTCCCCCTATACCTTTAACCAATGTAGAAAAGTAAACGCATAACAATACGCACATTAAAATTCAGTTCAAGAGAAGTCCGAGTCCGATGTCAGAAGATGTAACCAAAAATAATAAACAAAATGACAATAATACATAAATAACAACAGACTACTAGCAGTTAACTGACATGCCAGCTCCAGACTTCAATTAAACTGACTGAAAGATTATGATTTCATCATATGAACATCAGGCACAATCCTTCCCGTTAGGGGTTTAGTATCATACCATCATAACATATATGAGAAGAACATAACCCGTGTCATGCCAACAACTGTTTATTTAGATTTCTTATAAAAATGTACACTTTAATTGTTCAGTTTTTGTACAAGGTGATATATGTGTATGTAATCATCATACTTGTTAAGCACAATACTTCAGTAGTTTATTCTGTATCAACATGATGTTTTGACGTTACTTTAGGAAGAACTTATGTGAGGTTTTGGATTAAATGCTAAATGTTCGGACTCCTTGGTGTTTTTCCATACGATACAAGGTAAAATATTTTGCCCCATAACACCTATCTATCTTTTAACATAAGACTTAATAGCACATAAAAGGTCATTTGACAAAATTTAAGGAGAATCTTGATTTTCTTTCTTTTGATTTGAGACCAAAATAATAACAATGCAAATATAAGGTAAAAGTCCGAGTCAGCCAAATATCTCTATAAGGAGCTTAATGACCTATCAATATTTTTAGCTTATTTTGATCCTTAACTAATACTCTTCCAGCTTTAAGTATAAATTTTGATTTCTTGATTTATTTAATTCTACCTTAGATCACCTAAGTACATCCTTAATAACTTCACATTAAATGTTACCCGTATAATCATGATAATAGAGTTATAATTAAGATACAAAATATTAACTTAAATCGGATGTTGGTCGCATTTGAAGACTGCTACATGAGATTATACATCGGAGAAACTATTCCTTTACTGTTAGGATATGGAAGTATGTGGTTTATCGTCACATTTTCTACCAATGAATACTAGAACATGGTGAGGAATCTTTGACACTGCTTCCTGTCTCTGTGTTTTTCTTTGTTCTTCTACAAAAAAAGAACCAATATAAGCAGCGATGTTTTATCCATAAAAAGGTTATATAAACGAAACAAAGATAAAGTAAGTAAACAATTCCTTTCATATCCGTTCATACAATGTCACTTTGAGGTTGAACAAATTAACAACTCTATTATGTTTTGAACGTTTTTTTAATGTACAGTTTACTTTGTACAAAATGTAGCAATAGATTAATATTGTTGTTATTTGTAATGTGTATTTTAAGTTGTACTTAAGTCGTAATCAAAATATGTATAGAACAGAAATAAATATTAAAATATTTTTTTTCAAAATATTATTGATGTTTTTTGTCTAATATATATATCAGTTTAATTGAGGTCTGGAGCTGGCATGTCAGTAAACTGTTGTAGTCTGTTGTTATTAATGTATTATTGTCATTTCATTTATTTTCTTTTGTTACATCTTCTGACATCGGACTCGGACTTCTCTTGAACTGAATTTTAATGTGCGTATTGTTATGCGTTTACTTTTCTACATTAGCTAATGGTATCGTGGAGGGTTGAGATCTCGTAAACATGTTTAACCCCGCTGCAATTTTGCGCCTGTCCCAAGTAAGGAGCACATGGCCTTTGTTAGTCTTGTATGATTTTTAATTATAGTTTTTTATGTATAATTCGGAGTTTGGTATGACGTCCATTATCACTGCACTAGTATACATATTTTTTATGGGGCCAGCTGAAGGACGCCTACGGTCAATGCATTGTCAATTGCACTTCTTGAAATATCATTTGTAGGTTTTTAATTAGTTCATAAAAGCCTTTCATTTGTTTCTACAATTTCAAAGCAAAAAACATTGATAAACATTTATGTTAAGTAAAAAATGAGGTATATCAGAAATCGTCAATAATAATGCAACGTATGACAAAACACATTTAAAACCATCATTCAAATCCTGTGGGAAAAATAACAAATAAACAAGAACGAACAACATATGGTACCTATAGCCTGTCTTTGAGAGGTAGAATATTTTATGAGGTTTAACCAGATATATGTGTACTCCATTCCTTTCCTCTTTTGATTTTATGGCCGCGTATGTCATAAAAGTAACACAAGCAATAACAAAGCACTTCAGTATAACGATCAAATTAATGCCTACTAACTTCAGCACGATTATCACTATTCAGCACAAAATTCTAAAATCGGTGCCCATATCAGCTCGCAACAACAATTTTAGCTTGGAAAGATAGCTACAGTTAATGATTTGAAAAAATAGATACAAAATCAACGAGTCCATAACGCTAGCTGCAGTCCCTGCCGTTCAAATAGTTTCATAGTTTCCCTAAACCAATTAAAGTTAAGTAGCAGATACTATGAAAGTTGACAAAAACATAGTTTTTTATCTAAAAAATTATTCAAATAAATTTATCATAGATATCAGGATTAACATTTTATATTTATGCCGGACGCGCTTTTTGTATTTAAAAGACTCATCAGTGATGCTCGAATAAAAAAAGGTTGAAAAGGCCAAATAAAGTACGAAGGTCGAGTAGGATCGAGGACCAAAATTAACCCTTTTAGAGTTTTCTTTTAATTACCAATAGACTTTTTTATATTGCCGACTTTTGACTTCCGATTATATAATCGACAGGCTACATTTTATGTGGTAGAACATCTTGGTACTCAGTCCAGTAAGAGCCATTAAAATAAGTAAACCCAAGCATATAATCAGTGTATTTTAAGGGGAAAGTGATTTTTTCCTGTGAATTTGTCGTGTAAAGATTATAATACGCAATTATTTTTCCCAAAAAATTGTACCGATTTAAAGCTTCAATTTACTTCTTTACGTTGCTCGTACGTGACATGGTACTAGAATGTCTTATTGCAGAGTAGGTAACTTGTCGAAGTCAAAAGTCGCTTATATGAAAAAAGTATAATGTGAATTTATCAGATATCAAAATGCCATAGTAATACTTTTTAATTGTTTTCGTAGGTCCAGCAAGCTTAAAGGGAAATCACACTATTGTTTATACGCATCGCTCTCGGCGCCGCCATAGTGTCGTAACTGTATTATGACGTCGCCGTTTTCGATTCCGCCGTAAAGGTTGCTAACTTATGAAAAAGCGAACGCTCGAAGGGATGTTCCACTAAAGCAGGAGAAATGATAATGGACATATCATATTTTTTACAACTGATATGTTGTACTAGCGAGTTTCTAGATTGTATTGGGGTTTACCTGCGGAATACAAAATAATGGGCAAATACTGCAGAATAAAAGGCAAAAAAAAAAGATTGAATGATGAGGTGCTAAAATATAGAGAATAAAAAATATTGGAAACACAAAATATACATTAATAAATGAATGACCCACTATCCAGACCATTATGATAAAAAGGATCTACCAATACAAAACACATAATCATCATGCATAATCAACACTAAGAACGTTGGAATTTCATAGCATATTCAATGTAACTTAGTACCCCCTCCGACCATTTTCTCGATAACGAAGTCGGTGACATATAATTTTTTTTTAATTTTCTAATGTATATGTTCAATATCTAATTGAATTCTAAATTTCCAAAAATATTATGGACTCATCTTGACCTTAAGTGCAAAAATGAAAATGCTACTCGAAATGGACAAAATGTATGGCAAAAAAAATAGCCCAAAGTGGTCATGATGAAATGGCACAACTTTGGCAGCGTATGTAGGGTTCAGCGTATAATTTTTTTTTATTTTTTTTTTTTGGGGGGGGGGTACAAATAGACCAAGAGTACCAGCAGGTTAGCGTATAGCTATCGGAATCTGTAGTTTTCTGTTCAAAAGAGGGTTGTAAATAAGAACAATGAGTTTCAACTTACAGTTTTCTCATATCACATGCATGCAACGTCATAACTATTATAGTCTTCTATACTACATGTATAAATAATTCATTAAACATCTCATTTCATATAAGTATTTATCCGGCTCAGCCTGTTGGATTTTTACAAAGCAGAGTCAAATTCATATGTTCTAATCTAGTTTTGAATATGCATTAAACTTGCCAATGGACGTAAATGTGTGAAGTCCTATTTTAAATCGTTATTTATTTCACATGTGACGACAGAAATGATCTAAGTGTCGTCCATCTTTCCCAAATGTTCCTTTGATATCTAACGCCTCTGAACCCTGAACAGTTTGGGCAAGTTTGGATACAATATTGAAGCTTGATACGGTCTAAATTTGGATTGTGATAAAATTTTTGACATAATATAGGTTTCTGACACAAAATAAATGTGGTCAAAGGTATTAAAAATCTATTGTGCAATACTGTGCAATTGGAGATTTCTTTTTGAGATATTTCGAATAATTTGCAAAAAAATAGAATAAAACGCCACCCCCTCCCCTCTTGGGGTAATTACTGGCCGACCACCAAACTCAATCCCAGCCTTCCCTGTGTGGTATGGAACCTTGTAGTACAATTTTAGATAGATCCATACACTTAAACACAAGTTATTGTAAAATAGTAATTTTAGTAAAATGCTTGTTTGTGGCTCCTAATTCCTGAACGTTTTGAGCAATTACATGTACCCTTTAAATCAATTTCAGCCTTTCATTTGTGATATGGAACCTTGTGGTACAATTTCAGAAAGATTCATTACTTCTCAATGTCATATTAGAAATTTATGAAAATCAAAAGGGTATTTACATCAACAGATATAAACAATTTATCAAAGTTGTATGAAAATTGATGAAAGCGATATTGAGTTATAATTGTCCGAAAACTTGAAAATCCCCCCTTTTTAATGGATAAAACCCTATAACTCGAAAACGTAAAATCAAAATTTATAAAAAAAAAAAAGAAAGGGAGCTCACGTCAATAGATATAAACAATGTCCGACATGTTGACGACGGACGGACGGACAGATGTATACCATAATACGTCCCGTAACCGGGCGTATACTAATTCAACACGTACTATACATTTGGCTTTACCAGTCTCCAACAAGAGAAATATCTAACACACACACACACACACACACACACACATGTATTTATGTAGAGATATATACATGTCTCACAGAGTACTGCTAAACTAACAAACACATTAATGGTCCGTCTGGTGAAAGAATATTCCACTCATATAGACAAATGTTTTGTGCTGATGTTCATGTAATATTTGCCACTGAAAGTTTTGCAAAAACAAGAAAACAATGGTAAAAAAAAATAAAAAATAGTAATAAAAGTTCAGATGTAGGTTCGAGTTTAGATCACTCAATGTGATCACTGTCGACAGTGATTAAGGGATATTGTCGGAGACCGTGACTGAAAAGGACATCCAATTTTTTTACTCTTTATTCTTTGGTTCTTTAAACAAAAATAGCCAACATGGTATAGCAGAGAGTGCTTAAATATTGGCACACAAATTCAATTAATTATTTTCAAATTAACTATCATTAATGAGGGGTGGGGTGGGGGGGGGGAGGTCAGAAGAGTCCTGATCCCGAAATCCCGGGCTTAAAATTAAGAAATTATTCCTTCATGTCATGCTCTATGCTCATTTTAACATGGGTAGGCATTATATTTGTCGATATTTTACACTGAGCGTTAGCGAGGTGTGAAATGTGGTCAAATATAATGCCTACCCATGTTGAAATGAGCATAGAGCATGACATGAAGGAATTATTTCGATTCTAATAGGACAAATACAGTATTTTCATAGGTCGAAGCGTACGAAAATACCATAAAAATGTTTGGCTTTTCCCATTTCCTCCCCGAGGAGTCTGTGCATTACATTTCATATTTGATAAGTTTAAAAATTACAAGCAAGGTAAATATATGTTGTTTTATAAAAAAATATATAATAAAAGTTTATGTTAGCTGCTTAAATGTATATATTTTAAAGGATAACGATGGAAATAACGTTAATATACACAGTAAATTCGTGAGCATGTGTCAAACATATTTTGTGCTCATTAGAACACGGCTTTGTTCACAAAGCGTAATAAGGACGTTATATTAGAATAAAAACATAAAATCCCGAGGTCCAGAATTTAAAAAAAAAAAATCCTGACATCCCGAACATCGAAAAAAGAAATCCCGGATCCTGAGCTTAAAAACACTTGATCCCGACGTCCCGAAAAAGGTCCTGCCCCCCCCCCCCCCCCCCCCTCATTAATCAGTATTGGCAAAAATAGGTGCATTTACCACAATGAAAGATAAATGTGATAAAAGAATATACATTCAAACAAAAAGAGGTGCACCAACAGAAAATAGAAACCACATTCTTACTCTTAATTTCATCGGATCTCAAAATTTAAACTCTTACCAGAATTTTTTACTCTATCTAACAGTATAACTCAAGAAGTTTCTAAGTGTAACTTGAGCTTAAACTAGAAATCTTACTGGAAAAAATATTCGAAATCAAAATAAAACTTGAACTTTCACTCAAAATTTAACTGGAACTCGAACTTAATTTGTGTCGATTATGGATCCCGGAGCGTTGTGTAATAACAGAAATGTTAGCCAATTTTAAATTTCTTCCGAAAACGGTGTCATTGGGGGCTTTTTTTTAAAGTGCCGAGTTTGTGGCTTTTTAAACACGGCATTTCGGGTTTTATCTTCCCGGTGCAATGGACAAGTTAGTGAATTTATTCTGTTTGTAGTCTAAATGGAACGTGTTACTTTTCAGCCCAGATACCCTCAATCTTCCGAAGTAGAAGATTCTAAATCTGCAAGCCGTAAATTAATTCTTTAATACGGAATGAGGCACACATTAGTTTTTCATATACAACAAATGCAATTAAAAAATTTAGATGACTCCAACTTTGACAATTACTTTTTAATAAACTGTTACTGTATGTTTAATAATGAATAATCAAAATACCTTAAAAAAATATTATTATATAAAAAAAAGGTTTAACCCAATAGTTCCAAGCATTGCAAGAAATGCTGCTATGCTAGCAACGTCGTTCTATATATAGATAACGTTAAGAGTAAAAAGTTATAATTCCCGCCAAAAATTGATATAAGATTATTTCCACTGTAGCGGATTTAAAACATTGGTGACCCCCCGTTTTTATTTATGCTTTTAAAATCTCCCCTGAAGCTGCAACTAATGCAGAAGTTTGAAGGAAAAAACATTAGTAGATTTTTTTTATTTCAAGAAAAATCTATAATAAACGGTAATTAAAAATGGCGGGAAATGTAAAAAGGCTTTAAAAAATAAGGAAACTGAGAAAAATAAATGTGTATAAGATATAAGTTACAATTGACTGTTTCGGTTAAACCAGTTAAACATCATTTTTCAATAATTTTGCCTTCTTTTAGCATTTTTGAGCGCTATTTCCATATTACGGTATAACGCAATTCTTTACTTATTGATGACGTCATATCTCGAAAACAACATCGGTAACCCCAATTTTTTTTTCGCCTAAAATATTGAAATAAGTATGATCTGTCTACATGCAAAATTTTAATGAATTATTATTAGTAGTTTAAATAGTGTGATTTCCCTTTAAGCGATTCAAATATTAATAACATTCTTTAAGTTATTGTCCAGATTCGACTATACCTAAAGTCCATTTTGTGTTATTTACATTGAATATTTTATTAAAACATATTTTTCTCATCATGCTCATTATAATATTCAAAATCTCTGAAAAGAAAAATATCTGGTGTTTATAAAAGAGTTTAAAATTCTGATTATCTTTTTTTTTTTAATGTTATGTCAAAATCATGTTTCTATATTTCATGTTTGCAGAATAATGTTTTAAATTATAAATGTCATTGGCTTTGTTTATATCATACCATTAGAATGTATTTGAGGTACTGGTTTGCTAGATCAAATGTTGTTGTGAATCTTATTGGTAGTCATTGTCTTTGTAGAAATTGGTTTTTATGGGGAAATGAAAGCCTGAGTGTATTGTCCTGTCCGGATTGTAGTTGTGTAGAAACTAGTTGACGTCTGGTATGTCGAAAGCGAGTTCCCCTTTATCTACAATTTAAAAGTACATGTTCCCTTGTTAATAATACTTTGTTTGTGAATGCACACTGTTTAATAATGGCTTAATTGTATTAATTTATTCAACTGAACTCAAACAGTTTTATTGTATTTTATAAACATAAATAAATCTTCACTTAATGATTCAGTACAAGCGTTAACGTTATTTGTTATAATTTATTCGGCGGATTTTAAAACATTTTGATACATATCCGAATAGTTATCTTTGATTTCAGAATTGATTTAAAAGTTTTTGATGTCGGTAAAACTATATGCCTCTTATAAAGTCGGCTATACATATTTTGTTTTATTACAATTCAATCTAATGACTTTCTAAACTTTGATTTTAACTTCATTCAACTGCAATGCTGATAAGCTGTTCCTTTGACATCAACTACCTCTATTTGTGAACACTCTGACTTTTATCAATAGAAACACATGAATGTGTTCATAGTTGGTGACCTTCTGCTGTTGTTTTTTCTATGGTCGGGTTGTTGTCTCTTTGGCATATTCCCCATTTCCATTCTCAATTTTATAGTACACGGATGCTCCACTCGCACTATCATTTTCCATGTTCTGTGGCCCATGAAATTGGGGTCATAACTTTAATTTGGAATTTTTGTGTTTTATCTGTTTTTGTTCTGTAGCTAGTCACCACTTCAGTTTTATCATGTATATCTATTGTATAGTCATTTTATAAAATTTACAGTTTGCAAAGGTATGTTTTATTCTATATTCTAAATTATATTAAGGATGTTGTTGTCCCAGGTGGATAACCCTGGCCGTGTTGGTCGAGACTTTTTAAACTTTTGGTCCTCGATGCTTTTTAGCTTTGTACTTGTTTTGGCTCTTAAACTTTTTTCATCTGGGCGTCGCTGGTTAGTATTATGTGGACGTGGCGCACGTCTGACGTATTAAATTGATAAAAAAGTCCTCTTTTGTTGGCTATTAATCATTTGTTCCTCTGTCCTATATTTTCTCCCATTTATTTGTATTGTAGTCCTGTCATGTAATGTTGTCATTTTAATGTTATGATTAACATTGTCATTAATGCGGGAGGTTTGGCATGCCATAAAACCAGATTCAACCCACCATTTTTATCTTTAAATGCCCTGTACCAAGTTAGGGAAATGGTCATAGCTATATTATCGTATATGTGTGTGTTACATTTTAATGATGTTTTTCTTTTGTGTCGCAGTTCTGTTCTATTTGATGCGTCACCCTCAGTTTTAATTTGTAACTCGGATTTGTTTTTTCTTTATCAATTTATGAATTTCGAACAGCGGTATACTACTGTCAAGTGAAATAAATGAAGTAATAGCTGTTTTTATAAAGGATTTCTTAAATCTTTGAAATTATATTTTATACAATTTATGTAGTTTAATTTAAATAAAGTATATAAAATAACATTAACATTTACTCAATCAACGGTTTTATTTCGAATTCGCTGTAATAATGCCGACGTGTTCGCAATTTCATCCCGTTCATATACTATACACAAATCAGACAAAACAACCGTGCTTACATCTCTGCATTTTGCATACACAAAATCGACATAACTCTGGAATCTTGTTACACAGTATGATATGCTAATGTTTTCCTTCCGAGTAATGTGAGAAAAAAAATCACATAGTTTACCTACTTTAAATTAACCTTTTTTTCACATTCTAGTAACTAAAGTTCATTTTGAGACATTCACACAACATGTACTTCCAGTTAGCAAAATGGCAGACGCCACTTCTTGATCAGGAGGATCTTAAAGAGCAACTGATATCTTTTCCATTTGTGTGAAGTTAATGTTGCACATGCGTAATTTTTCTATTTAGTAATATGTTACTGTGCTTATCCAGTAACCTTTGAGGTATCACAACAGCAGTTGCTTGAACATTATAACAAATTGCAGTTAGATTTATTCTCTAACTAACTGATCGATTAGTAACATAGTTTAGCAGATTGCTCAAGTGAAAGGTTGTAAGTATGAAGTGAGTGCTGTGAAATGAAAATTAATACTAACAATTCAGTTCCAGTTAGATGATGTCTGTCATGAATTTCAAACAAAATAATGACTTATCATAAAATGTGTCACTAATTCAGAAGGTCTAGCTTTTACAAGAAAACATTCATCATAAATAGATTTGATAGAATAATAGTTCAAAACTTGTTTTGTAGGTCAATATTTTATAGCTTTGTTTTCTAAGATGACGTATTAAAGTATTTGTGATTTGGATAAAATTTTCGTTAAGACTTACTGATCTGCTGGAATTAAGGGGGAATACTTTTTATTGAGTCCTTATATATTAAAAAAATATAGAATAACACCAGGCTTATGAGTTTGCTTACAAAAGATTCATCAAGACGACTTGAATAAAAAAAAATGAACTGCAAATTAGTACAGTTTTACAGCATTGAGAACAAAAAAAAATAAGAAAGGTTTTGACAAATAATGCTTATACTTGTTATATAATTCTGGGTAGTAAAAACTCATAAGGAGTAAATTGAATAATTTAAAGTTTTACAAAACAGTTAATCTATAATACTACCATACCAATAAAATACATGTCAATAAAGATTTGGTGACTTTAGGCAGGACAATACCTACTTACTTTATAAAGGAATTTGAAATATTCATAGAACTTTGAATGTGTTCCACAAAATTATTTAAGGTAGATTCATGGTATGCCGCAATCTTGGATTGTACAATCACAGTACAAAATCGGTCTAGTTATTTGCCCAAATCAGCAAATTTGGAAACAGATTTGCAATTTAATGGTTAGACTGTTTATTTATATAAAGAAAACTTGCTAATTTATTGTATAATTCAAAATATTTTAACAAATATCAACCTTTTTGGTTTTTAAAATCATTTTTTTTCAAATGAGCCATTTAAGGGGAGATAACTCTTTTAGCACAAAATTTATACTGGGCTAATAGGGAAATTTTTTATTTTTACTTGTGGCAAGAAAACAAGTTCGGTGACACCATGTTTTCTTTTTATTTTCTTAAAACATATTATAAAACCTATCTTCTCACAATTTTTTTCAAAATTCTATCTCATAGAATTTTTTTATTCAGTGTTATGTGTTTTTTAATGAACAAACTAACCAAATTTAGGCAATTTTCAACGACTCATAGCTTGAAAAATAGCACGGTGACCCATACTTTTTATTATATTTTTGAAAACAGCATAGGAAAATCTTCATTTTGTCAAATTATAAGAAAATTCTGTCTCAAAAAACATTTACTTATGATCTACCTTAAGCAATTTTAATCATATAAACAATAAATTACAGTGTTCTTTTAAGAAGAAAGGATAATAGCTACATGTAGTTTAATAATCAGGGAAATAATGTAATTTGAAATATTCATAGAACTTTGAATGTGTTCCACATAATCATTTAATCAGTTTTGTTTTCCAAATTTTAACCATATAAACAATAAATTATAGTGTTCTTTTAAGAACAAAGGATAATAGCTAGTTTAATAATCAGGGAAATAATGTAACAAACAAATTACTTATAAAATGACAATAGTTGATATTTGTTAGATAGAACAATATTTTGCTGATTTGATGGTAATCAATATTAGTAGCAGATTAAAACAATTGCAATTACGCACAACTTGGTGTAGGAAAACGGAGCTATAAATTATAGACTTACAAAACAACGTTTGAACTAATAAAATTACCGGTACCAATTTTCTAGCACCAGATGCGCATTTCGACAATACATGTCTCTTCAGTGATGCTCGTGGCCAAAATATTTGAAATCCAAAGCTTATATAAAAGATGAAGAGCTATAATCCAAAAGGTCCAAAAAGTATAGCCAAATTCGTGAAAGGAATCAGAGCTTTGCATGAGGGAGATACATTCCTTATTATCTTTTTGATCTATTTGTGATAAGTTTACATGTCACAGTATGACCTTCTAAATCAGCGACTTATATTATGATAAGTCATCATTTGGTTTGAAATTCATGACAAAAACATCATCTAACTAGATCTGGATGCTAAGTATTAATTCTTATTTCATACTAACACCCTTTCAATTGAGCAATCTGCTAAAATAATTTACCAGTTGATCAGTTAGTTGGAGAAAAAATCTAACTGCAATTTGATAAACTGTTTTAGACATTGCTATTGTGTTACCACAAAGGTTACAATGAGCTCTTTAACTTGTTTGGTTTGTTTTTTTGTTGTTTACCGTAATTAGTCATAGTGATATGGTTAGTTTCTACTTTAAGCTTCGAATGGTCCTTAGGTAATCTATGCTTCTTTTTTTTTCTACCTATTTGTAAAAATCATTTTCATAACATATGTCGTCAATTGAATCAAACTCAACGAAGACAATAATGTTGGCCTATACAGGTACATTAACGAATTACTAACGTTTGAAAACACTTAAATTTGTCATTTTAAAATTATTTTATTTAAACTTACAAAGCAAACAACTATAATGACAAGTATGCGGCACCAAAGGAAATAATTGAAATTTTTAATATAGTTATTTGTCAATGTTTATTATCACACTTTGCACCATTGTATATGTTTAGATCTGATAGATATATATTTATAATGACGCACTCAAACTATTTAATTATCAATTGACTGAATATGATTGATATTATCAGTTTACAACAAGAAAAAAATTTTCAAAGTCAATCCATAAGCAAGAAATCATTGGTAAATGTTATAATCGAATCATATTTACGATTACAGTGCAACCTGGCTTATACGACACCTGAGTATTCCAACATCCTGCTTTAACCGACACATTTTCTTGGTACCAAAATCTGTATATCATTACAGAAAAAAAACTGTTTATCCAACAACCTGCTTAATACGACATTTTGTTTCTGGTCCCCCAGTGTGTCGGATAAGACAGGTTACACTGTATTTACATTCCTTTTCAATAAGATCTATTTTTGAACAAATTTACGACTGTTACAACAGACGATACATCTGAGAAATTATCTTGACTGTTTGGTGTGTCATTCCAAAAGCTTAGTTTGCTGGTGATAATTGCCTTTAGACTGTGAATGCTTCTAGGACTATTTGTATATTGTGAGGCATGGCTGGTACTGGCGCTGTCTTTATCTGTTTTCATCCCTTTTCGTCGCCTGAAAATTAGTGTGATGAATTACTCATTATATTCATGCGTAACAAATATTTTAGTTACGGAAGTATTGGCAAATATGATAAATGGGCCATTGTCAATACCAAAGGTGGTTTCGTTGGACGATTGATCTAAGTAGTTCAACTACAGTATCGTTAGTATGTCAACACAGAGTTTGATAGCTGTGCTGCACCTCAAACCGTAGTTGTATGGCCGAATTTAAAAGGTACGTTTCGGGTTCTTCGCCAATAAAAACTAATTGAAACGAGATTAGTGCCGACCGTGGCTTTGAACAACAGTCAATTAATGAATAATTTAATCAATTGTCAATATCATGTTGACTATCATTTTAATAGCTATGAATCGAAACAACATATAAAAAGTAAAATTATAAAGATACTGAACTTTAAGGAAAATTCAAAACGGAAAGCCCTTTATCAAAAGATCAAACACATCAAAGGAATGGATAACAACTTTCGCATACCTGACATGGTACAGGCATATGTTAAAAATGACGGATTAAACCTGGTTTTATAGCTAGCTAAACCTTTCACGTGTATGACAGTCGCATCCAATTACACTATATTGACAACGATGTGTGAACAAAACAAACACATGTAATACGTAAAAATGTCAAAAATAGTGGTCAGGATCGTGTAATAATCTTAACCACTGTAAAACAAACAAATATGTTACAAAAATGCACTAAAATGCATAGAGACAAAGCACTTACATTAGAAAAAAATAAAGACAAGAATACAAACTTACCATAGAACAATAACACAATGCCGAGATGTATAAGTATTTATTTTATATCCTATACATTTCTCGGAATGTGATTAGTTAAAAGCGTCCTTGTGGAGACCGTGTATATTTGATATTAGGTTAGTAGGGAGGCGGGGCTTATCTCATACACGGTTAGTAGTGGTGTTACGTCCCTTTATATTCCATATAAGGTAGTAAGCAGGCGGGGCTTATTTCATTCACGGTTAGTAGTGGTGTTACGTCCCTTTATTAAAACAAAACTACTGATGATTAAGATTGAAATAAATCAATTAAAAACATTTAAACCTAACAAGTTGCTATTGTTTGTTGGTATCTGATTTTGTAAGATCAGTGGAAGTAGTTTCTTAATGCTAACAGTATTGAAGACTTGCTCATTTAGATAGGTCTAAATTTTGCACGCTAAGATAGTCGGTAAGATAAATTCGTTACATAGTGTGCTAGTGACCTACTACGGTATATATGGGATCAGTAAATTCCATATGATCCCATATACACCGTATTAGGTCACTAGCACACTATGTAGCTAATAATATTCTTCGTTCCTCTATTAAAATTGATTTGTTTTATTTTACATTTTCCTAATGTTAATTGGTTGGGGTTTTTTTGGAGAGGGGGGGGGGGTATGTGACTGACCAAAATGTGTATAGAATAGTTGAAACAAATTCATCACGAGTTTTATCATTGACGTAAATTAATGAATTGCTAGAAGGATACACATAATACCTGGTGTAGCATACTGCTAACGTTACCAAGCTTATGACAATAAAACATCCGATTAGAGGAAGGATAATTACTATGGTGTTAGTCTTGGTATCTGAAAATAATATAGAAATTGTAAATAAAAAAGAATATATTGTGCAGTAGAAATCTATATTAATACACAATTATTCGTTAATCGTTGTCCTTAAATGTAAATGATAAACACATACTAGAATTTCAGTTACTACCAGTTTAAAAAGCAATTTATATTCAAATTCATAAATTATTGTTTTAGCTTGTCGTTCGACATACAAACTTAGGTTCGATAGGATATCAAAATGTTGTTTGAAAACGTGTATAGTGACTTGAATTCAGAAGTTAACTCATAGCCAAAGCTAAATTTTAAGACACAGACGTGTATTAATCTGTAAAATACCTGCTGTTTTCATTGTTGTTGTTCTTCGGTTTGCATGTTTTGTCGACTTTTATATTATTTGTTTGTGCGTTCCATTTGTGTTTTTGTTGTATTGCTCTCATGTAGTGTAATCATATAAGCGAATGTTTTTAACATTGTCATAAAAGATGGAGGTTTGACTATATAAAACCAGTTTCAACTCATCATTTTTTTTTTCTAAAAATGTCCTTTTTCAAGTCAGGAATATAGCAGTTGTTACCAAAAAGATCGATTATATGTATGTTGGCGTTTGTTTTTGTGGCAGCTTAGTCTTCCTGTTATTCCTTTGTTTTCGTCTTTAAATTGATGTGTTTCTCTGGGTTTCAGTTTGTGACCCGGATTTGTTTACTCCCAAATCGATTAATGACTTTTGAACAGCGGTATACTTTATTTATGCATCTAGTTCTAGCAACCTTCCTTACAGTAGCATACGTTTATATACAACAAGGGTTTATAAACACTCCTACCATCTTTGGTGGGTTTTGGTTGACGCTGATCACTGCTACATACAGCCAATAGTTGTTCATTCTGATTATCACAATCAGACGTCAAATAACAACGTGACCCGTGACACTTCTTACACTGAATTACCGACTTGGTGTCAACAGATATTCCTGTCACAGATTGAAAAGAATAATCATGTTATTCGTCTGGGTTTTTTATTCAATATTGTGAAAATGAACAAAAGGTACATGCATATTTGTATCAAAAATTTGAATCATCCAAATTATATATCATTATACGACTAAAGGTTAGCCTTATGAAATGATGAGTTAAACTTACTTGTTTTTTTTTTTTTTTTTTTTATTACTATTATTTTATGCTTCAACCACCTTAATACCACTCACCTTGAATATGATTAGATAATATGTCTACAATCATTTGACAAAGAGCAAAGCCCATACCGCATAGTCATCCATAAAAGGCCCCGATAAGACAATATAAAACAATTCAAACGAGAAAACTAACGGCCTTATTTATATGAAAAAAATGAACGAAAAACAAATATGTAATACATAAACAAAAGACAACCACTGAACTACATATTGTACAGGCTCCTGACTGACTTGGGACAGACACATACATAAATAATTTGGCGTTTGGTTAAACATGTTAGCGGAATCCCAACTCACCCCCTAACCTGGGACAGTGGTATAACAGTACAACATAAGTTTTTATTTGGAATTTGATCGATTTTCCCATTGTCCATCCCGTTTTTCAAATATTTTCTTAAATAAGTAATTTTATTGTGTTTTTTTTTAATATACTGGGTGATTTGTTTTGACTAACAAGGCTATTTTGTGCTTAGCTTAGTTGACCCCTTTTCTAGGCCAAGCTATTGTATTATGTTATATATTATGTAATATGTTATTATAGTGTCTATGTATTTCATTCATTATTATCGTGTTGTACAGATGTATAATATATATTTTGTATTTTGATATGAAAGATTTTGTAACAAATAAGTAAAAATTCTGAAATTTACTTTCTAGGTTCTCCGTTCATATATACATTGCACATACGATATAAAAAAAAACTACTAGTCGGATTCTGACACTTACAACATATCAGATGGTTTGTTACGGTTGTAGGAAGATTGCATAAATATTTATATTTCAATTGTTCTTCAATAGATCTAGTTATTATGACAGAAGTGCCATCATCAGGGGTGCAACCGTCAATTTTATGTTAAAGTCTTTAATTTTGATCTATTAAGCATTCTAGTATCTTCTATACTCTTATGTTGGATATACGCCACTATTAGTTCTGTATTGAATAATTTGAAAATGGACGTCGTACTAAATGTCAAATCATCTATACTATTAAACGAGAAGACCTCATTTTTGGTGTCGCTTTTCTTATTTCCACAATAAATTAATCAACACGACTCTGTGTCCTATATATACAGTGCATAGTCGCATTTGTCATCCATTCATATGAATATTCAGATTGAGTTATTTTGGGAGAAAAACGAGAAAAAAGGCATCCGGATATTGTCTCGTCATTGGACGAAATTTTAAGTCAGATTATACTTCCGGTTTGCGTTTTTCTGTATACTTTGAACAAACAAATAGTACGAATAAAGTGTATTTTAATTCTGTTCAGAGTTTATTAAATGGAGAGGGTCTGTATACTATGTCAATTGACCACCATGGATCGATTACTAAACTAAGAATTGAAAGTGAATACACTTTATTTATATAGTAATATACAGATAAGCGCTAAAATCATTCATGTGAACTTTTGATACCTTTTCTGAAATTCTCCTTTCATTAAATATTTTACAAAATTCATTGATTACAAAAAAATGATGTGGTATGATTGCCATGTTGAGACAACTCTCCACAAGAGACCAAAATGACACAGACATTTACGACTATAGGTCACCGTACGGCCTTCTACAACGAGCAAAGCCCATACCGCATACTCAGCTTTAAAAGGCCCCGAAATGACGATGTAAAAAAATTCAAACGAGAAAACTAGCGGCCTTATTTATGTACAAAAAAGGAACGAAAAACAAATATGTAACACACAAACAAACGACAACCACTGAACTACAGGCTCCTTACTTAAATGTTCATAACATACTAAATGTATGTTCATATTGAAATTGATAGAAAACCAAAAATTGGGAATTTTGGAAATGAAGGAGAAGGTATACAACTTCTAACAACACTTTACATACTTTTTAACTCCGCTCTGAATGCCCGCGATTTCGCGGGTGTGTTCTAGTATAATTAAACTAAAGAGTTGATATCACACAAAAAAAAAATAGAACTAGGATTGGTCGTAAGTCATGAACAATTCAGTATACTTAGTAAGTTTTTTTGTGAAACCGACTCCAGTTCGTTTACATAATTGTTTTTTTTTAAATCGTGTCAATATATTCCGATAAGATTGTAAGATGATAGTCTTACTTTTTGTTTTGCAACTCAAAAATAGGCCTAAAAAATACGACTATTTGAAATGATATCAATACCTAACCCATTAAGGTGAAGCATTTAACTTCTTAATGTACTGTTTAGTAATACTATCAATCATATCCTTAATTGGACAGGCATGTTGTCTACAAAATAAGTTTTCAGCATGCCACATTTGGTATGAAAAAGCTTATTTTAGACATTATTTTGTTCTCTTCTTGAATTTGTATGAAATATTCCTCACTAGACGTACCATCATACAAATAATTCAAAAAACAATTCCAATGGTCCATCATGCAATTCAAAAACCATTAACTGGTATTCAATGCAAATATTAACAATAATAGAGGCGGTAATTAGCAAAACAGAATTTGTAGCGGAAAGGCCGATTTAAGTGCCATATAAAAAAAAGTAAATTAAACAACGGAAATTCCAAAACTGACAGATGGCAAATTCAAAATCTCACACACATTTGACAGATGGAAAATAACAGTCATATTTCTGACTTTGTACTAGCAATTCCTTATGAAGACAATGGTGGATGGAAATTGTAGTTTGTAAATTATTGGTTTATATAGGGGGCATGTTATGGCATCTACCTAAAACTAAAGCTCCAGTTGTGGTAAGCAACCATCCGTCTCAGTAAATCAAGTCGTACGGTAACCTATAGTTGTTTATTTCTGTGTCATTTGGTCTCTTGTGGAGAGTTGTCTCATAGGCAATCATACCACATTTTCTTTTTTTACATTTGTCAGATAGCTATTCTTCTGCATTTAATAATCCTATCAATTGCTATTTTGTTTTATTGTTATTCGTTTTAATTGTTTGATATGTTATTGAAAAACCAAAGATTTAAATGTGTGCAACCACGCAAATAAGTAAACTCGAAGTAAAGCAAATTTTCATCGGTATTTTAAGGTACCTGTAACTGATTGTAAATAAATTAATACCTGTGTCTGATGATAGATAAATTTGTCTTGCTACACCAATCCAATGCCAGAGGCTGGTTTTCCCTTTAAATGTAGATCTATTGATCATTTTCTCGGCTTCTATTATAGTAGAAATGTTTCCATACAGGTAAGAGTCCATATCTCTTTTGCATCTATCAAGTGAATCGCTCCATGTGCCATATTCTTTTAATTTGACGAATTCATTCTTGTCTTCTTAAAAAAGATAAACATTTTTTATCATTATACTAATTATAAGTTTTAGCGTTCTTGCTTACTAAAATTCTAATTAGTATAAATGTAATCATAGTTCAGTATAATGTCAAAAGTGTTTCACCTATTTAAAATTTCCCCAATATTTTTAAATAAAAACAAAACACTCACGTTTTGTCCAAATGTTGCATTGGAAAAAAGTCGCAATCAAAGCAGGAATGTATGTGGACTGCGTGCAATCCTATCGAGTACGTGCATGAATCTGTTGGATCTTTTATATTTCAAAATTAAGAATTTGTAAATACAAATTGGAGTAGTCGTTTGTAATATAATAAAATTTTATTATTTTGAGTTCTTAAAAAACAAATGTCGTTAGAAATTATCGTCAATAGTACAGCTTCTGTACGGTATCTAGTTAGTTATCAAAGGTACCCGGATTATAATTCAGTACGCCAGGCGCGCGTTTCAAGCAATACAATAACAAAGTTGAAGAGCATTGAGGATCCAAAATTCCAAAAAATTGTTCCAGATACGGCTAAGCTTATCTATGCCTGTGATAAGAAAATCCTGAGTTTTTCGAAAAATTCAAAGTTTTTGTAAACAGGATATTTATAAAAATGACCACAGTATTAATATCCATGGAGTGTTGAATACTTGGCTGGTAATATCCTCGGGGACGAAACGTCCATCAGCAGTGGCATCGACCCAGTAATGTAAATAGTCAAAGGTACCAGGATTATAGTTTAATTATAAAATGACTTAGTGCACGTGACATGTATGGCGTATTTTCTGTGTTGATTATTTTCATTGAATGTTAGTACTTTCCATTTGATAAAAAGATATTTGTCAGTCCTAAGAACTGCAATGAACCTTATGAACAACTGCTGACTTGTCTGTACAATGTATTTCATTTCTCATAATCAGTTACTGTACCATGACTTCCTCGGTCTGCGATGCACGCAATCCAGGTGATCTGAATTGTACTACCACTAATAAATTGTGAAACATGTTAAACATATTATTTGTAAACTGATCAACAATTTATCGACCAGCAATGTTATCGAAATTGAAAAAGAGTTTTACTATTTACACTTAGTACACACACTCCAATATACTCCCGAATAAAGATAAAATTAAATTAAATACAAAGTGTTGTGTTCAAAATGAACAATCTTCATGGAATGAATTATTCATAAACATTTTTTGGCGACGATGTGTAAGCTTGTATAATGATATGATAGGAATATATGTTATCGATAAAGAAATTAAGGCAACAGTAGTTAATGATCTATCCTTGTGAAGATACATTCACAATCGATTAGGCGAAAACGAATCCGAGTATAATAAGAAAACCAAAACCGAGGGAAACATATCATAGAATACATACTTTTCTCTTGACAAATTCCTCCATGTAAAACGTTATCACAATTCATAGGAATAAACTCGTATTTGTCAGGAGAGTCGGTAGTCCATAGGAAAACACATAATTTACTTTTTATGTAGTTACCTAAAACAGTAAGGTGTTCGTCGTTAATAAATTCAAGGCTGACACACTGCTCAAATTTTCAGTTTGTAACACAATATAACAAGATAAGAAGCGTTGATGTATGCTATTCGTTAAATTTAACTTTAAAAATTAAGTTTAACATGTAAATCACCTTTTACATTAAAACCAATAAGTTCTCTTCTAATCTGAAGTCATACAATGTAATGAGTATTTCCAAGACAGTGTCGATTATATTGGAAATACATAGCAACAATATATCGTTCCTTATATTTCAAAGTCAATGTTCAATATAATGAAAACAATAACTTATCGTAGATTTGATAATAAGGGACAGTATTTAGGTAGCAATACACAGTTAAGAAAAAGTACCTAAAATTGACACACCCTTTTCACCACCCTATTTGCTTGCAAATAGATAAGGCTTTATATTTGTGTTATGCATGTGTTATATATATGGAAAAAGCATCTTCCATACATTTTGATTTCCAATAGATAAAATGGTGAAATATAATTTCTTTTTGGTGTAGACATGGCAACAATCTGCATTTATTCAATACACGATAGTGCATAAAGTGGGTAAAAATGTCAAACAGTTTCGTCCAATTGAGAATTTCAAGTCATTAGAGTGATAAAATTCCTGACACCTTAGACATGTATCTATTGAGAGACCCAAACGAATCATACGTTGCTGCTCCCTTTTTTCATCAAATTGAATTGAAAAAATCGAGGGCTAAATCTTTTTGAAAAACACTACAAGAATTTCTGGACCTTCGGACATGAACATGTGGACAATCAAATAGAAAAATGTCATAATCAACACGAACAAACAATATTGATGTTCATGTAAACTCACTTGGAAGGCTATATTACTCTTGAACTATCAAGAATTAAAGTCATATGAAACATCAAATTAAAAAACAATATACATATGGGTTTTTTATAACAAAATGAATAGTTGTCATTATTAAACATATGAACATATACTTTTTTCTGAAGAAAATTCTTTAATTTGTCCACATTTAGAAGAAGTCTACTTTTTTTAATTGCTTGCTTCCAGGAAGCAATTCGTCGACATATTTTTCGTATGCAAAGTGACCTTAGCGTGAACCTTCTCGTAAAAGTCCGGTGATCGCAGTACGCATGGGTCTGTCATTTTAATAAACTATTATCTGATTGTACATGTTAAACATGTGCTCCTATTCATACTTTTTTGTTGATTGTTTACTATAAGGTGACAACCGGTAAACCTCAGAATCAAAACACGGCATTTAATGAGCTGCCATATTTGTTAAACCATAACAGACAGAGAGAATAAAATTGACGATTATACGATATATTAGCGTAAAAAATTATAAAATCGTGCACAGAGGACCAAGTTTATGATAAATGCATGCATTGGTTCAAGAATTGGATAAACATAATTTTCCAATAGTCACTTGTTTCATATGACCTTCAATTTTATTGGACAAAGACTTTCATATTTCAAAAATCTTTTTAATAAACTTCTGTGTTCTAGCTGGAATGAGCAAATTGGCCTGCTAGTTTTGAAAATTTGTTCATAATAAACATTGTATGAAAGGTTCATCAGTAAGATACAAAATTATTAATCTTTATTTGACATGTGGTAGTGAAACTGAAATTATAATCTTGCTCGTTATACAAATTATCACGAATCAATGCGCTGGTAACTTTTTTCAATATTGATGTTTGGAAGGAGGAATACATTTCCTAAAACTGTAAAAGTCCTGTACTGAAGACTGAGTCAATGGAAGCAAATGATGGTAGGTACCAACTCTATTTTTTTTTTCATAAAAGCTGTCAGGGGAAACTTTCCTTAACCCTCTTATCCAAAACTTTACAGAGCAAATCTCTTACATACCCCTTTACCAACCCTTATTGTGGTCTATGATAGTGATAGTAAGTTTTTTTGCCCAGGTGATCTCAATTGACGAATAATTTGGATTCAGGCTTGCATGCGTAGTCACTTCCATAACCATGCATGCGAGTTTTGGTTTAAATAAAGACCATCATTTACAAAAGAAACTATATATAATTCGTCTTGATATCGTCGCAACAGTGTTAGATCTGTAAATTCTACAATTTTGTACTTCCCTGGCCAGGAATCGAACTCATGTTACTGATATATCGTGGCACCAAATCGCCTTGCACTATGGCCGACTCGCCAATCACAATAAAAAAACACATGTATAATTCGACTTGACATCAGCCCAACAATGTTTAATCTGTAAATTTGCAGAAGCAAATTGTTTTGTTCTTCCGTGGCCGGGACTCGCACTGATGCTAATGAGATATCGTGGCATCAAATCCTCTGCACTATGACCGACGCGCTCGACCACCAAGGTTCTACAATAATAAAGCTTTCAATGCCCGGGTGGTACCTTTCCTCGTCAGGTATAATCTAGCATCGTAACACAATAATACATGATATGTTATATATATATATAAATTAAACAGCTTAATGCCAACTGCTAGAAAATAAAACATAACACCTGAATTATCTGTACGTACCATAGTCATTTTTCATTCTAATTGGCGATGTGGCATACACATTGAAAATATTTGTATGTTTTGTACTTCCACAATCATTTGGGAACGAATCGATATCATGCTGTTTTATTTCTCGACATTTTCCATCACATTTCTTTGGTGACAAACCATTTTTTTCCGGGATTTTACCCAAACACAAACACATATTATTCTACAATAAGAGAGGATTAATATAATGTGTGTCATTATTATATTAGTTATTAAGTTACGACTATACATTTCGATAGAACAATTTGTTTATTGTCGTCATTGACACGAAGTAGAAAACTTTTATTATTTTTTAAACTTGCAAATATGGGCAATAATTTAATAGTTATTATTATGAAAAACATTCGTGTAGTGACAATTACCTGGATGGAAAATGCAAACACATTGACCGGCAAACAACTTTCTTGGCATAATCCTAAACAAGGCGCCGCCAAAGGGAGTCTACGCCGTATGTCTGTATTATCCTCCAAGTAGTTCAAACTGTAACATCCTTTGAAAAAACGATTCATGAAATGAAAAAAATATCTGTTTGCTGTTGTCGTAAGAGATAAAGATTTCATGCAATGTCCGTATGAAAAGTCTACACAATCCTATATTAAACCTTATTCAATTTGTTACGATTCTTGGAAAACAAACTAAAGAATGGCAT
Source organism: Mytilus galloprovincialis (assembly GCF_965363235.1). Lineage (NCBI taxonomy): Eukaryota > Metazoa > Mollusca > Bivalvia > Mytilida > Mytilidae > Mytilus > Mytilus galloprovincialis. The sequence continues at coordinate 20,314,319 of NC_134845.1, forward strand.
ACCAAACTCATTTGTGCGAACAATAGTGTTCTTTTCCTTGTCTTAATGAATATTACTTTAGTGTTTAATATATTTTGTGTTTTGCTATAGTGAATTTTCGTATTCTTGTCTTTCGTTTTTGCTGGTGTGATGTGCCTTTTTGGGGTTTCTTTGTTGACATATTTGGGTTTTGTTTTCATTAAGATTATAACACAATGTAGACTACTGTACCCCATTTTTTTACATTTTTACCTTTTATGTCTGTAGTTTTTGTTCACACATTGTTGTACATATAATGACATTTCATGCGCCTGGTATACAACTAAGAGGTTTAGCTAGCTTAAAAACCAGGTTTTATCCACCGTTTTTTACATTACAAAATGTCTATACCTAGTCATGAGTATGACAGTTGTTATTCCTTCATTCGTTTGATGTGTTTTAGATTTTGATTTTGCCATTTGATTAGGACAGACCTGATTTTGATGTAAAAAAAAAAAAAAGCTGAAATATAATTATATTGAGACAGACTGGGTCGCGAAGCGACCCAAACCACCTCGCGCAGCGAGGTGGCCTTCACGGTCGGGGGTCTGGGGGCCGCTTAAGGCCCCCAGAAAATTTTGGGATAAATGGTGCAAAATTATGCAATCTGGGCTATTCCTGGCACTTAAATTTAGTTTTAAAAAACATTGTTTTTATATAAGATTTTTCCCCATTTTTCAAAAAAACGTTCAATATGATATAACTTCTATCATTTTTAGATTTTAAGAAGAGAAAAAACATACTTTCTCAATTGCTGACAACTTCTGATAATAAATAGGAAAAGGAAATAATTAATATTTAATAAGGGTAAACATTTATGGTGTATAAATAATTTATAATGGCAATTTCATTTCCATAATTCATTGATTTCAGTGTCAATAGTGTCCTTTTGTCTTTTGAGAAGCTGAGGTAATGTGTCCGAATCTTGCTCTTTTGGCTGCTTTTTCAATCAATTCTTTTGCTTTTCTCTTGGAAACTGTTTTTTCCTGCGATTTGATTTGTAAGTTTGCTTTTTTTCCTCATTGATTAATTTCTTTTTGAGCAGTTCTTCCTTGTACTGCTTACAAGCAGTTTTCATATTTTTACACAGGTGAGGATCTATCTTTTCATGTAATACATCTTTTTTCTTGTAGTACTCTACAGCTGTTTTCTCAGTTGCTTTCAAACTGTATTTTGTATTCTGAATAGCATTGTATGTTGAAATGTTATGACGTTGCATGAATCCATTAAGATTGATGTCAAGTTTTTCCATGGTATGTCATTTTTTTCAAATACATCCACAACTTTTGTATACAGAGCTTCACTGTTCACAGTAACACATGTCAGGGAAGATAAATGCCTGACCACTACTTTGTTTGAGATTTTACAGAAATAACTAGCAAGTATAGTTAGCACCTTTTGATAGTTAGAACTTGTGCTTTCATCCATATTCAAGGAAAAGCAACCTGTCTTCAAACATCTTATAAGATCTTCTTCAAAAGTTTTTCCAACGCCAAAACGGGTCTTATATGAAGCAGTGGTTCTGTTCATAGTGATGGAGTCCAAAGCCTTTTTATCATCAGATAAAGTTTTTGCCAATTCAAGCATTTTTGGCACAAGGGAAAAAGATAGAGAGTTTTCGGAAGTAAATGCCACTACCATAAATTCCATATTTGTTACCCTATCCTGAAATGATGTAAGTGAAGCTGGTGCAGGTTGTTTTAGTTCTGCAGATGACTTGAACATTGGATGTAATCCATATATACCTTGGTGAGTATCTAATTTTGCTCCAAATGCACCTAAAAATAAAACAAGTTAAGTATTACAACAACAAGTCAATCTAGTTAAAAGAGACTTGAGATGCATTTTGACAAAATGTCTGACTACAGCATTAAAATGTTTTTATATTGTAGATTAAGTGGTAATTATTGCTTTTGTCAGGTTGGGACATTTAAGGGATATCCCTCTTTAGGGATTGTTCCCAACCTGTGTGTTGGTGTTTATCCCTTTGACTTATACATCATTTGAAGAAATATTTGCAGAAAAAACTAAGTCCAGACCTACAAAAAATTTGGGCATAGTAGCCCCTAGAAATTAAGAATTTATACCCCCCTATCCCCAATTTCCCAGGCCTTAAAGTTTGGTCAAAGAAAGAAAAGCAAAGAGAGTAGGACAGTTCTCCTTATCCTAAAAGAACATACCCCATTGCTTAAAAGATAGATACACAACATTTAGACAAATAAATAAAGAAATTTCAACGTACCAGACAGGCTGTGGTTTGTTTTTCTCATTTTCAAATTGTCCAGGTGAAGTTTTTTGGTTAAGTGTTGCTCCAAACGTCTCCAGCCTCTTCCAGCGTAATTGATGTCTTTTTGACATAACTCACATCTGGCAATTCCTCTTGAGTTAATTTTCCTAATAAACTGGCCTACTGGGTTGCCATAAACCGAACGTTCAACCCAATCCCATTTCCAACAGTTTTTGACACCTTTGTCAACTTCCAAATTGTATGAGTCCCTCTGAAGTACAACCTTTCATCTTGACTTTGAAATCTCGACCAATCACGTTCGTCCTTTTATTAAAACATAGCTATGGCCAATCAAAAATGAGCTTATTTCCGCTTTTGGAAGTTTTTTTTATATAATTTTTATCGGATTCGGAGAAGAGCGGAAAATTATCCGGTTTTGCCGTGATAAATAAAAAAACGGAATTCAAAGCAAGAAATCGGAAAGAAGTCGAGCGGAAAGCGGAATTCCGCTAAAAAACGGAAGAAAATCAGGTCTGTTAGGAACATGATGGACTTTTCGTTTTGAATTTTCCTTTGAGTTCGGTATTTTTGTTTTTTTACTTTTTCAAATATTATGATCGTTAATGTATTTAAAAAAATATAACATGTACCTATAATATGCATCCAGCGAGACAACCTCTCATATTCTCCTGTCCAGTACTTCCCGCGAACATATTGTGATTGTCCTCGTATTAGGAAACTGTTTCTTTTACTACAATACAATTGTGCGTCCATCCATGTCAGCTTAGATTCTGATGTAAATTCACTAAGTCCTAATAGTAGAAAATAATAAGCAATGTTAATAACCATTTGTAATTCATTGTTAACTATTTAGACATGTTGTGTTGACTTCGAAAGAAATGATTCATTTTATTCAAAGACATAAATAATCCATGAATTAGACAGACGTGTGTATCAATTGTTACTTGGTATAGTTTTTATTTATTTTAAGTAGATTTGTTACGATAAGGTTTAATTTAATTACGAGAATTGACATGAAGCGATATCAAATTCTAACAATTTGTTAAACCTATTTATATAATGGCCAACATTTCATTTGTGTTGAAAAAGAAATCCCGCGAATCGTTGATCTAGTCTTTTAACATACCGGTATGACGTCATATTTTTTTCCGGCGTCAAACTATAACATTAGGCATTTTAAAACATTTCGTAGGCTTCAAAGTGTAATAAAATTTGACAAAATGATAACTTTAAGGTGAAAAGTGTAAGGGTCGTGAATATTATTGAAGAAATCACATTCGCTCGTTTCAAAGGACGAAATGTAAATCGTCATAACCTATGAAAGCTATCAGTGACCTATCGAATATCCAATGGAAATGTCGAAATATCGTCTCATGACGATGATTAAGCCAATCAAATTTTCATATCACTTTTTCGTATAATACTCCGTACAGTATGATCTAATAAATATATCTGCATGCAAGAAATAGATAACAGGCCACAACTATAAGAGAAAACACTTTTAACCTTAAACAAATTGAGGTTTGAAGGGTTATTATTTTTTTTATCTTATTGGACTATTTCCTTTGTGACGGTGACTATTTTAAAAATTTTAATGACTAGTTATATTTGTTGAAAATTTCATTGCCACCATCTCGAAAATGTCAAACCTCTAATGCACATCTCCACAGGGTAATGCACATTATGGTGAGTGTTATCAAATGTTTTTCAAGTCATCTTCGAGAATTTGGACAAAAATGTTCAAAATGTATAATCGAAGAATATACCTCCCCTAACCAAGAACATGCAAAATATATTGCTTCTATCATGTGTTATCTCCAAACACAATATAATGGTCAGTTACCGCCAAGGACTTAAAAAGGTGATAAAAGTTAATTAGAAATCTTTCATTGATATTTATGAGGGTTTACAAAGTGGATATTAACACGTTTAACGTTTTATGTTATGTTATGGGAATTAAATGTATTTGCTTACTTGAATATAATGTCGCTGATGAGTTGTGAAGACGAAACGCGCGTCTGGCGTCTTTAATTATAATCCTGGTACCTTTGATAACTATTTTATAATGAGTTCGACCAGGTTGAATTGCTCACATATTCCATATTTTTAAATAATCGGTCATCAATTAGCTAAGTATCTCTACAACACGATTGTTTGCCGAACCATATAAAATGAGAGTCAAATGTTAAGTCACTTTAATATGCTTTTTTGTAAAGACCATAAAGTTGTACCCAACAATTGCCATCACCTGATGGCATCATCTTACTATTCCTGTATTCCCTTTCTATTTTCAGAAAGTACATAAATTTACTCATATTTCAAAAATGCACTAGAGATGCAAATATTATGATGACCTTTAATTCCGTAGACTTAAAGTTGAGACTTAAAAGACTAACGTATGCGAATCAAAGAGGCAAGCAAACCAGTGAGTGACGGTACTGATATTTGCTTTGTGTTCATAATCACTGTAACAAAATGATTACTCGTTAGGGCACACAAAATTGCTAAATATATGTCTTTCTTTTAACGTTTCTAAAAGACTTGGAGATATTAGGAGACAAGCCGAATTGATTATTTACAATAAACATAAACCTTAAATTCCTATAATTTCTATGTTTTTAAGATGACAAGTAATAGACAAATAGTGATGGTTTTTTTTTCAAAAAAAACCTGGATTATTTTACCATAAACACAAATTTTATGGTTTCTCTGATAATCAACACACGTAATTGTTTTTTAGCATGATAAAGTTTTAATCAATGTGAGTACTCACCTTCTTTAGCAGTTAAAAGTATACAAATGCATATTTGAAAACTTCCCATTGTTTAGAAATACATGTCGTCTTTATATATAGCAAAATTCCAACTGTATTTTGAAAAGGTGCGGATTATTATAGTCAAATGAATGTCATATCAAGTTTAAGAATTAACTGTGCTCATGATAAATGTTCTCTTCAAAACCAAAATTGTTTTCTCATTTTATCTAAATAATGGAACGTAACACCAATTAACCTGGTATCCATATGGTGCATAACAAAGTACAAGGCAACAACCGGAAACCAATTTACTGTCAGGAAATTAATTCGAAATAAAATACCCTTTGAACAATAATTCTGTCCAATCGAAAAATAAATTGTTCAATCATTTACTTATAAAGTATGGTATTATTGTATAATTAATAACTAGTATGAGCATACAGCTTAGTGTTGTTTAAATAATGATAGGAAACAATACAAAGTATTAAACATGTTCAATATTCGAAATTAACAGACTTCGTTTTCACCTTCTGGTCATTTGTTAATAATTGTTCTTTCCGTAGTGATACTAAATTTATCTTAACACTATTTTCCTACATCTTTTTTAAAAAAATAGATGTAATAGAATCGGTACATGTAAGGGATGTTGTTTTATATTAAACTATATATTTCTTGTTCCTTGACCAACCATTTTTGTGATATTGCTTTCATTTCACAACAATTAATTAAAGTCATTTTGGAAAATATGGATCAGATACAGAATAATGTTATTAATACTTCGTTAATTTTATACATGTTGCATTTTATCTTTATTTAAAACATATTGAATACGTTACATTTTAAAACCGATTAATCGATAAACGAAATCGTTTTAATATTTAATTGCGGTTCACATGTCTTAACTATTTAGTGCTATTTACGCGATACAAATAAAATTATGCACAAAAAAGGGTAAATTTACAAAAAATATTTACCCAAACTCTAGTAAAAAGTAAAATCACAAAAATACTGAACTTAGAGGAAAATCAATTCGGAAAGTACATAATCTCATGGCAAAATCAAATAACAAAACGCATCAAAAACGAATTAACAAGAGCTTTCATATTCCTGACTTGGCACAGGTATTTTCAAATGTAGAAAATGGTAGATTAAACCTGGTTTTATAGCGCTAACCCCCTCATTGATGACAGTCTCATCAATTTCCGTTATATTTACATTGATGCGTTAACAATACATAAAATAGTCAGAATATGGGTACATCAGTCATCATCGTATAACAATTTTAAAAGGAACAATTTAACAGAACACAAAAACATCTATCTACAAACACATGCATTCATTTGTGTGTCTGACGTCAGAAAATTTTATACGTCACATAGATTTGTCGTTCAATGTGCATACAAACAATTTTAAAATTTACCTAGGCAATGTTAGCATGCAGGGTTACAAAAATTATGTAAGAATAAATTTCAGAAATAGACCGAGATTTAAACTAGCCCAAAAGTTATATGTAGAGTTTATAAGAATCCACAAATAGTTAATTCCACTACGCGATTGAACGATTTTGACGTTTGTGGTTCAACGTATATTGTCATTCATAATATAACAATATTATACTGACGGGATCTTTTAAAGTACAGAGTCACGTTATAAGAACCAAAGAAATACAAAAAGTCGCATATACAAAACACACCACCAAAAAATGAAAGACGATACAAACACATTGACGAGATGTATAAGTACCGAGCCACGTCAACCGAATATCACATAAAACCATTAACAGTAAAAGTAATATTAATAATAGAACAAAGACAAATGAAAGAACTATAAAACACGTTGTTAAGATGATAAACAACATCAGTACGCAGAATCTATACATCAAGACCATCGTGTATTATTTGTGAAGTTGATACGGAATATTTATTAACAAGGTCTTGGTACCTTCCGATGAACTTTTTTAGAAAAAGGACGAGACGTTCTTTGACATACCCCTGGTTCATCAACTTTCTACTCAGACACGGATGACGTTTTACAAAGTCTGAGTAGGAGCTGCAAGTAATTGATAGCTTACAAACTTTGTAAATTCCTTTCAAATGAGAAATTAATTTGCATCTTAAAAATCTTTGATTCCTTGCTTAGATTTGGCTATATTTGAAAAACTTTTTGGTTCTATCAGCTCCGTATTGTTTGTATTATGCTTGATGTTTGAAAATGTCAGGACCGCAGGCGTCACTGGAGGAACAATAATAGTCGAATGCCGTCTGGAGCAGTTAACATTTACTTTTGTTTCAATGATATCGGATGAATAAACATAATCAATATTAACTAAAACTGCTTAAGAACAAGAGTGTAGGTAAAACCATTGACAAAGTCTATTTGAAACAACTACAGGAAAGAAAAGGGGAGAAATCTATGATTGTAATTTATTCAGAGTGAAACGATTTTTAAACAAAAACAACATTGAAATCCATCAACTTTAAATTTGTACTGTACCGCTTTCTTATCTTTTAGAAAAATTATCGTTTGTATTAAGATTAAGATTTAAATTCCTTTAATTTGTATGTTTTTTTAGATTACAAGAATTAAAATATTGATGTTATTTTTTTAATTAATCCTCGCTATTATTACAATAAACAAAGATGAATAGTTCAAAAGTATATATACGCTAAATTAAATTAAAATGTCATAGCCGGAATGCAATTTGCTGTCGGAAATGGATTCGTAACCAAAATACCCTTTGCAATTCGAAAATTTTTCTTCAATCCTTTCCCAGGAAATTGTGGTGGTATTTTAAAACTAATATGAGCATACGGCTTAGTGTTGTTTAAATAATGATAGGAAACAATACAAATTATTAAACATGTTCAATATTAGATGTCCACTAATTTCAATTTCACCTTCTGGTCATTTGTTTATATTTGTTATTTCCGAAGTGATACTGAATTTTCGTTAATTGTAAGATTCATGTTATGTAATTAGCTAAAGTTCAGTTTAACTGTTTCTCTGATTTTCAACCACTGCGTTATTAATCCTTAAACCTTTTCAATTGATCCTGAATATTTGTTATTTTGGTATATGAAACAAATTGATGACCAGATGATGCGTATCTCGACAACCAATGTCTCTTCAGTGATGCTTGATGCCCAAATTTTTATAATACTAAACTTTTTTTAACAGATGTGGAGCGTCTAAAAAGAAAAGGACAAAAATATAGCAAAAGTCGGGCAAAGAAATTCAAGATTTGCACGAGGGAGATACATTCCTCAATTTGAAATAATTTCAAACACTTTGTTATAGCAAATTTGATTTTCATACCAGTACCGCAGTGCTGGCTATTGAGGTAGTGATACCCTCGAGGACTATCAGTAAACCAGCAGAAGCATCGACCCAGTAGTAGTACTTTCATCAACGGTACTAGTTTTTCTGCACCAGACGCCCATTTAGACAATTAATCAATTATCATAGGTGCTCGATGCAAAAGTATGTGCAAGTTTAATGAAAGTTATCTTTAAACAAGCTGAATTTACAAATCACTCCATAAAGTCAACAGGCCAATCATACCACATCTTCTTTTTTAATACTGTCCAAGATGTGAACTAATTTTCTGATCGTGACATTATAAGGTTGTCATGACACAGATCAGAAACTTCAAATACAATTATACAGGAAAGGTCATAACTAAAAGAAATAAGTCGTGCGCTATGCATATCTGTTATAAATACATGTACTGAAGATATTGTTGAAATTACCCTCTTACAGTAACAAAGTGAAGCTAACTTGATGAAGATATGTGAAACCAATGCCACCGTTCGAACATTAGAAACAACTTCTGTCAGCGTCTAAATTCATGTTCTTGCAGATCATGAATTAATACCAACTCCTTTGTTCTACCAGGGTTGATCTGAGCCGGGTAATCCCTACCAGATCACCCCAGTTTGAGTTTCTCTGTTTTGCATGCTTTCCTTTGTTTTGTAACGTTTTAACGGGAATGCCTAATCTACAATAAAAATTAAAATTAGTTATTCAAAATATACACACTTTCAAAATTTATGTAGAAAAAATCCATTGTCTATGCTGGGAGCTTTAGCATATCAACCCACGACACATACCCCTACACGAGGACGACTGGGTACCAACTCTCATGTTATTGAATATATTTAAAGGAAGCAAGATATTTTCATAATTGGAATTTTTATACTTTCCATAATTAAGGCGAGTCGTAAGACTGATTGTTCAATGGTATTCTCTACCCTTTTTATAAGAGAGGCAGGTTGATAAAAAAAAGGGGAGCGATTATTTTAGAAAGTGGCGTTTAAGTGTGGGCCGATTAGCCAGTTGGGCGAGTTGACATGGTTTCATAAATACAAATCGTGTTCCGAGGTCATAAAGGGTATATATTATATAGTAATATATAAAGTATGTTATAATGGTTGTGTTGTGTTCTATACTAGATTTTATGAATTATAAATGTTTTCTCGTCTAATATAAAACAGCTTGGATGTAAAATAGTAATCCCATTCGGACTTGGTGTGTCAGTGTCAGATCACCCCGATGGCCGGAGGCATTTACACACCAAGTCCGAATGGGATACCTATTACGAATAACCTGTCGGTATGTCAAACTTGTGCAAACTGTCGACAAATAACTTCATTGATAATGGGGTCAAACCACTAGATAACGTACCATTTACACCCATGACACCAAATACAATAAAGCATTCATGGCATGGAAATGTCATGTTCAAGTGAAACATTATTATAGTTACTTCCGTCTTGGGCAGTTTGTTTGAATTTGATTAATTTTGAATAATAGCTAGTTAAATAAATACTACTTTCAAAAAAGTTTCCCTTTAACTATGAGTGTGTCAAATAAAACACAATTTGTAATAACACTGAAACAGATATTCATCAAGTGCAAATACCGTTTGTTCGCTGAAATAAACAATTGTGACTCTTTTAGCGGGGAATATAAAAAAGGTCAATCCAAGAATAATTTCTGTTCGCGCTTTGCCCTCAGAGAAAACAAAATTTAAAGGTTGTCTATTTTGTATATTCACCTTCCTCAGGACCATATTTTAAAATATCTACATATTCGCAAAGCAAAAACATTTGCAATTGTGATATAAATACCGACACTGTCTTTGACGTCTTTATCTTAGGTAATAAACAATAATAATATATATTGAATCAGTAGAAGACGATCAACTATTGACACTCACAAGGAAGATATTAAACAAAGTGTTCCAAATGTTAAGTTGAAATCATCTCTTCGTAAATTTTACGGATGCCATCACGAGTTTGTTGACCGTTGGAATAACGGTTTTACAGATGATATTTGATATGTTCCTTTTGTCGTAACAACAATTCACTTCCCTTTCACCACGAAAGTGACCTACCGAATTATACTATTTACCGGGTTTGTGATAACATAAGCAACACGACGGATGCTTCATGTTGATGTTCGTGTTGCTTAGTCTTTAGTTTTCTATGTTGTGTTTTTTGTACTATTATTTGTCTGTTGTCTTTTCATTTTTAGCCATGATGATGTCAGTTTTTTTTTTCGATATATGAGTCTGACTGTCCCTCTGGTTCTTTCGCTTCTCTTTTATAACGATTTTTCCGATGTCGTTTGCTGCTGTCTGCCAAGGTAATTTATAGTTTATTTTTATATAAATTAAGCCGATAGATTTTTTTTTACAAAAGTCTCACATTTACAAATTCTTGAGTCTTTTGTACATAACTATACAATATGTTCCAAGAACTATTTGTGTCCGAATTTTTGTGTAGTGCAAGAAGCATTTGACTGATATATTACTATAAGGTTGTTTATAAAAAAGTGAAACCGATATGGTTGCAGTGTTCTAATAGAAAATTGTATCTAATATAACCAAAAAAAAAGATGTCTTATGATTGTCAATGAAACAACTCTCCACAGGAGACTAAAATGACACAGAAATTAACAGTTATAGGTCACTGTATGGTCTTCAAAAATGAACAAAGCCCATCCCTGCATAGTCAGCTATAAAAGGCCCCGAAATGACAATGTAAAACAATTCAAACGAGAAAACTAACGGCCTTATGTACGTTCAATAAACGAACAAAAACAAATATGTTACACATTAACAAACGACAACCACTGAATAACAGGCTCCTGACTTGGGACAGGCACATACATACAGAATGTGGCGGGGTTAAACATGCTAGTGGTATCCGAACTCTCCCCTTAGCAGGGACAGTGTTATAACAGTACAACTTAAGAACGATCTATATAAAACATTTGGAAAAGTCTTAACTCATCAGATGGACAATGATACATGAGGACGTGGCCGGGTACTTGTACATCTCAACAATAAAAAGACAATAGGTACATATCTGAGAGTACTCACAGTTAACTGACAGCTTGTTCAAAGCCATTAACAACTAATACAAATATCAAGCATATCAGAATAATTTATTTTACCTTTGTTCCAAGTTTTTGAATTCAAAAAGATGTGGTATGAGTACTAGTGTCAATGAGACAAATCTCAACTCAGGTCATAATTTGTATAAGAAAAACCTTTATATGTCGTAGTACGGTCTTTTGTTAAGTCTTGTACACAAAACAACTTAGTTTGGATCAACGAAACTTATACTACATACTTGGTGTACACCGACATAGCTAGATTATGTAATTAATTATCTAATCACTACCACAATTTGATATTAATAAGTATTGTAATTTTCATTGCTATAAATAAATGTTTTATCAGTCTTACAAATCTAATCTTGACTTTTATGTGACGTCAACAAGTGCGTTGATTGCTTTGGCTAACTCGGCTGTGTATTTGTATGTGCTGGTTTAAGTTGTTTTATGAAATGTAACCGTTTTTATTCAGTAGTTAGTCACCACTTCAGTTTTATCATATTATATACTAATTTTATAAATTTTACTGTCGGCAAAGGTATGAATTATTCTCAATAATAAGGATGTTCTTATCCCAGGCAGAAAAGGTCACAACTTTTTGGAACTTTTGGTCTTCAGTGCTCTTCAACTTTGTACTCGTTTTGGCTTTCGAACTTTTTTTCATCTGAGCGTCACTGGCTAGTCTTGTGTGGACGAAACGCACGTCTAGCGTATTAACTTTTAGTAAACCTATTACCTTTTGTTAGCTATTATTAGTGCGTTTCTCTGTCCTATATGTTCTCTCATTTATTTGTATTGTAGTCCTGTCAAGTAATGTTGTCATTTTATTTTACATTGCCATAAAAGCGGGAGGTTTGGCATGCCACAAAACCAGGTTCAACCCACCAATTTTTCTTTAAATGTCCTGTACCAAGTCAAGGAAATGGCCATTGTTATATTATAGTTCGTTTCTGTACGTGTTACATTTTAATGTTGTGTTTTTGTTGTGTCGTAGATCCCCTCTTATGATTGATGCGTTTCCCTCAGTTTTAGTTTGTAACCAGGATTTGTTTATTTTTTCTTAATTGATTTATAAATTTCGAACAGCGGTATACTATTGTTGCCTTTATTTTTGTATTACAGCAAATGCAATTGCAGATGAAAAAAGAATAAAAACTTCATAGAACTCTTCAAGTAAATTTATTCTACGCCAAATAAAGTACACAACAGTTTTCAGTGTCAACATGACTGTAATCGTTGGAATGAATACAAAGAGGGGAAATGATTAAACTTCAACTTTACATTGAAAATAAATTATGTTGACGTTATTCTGAATGCTACTGTTGAGACTTCTATAAAGTATTGATATCAGCAAGAGACATTTTGATAAAAAGATGTATCTAGATTATCTTTTATATAATTTGTCCTCAATGCTCTTCAACTTCGTACTTTATTTGGCTTTTTAAACATTTTTTTATTCGAGTGTCACTGATGATTCTTTTGTAGACGAAACGCGCGTCTGACGTACTATAAAATTATAATCCAGGTATCTATGATGAGTTTAATAATTTTGTTTCATGATGATAAGGTTGAATATAATCTATATTAATGGTTCTTCAATATTGTCATGAACGTTACTTCAACTACAGGGTACTATGATTTATACTGCAACTAGCTGTGTTTATTTCTTAAATATAGTAACATAGCTATATTTTGTATAATGTCAATTTCATCATGGAACACTTTCTCCACAATCAGGTGTCCATTCAGGAATGAAAATAAGTTTGACATTTGTATAACGATTTAAAAAGCTATCAATGTATTAATTTAAGTTGCAGTATAAAAACAATATTAGGTCAATGTCATAAAAATAAATACTTTTTTATACTCGTCGCAAAACTGGTGAAGGGCTCGGTAAAACCTTGCCCTTCCCCAGTTTCTCAGCGTCATACAAAAACAAATATATTTTTCTTACATTGACCTAATATTGTTTTTATACTGCAACTTAAATTAATACATTGATAGCTTTTCGTATATTTCTATAGTTGTTGGTAAAAATATTCAGTCATTATAAAATGTTATATATAATGTTGATTGCAAATCTTTGTTCTGCCTTTTTGTTTTTCTCAATGAAGTTCACTCTAAATTTTCGTCTGTTCTCTTTATTTGCCAAACATTAACATTGCCAAGGTTTTATTTCTAGAACAGTGTGTGATCTTATTTTAAAATGCATTATATTTTCAGTACAATTTAAATTATTTACAAGAGACATGTTTTGACAAAACTGTTGTCATAACTTTCAAGATGATCAGTTTGCTTTCATTTTTTGACGCACATATTGTTTGTACTTGATAAAAAGAAAAATCCCACGTAAAACAGAGGCAAATATACCAAAGGATATTCAAACATATAAGTCGATAACAAAATTATAACATGTATCCCATAGTTGCAAAAAACGAAAAACCGACCCAAAATTAACACCAGTAAAACACAAAACACAAACTAAAGAATAAAGAATAAACACCACTATAGATGTCAGAAGATGTGGTATCAGTGCCAATGAGACTCTCCTTCCAAGTCACAATTTGTAAAAGTTAACCCTTATAGGTCAATGTACGGTCTTCAACATAGAGCCTTAGCTCACAACAGCAACATATAAAGGGCCACAAACATGACTAGTGTATCATCATTCAAACGGGAAAACCAACAGTCTGATCTCTATAAAAAGCGAAAAATAAAAAAACACTTACTACATGTAGTATGAAATACACCAACAAACGACAACTACTGAACATCAGAGTCCTACATTAGGCGCAAACAAATGCCGCGGGTTTAAACGTTTAAATATGTACCATCCTTTGACCCTTACCTTAAACAATAGTGTAACATTACAACATAGAAAGACATACATAAAATATCTATTGAAATGGCTTAACTCAATCAAAAGACATACTAACACAAGTAACTATTACCCAACGTAAAATAGTGGGTGGTCCCAGGTGCCATGAGATAGCAACCAGACCCTGGGTAACATGTGTTACCCGTTATCTTGTTCATTCTAGTACTAACTCGGTTATAAGTCTATTCGGTACTGTCATAGTCGAAGAAAAAAGGGCGGAATAGTGGGTTTGACAGTATGAACATATTGTAGAGTATATAATATGAGATTTTATATTTTGAACATTTAAATCCGTGGAGACGATGTTTGACGATGCAACATTATAATTATGTACTTCGCTTAAATAGCAATCTACGTACACACACTTTGAAACATATTAAGTTGGTACATGTACCTAACACTACAGTGAGATAACTCTGTGAAATAAGCTACATGATTGTTTTGTTAATGATGTATTGTTAAGGAAATATTAAGCTTCTAAATGATCGAAATCAGTGTATGTCAAACTGTTATGTATCAAACCAATTTTTTCAAAGAAAGTGATTGGTTCAAGTTTTTTTGATTTTCTTTGATTTTTTTAAAGTAAATATTTTGTCAAAATTTGAAGAAAACTAAATGATCCAAATTAATTTTAGTCAAAGTGTTGGGTACCACCTTAAAAGTTTATTCAGATTTCTAATAAAAATTTACACTAAAATTGTTCAGTTATTGTATGAGGTGAAATATGTGTATGTATTCATCATACTATTATGCAAAATACTCCAGTAGTTTATTCTGTATCAACATGATGCTTCGACGTTACTTAATAACTTCACATTGAATGTTACCAGTGTTATCAAATTATAATTAACATACTAAATATTGACTTAAATCGGATCTATTTTGTCGCATTTGAAGACTGCTACATGAGATTATACATCGGAGAAATTATTCCTTTACTTTGAGTATATGGAAATATGTGGTATATCGTCACATGTTTACAAATGACTACTAGAACATGGTGATGAATCATTAACACTGCTTCCAGTCTCTTTGTTTTCCTTTTTTCTTCTACTACAAAAAAGAACCATTATAAGCGATGTTTTATCAATACAAATCTTATATAAACAAAACAAAGATAAAATAAGTAAACAATTCCTTTCATATGCGTTAAACTTCAGACTATGTAACTGTGAGGTTAAAAAAATTAGCACCTCTATAATGTTTTGAATTGGGGTTTTTTAATGTACAGTTTACTTTGAAGCTATAGAATAATTTGTTGTTATTTGTATTGTGTAATCAAAATATGTTTAGAACAGAAATACATATTAAAATATCTGTTTTCAAAGATTTATTGTTGTTTATTTGTCTAAAGTATACAATATAATCAAATTACCTGACACACCAGACTGTTAACACAATTATAATAATTGCACATCCGAAGAGAGAAGGGGGAATAACTTCTAAGAGTAATGCATTGTCAATTGCACTTCCTGAAATATCATTTGAAGATTTTCAATTAGTTAATTAAAACCTTTCATTTGTTACAATTATACCATTTCAAACCAAAAAACGTTTATAAACTTTCATGTTAAGTAAAACATGAGGGATATCAGAAATCCTCAATAATAATACAAAGTATTACAAAAAAATTAAAGCTAACATTCAAATCCTCCGGGGAAAATGACAAACAAGATCGAACAACATATGGTACCGATAACCTGTCTTTGAGAGGTAAAATATGTTTTGAGGTTAAACCAGATATACATGTACTCCAGCCCTTTCCTCTTTTGTTTTTTTTTACCCAGATGTCATTAAACTTACACAAGCAATAACAAAGTTCTTCAGTATAACGATCAACATAATGCCTACTAACTTCAGCACGATCTTCACAAATCGGCACATAATTATAAAATCAGTGCCCATATCAGCTCGCAACAACATTTAGCTCGGAAAGATGGCTACAGTTATTGGTTTGATACTGCTTCAAAATATAACAACAAAAATAGATACAGTTTCACTAGATTGCATAATAAATCTTTTTGAAATCAATAATATTTGCGAGGATTACTGTAACATACAGTATCTTGATTTTCTTTGTAAATCAACGTGTCGATCACGCTAACTGCAGTCCCTACTGTTCAGAAGTTTCGTAAATTTAGCTAAGTCAATTTAAGTCAAGTAGAAGTACAATAAAATGTGACAGAAAACTTAGTTTTGTATTTAAAAAGTTATTCATATAAACTCATCATAGATACCAGAATTGAAATTATACATTTACGCCAGGCACGCGTTTTGTCTACAAAAGACTCATCAGTGACGCTCGAATTAAAAAATGTTAAAAAGGCCTAATTAAGTACGAAGTTGAGGAGGATTGAGGATTAAAAATATCCCCTTTTTAGCGTTTTCCTTTAATTACCATAGACTTTTTTTATATTGCCGAATTTGTCTTCGGATTATATTATCGACATTATACATTTTATGTGGTAGGACATCCTGGTACTGAGCCATTACAATAAGTAAAACCAAGCATATTTATTAGGGTATTTTGAGGGGAAAGTTAATTTTTTCCTGTTAATTTAATTTGTCGTGTAAAGATAATAGAAAGCGATTAATTTACCCAAAAGTTGGTACCGATTGAAAGCTTGAATTTGCTTTTTTACATAGCTCTTACGTGATATGGTACCAGAATGTCTTATCGCCGAGTAGAAATCAACAGTCGCTTATATGAAAAGGGTCGAATGTGCATTTATCAGATATCAAAATACCATAGTAATACGTTTTAGTTGTTTTCGTAGGTCCAGCAAGCTTGTGCGCTTCAAATATTAATAATATTCTTTGAAATATTGAGTATTTCATATCATTTTATTAAATAAATCAATTTTACGTCAAGATTTTGTTATGTCACAGTATTTCATAAACATCCATTACAGGTCGAAACGTCCGCAATCTGAACAGCGTTTTATAATTAATTAATACATAAATTAGGCATTCCAATAACTAATACATACTTTAGATGATGCTCGAGTCAAAATATGTTTAAATAAAACGTTCAATGCCAATAACACAAACAGGACCTAAAGCATAGTCGAATCTGAACAATTACTTAGAGCTTTGCATGCTAAAGATAGATATAGGAAGATGTGGTGTGAATGCAAATGAGACAACTCTCCATCCAAATAACAATTTATAAAAGTATACCATTATAGGTTAATGGACGGAGCCTTGGCTCACCCGAACAACAAGCTATAAAAGGCCCCAAAATATTTAGTGTAAAACCATTCAAACAGGAAAACCAACGGTCTATTCTATATAAAATGCGAGAAACGAAAAACACGTATAAATTACATAAACAAACGACAACTACTGTACATCAGATTCTTGACTTAGGACCGGTGCAAACATTTGCAGCAGGATTAAACGTTTTAATGGTACCAAACCTTCTCCCTTTTTCTGAAACAATAGAATAACATCACAACATAGAAAAACACACGATAAAATATCAATTGGAAGGATAGATGCATATCTTACTATATTTAAATTTTCAAAGAAGTAGGTCCGGTAAGGGCCGATTTTGGCCTCTAATTTCAAGTTCATCTAACGAAAGTTTTTGGACACTTTTTAAACACTTAAGTGTCTATTTCAATTGATTCGATTAGTTTATGTGAAAGATTTTAACTGATTTAGTCAATAAAAACGCTCTGATTCAAGCTTAAATATGAAAAATCTATCAAATATGCCAAAAAACGTCACTTTTCAGATGGTTTTTGTCAAAAATGAATGTGGCCGCATCCGTGTTCATCCTCAACCTTTATATATGTTTTGTATTATCATCAAATACAACTTACATTTCAATATTATGAATGAACACGAATGCGGCCACTTTCATTTTAGACGGAAACCGTCTAAAAAATGACCAAAATGGTAAAATTTTGAAGATTTCAGTAATTTAGCATGACTTAATGATGCTAAAACGCGATATTTGTGCATTGTATCGTCAAGAACAGCTCATATTTATGTAGCAGAAGCATTTTACTTTCCAAAATATAGCTTAAAGATTACATTTTCACAATTTTCTAAAACTGCTATATTTTGGGGCCAAAAAGGGGTCTTAGTGAACCTACTCCTTTGTTTTAACTTCAACTAGGATTCAAACAATATCAGTATTTTCATTTTAGTACCGACGTGTTGTCAACTTGTACATCACGTTCGTCAAATAGAAAGGTAAAACTGAAATTAAAACAATATCTGTATAAATTACTTCTCTGATAGTTACTTGTGTTGCAGTAACACATTAAAATAAAAAAATATTTGCAAAAATTAATTACTTTATAATATTCAAAATTTCTGAAAAGAAAAATAAATGTTTCAAAGAAGTTTGAATTTGATGGTAGTTTTCTTATAAGGGTCTATATTATGTGTTGAATCTAATTCAATATATTAAAGCCATAGAAGTTGTTCATATTATACCTTTAGGTTGTGTTTGATGTATTTGTTTTCTAGACATAGTCTTGTTGTGAACCTCACGGGTAGTCATTTTCTTTGTAGAATTAGGTTTTTCTATGGAAATTGAAGCTGGAGTATATTGTTCTGTCAGTTTTGTGGTTTGGTGAAAACCGTTTGATGTTTGATATGTCGATAGCGAGTTCTCTTTTACCTAAAATAAAAAAATGCATGTACACATTTAAATTAAAGTAAATCTTGAAAAAAGCATTATATGTAGCAATAGCTTAATCTTTCAAATTTTGTCGACAGAAAATCTGTCTATAAACGAGTATTTTTGTATTTCATGAAAAGTTACGTTCCCTCAATGCATGATAAAGTGAAAATGTTCGCGTTATATAAAAAAGAGAATGTGATAACAATGCCAATGAGACACCTGTCCATCAAGGTCACAATGTGTAAAAAGTGCTCACTTAAAGGTCAAAGTACGGTTTTCAACATGGAGCCTTGTCTCACACCAAACAGCAAGCTTTACAGGACCCTAAAGCTACTAGTGAGAAAAAAATTCAAACAGGAAAACCAATGGTCTAATCTTTGGATAACATGAAACGAGAAACCACTGAACAGGCTAATGACTTAGTAGAGGTTCATACAAATGCAGCCGATTTAAACGTTTGATTGATTTCATTTTAGGCGTTTCGGTGTTGGACTAGTCTATACTTTTTATTTAGGTTAACGTCGTTTGGAATCAATATTTCAATGTAATCTAAATAGTAATATAATATATAAATATACACATTTTTACAACATCAATATTAATTACCCCAGGAACTAATTTGTCGCTAAAATTTACCTGATATGATTTCTTTTTAAAAGTACGCAAATCAAATTCCAGCAGCACTTGCATACGGGGTATATATCTCCCAATTGATACGATATTCCCGTGCTTGCATTTCCTATCATGATTTTCTTGATAGAGGGTTGCTGCTCACAAGGAAGCTATTAAACCAAGAGTTCCAAATGGTGAAGTTGAAATCATCCCTTCGTAAATTTTACGGACGCCATCACGAGTTGGTTGACCGTTATGGAATAACCGTATCACAAATGATATCGGATATGTTCCTTACGTCGTAACTACAATCCCCTTCCCTTTCCTGAATGTGACCTACCGAATTAGACTATTTACCGGATTTGTTATCACATAAGCAACACGACGGGTGCCGCATGTGGAGCAGGATCTGCTCACCCTTCCGGAGCACCTGAGATCACCCCTAGTTTTTTGGTGGGGTTCGTGTTGTTTATTCTTTAGTTTTCTATGTTGTGTCGTGTGTGCTGTTGTTTGTTTGTCTTTTTCATTTTTAGCCATGTTGTTGTCAGTTTGTTTTAGATTTATGAGTTTGACTGTCCCTTTGGTATCTTTCGTCCCTCTTTTAATTGTATACATAGAGTTTAAAGAAATGGTTAAATATTTAAACAGCTTCTTAATCACCTGAAAATTATCCTTATTTTCCTTGCAAACGGCAAACGCAATACTTTTCCGATCATCACATCCAATAGTATAATCACATGTAGAATCTTTACTACAGAGATTGCATTGCACAATCTCACTTGGATTAACGTCTTGGCCTATATAAAAATAAGCAGATATGAATAATGAGATATTAATTTATTTGTTAATTGTGTACTGATAAATAAAACATCGTCATCATTACAAGAAGTAACAGAAAACAATGTTTCGACACAACATGATTGTATAAAAATGTACCATTCAGGCCTTTTTAAAACGAGTGATAGGATTAATGAAACTATGATATTCAAAGGACTGAACAAAACACCATGAACTTTGTTGCAATGCATTTAAAAGGGGGTAAAAGAAAGAAAAAAATTCAACAGAAGTGGAATTTAAAACTTCGAATGACATTTTGACCGTTTCTTATTTATTTTTTACACTCTGTGACTCTCAGAAAAAACGTGAAGTTTGTAATGAGAAAAAAAGAAATCATACTTTTGATTAATACTAAATTCGGAATACATTGATTACTCATGATATATATAGCGCATGCTGAAAATTAATCATGAACAATTCAGCGATAACTGGACATTAATGAAATCATCGTTTAGCAGTGAATTCTTTTGTTAGAAATAGTAATTTTAAACTAATAGGCAAATGAAAATTGCAAATTCTGTTATTTTAAAGTTACCCCTATCCACTGTCAGATAGAATTGACGAGCTGCACCTAACCACTTCATTTTTTCCCAATCAATCACATCATACCGCTTCCTTATATGTTTAGCCTGATTAGTGGATGTTATATTGCCGTACAGATAACTTTTTCTGTTTCTACCAATTTCAACAGTGGCTTCCCAGGAAGTCTCGCAATGAGAAGTATACATGTTTCCTGTTGATAAATGTTTTTTTTTTTATAGAAACAAAGACAATACAGCTAATTGGACTTAATAGTAAATACTGTACACATTTTCGAGGAGCTCGACTATATTTGCATTTAGTTGAAACAAAATGACGACTTTTAAATTAAATCAATAAAAGTAAAACCACATATTTTCGTGGCGAGTAAAGTTCGCCATTCTCATATTTTTAGATGTAGTTCTATAAGGAAAGTTCCAAGTATTTTAAGTTCGCAACGACTTGTATTCGCGGTTTTTATTCTCGCAAAAATCACAAAAATCAGTCGATCGCCCAAAAAAATACTTGTTTTACAGTAAACTATGAAACGACATTTCAAACACGGTAAAAACCAAACCAAATACATCAAGGATAATCCGGATACAAATAAACCCGGTTGTTGACGAGTTTGAAGCAAAAAATATGACAGCATTTTGTATTATAATACATGTGTATGCCTTTCTAGCACTCATATCAGTATAGAACAATACTTATATAAGTATATATCAATATGAACACGAACTTGGGAGTTCTAATCAATCACAAAATTGTTGCAAGTTTTCGATTTTAAATAAACGTTTGGTAAAACTCCTAAATGCAAAACAAGATTTTTCTACGTTTTATAAGCCGTTTTATAAGCATAAGGTTAACAATTTACTTGGCAATTATTTAAGCACTAATAAATAATTACACGTTCAATTTTCACGTGTCTTCAAATGTTCCCTGAAACTCAGAATATAAATGATAATATATTACAGCCAATAAGACTGCAATATCTCTTACTTTCTCAACTGTGGGTCTCCTAGCTGTCGGTCTAAGTTGATCGTAGCGTATGTCTTTTTTCATACAGTTAAAACAGTTAAAACATGTTTAAAACTGTTAACTTCCAGTTAAAAACATTTTCTGGAGCCTGTTATTCAGTGGTTGTCGTTGGTTTGTGTGTTACATATTTGTTTTTCGTTCATTTTTTGTACATAAATTAGGCCGTTATTTTTCTCGTTCGAATTGTTTTACATTTTCATTTCGGGGCCTTTTATAGCTGACTGACTATGCGGTATGAGCTTTGCTCATTGTTGAAGATCGTACGGTGAATTATAATTGTAAATTTCTGTGTCATTTGGTTTCTGGTGGAGAGTTTTTCATTGGCAATCATACCACATCTTTTTTTTTATATTTTCACATATCGTGCTGACAATTCTAAGAATGGCAGATATTTTGGAAGTCAAATTTATTATGTTTTTAAATGCTTACACATGTTACAGTTGTTGTCTTTGTTTATGTTGGTTTTTTAATTCGCCAGATATAAAGACACAAACTTTAACCTTAAGTAATAGATAACTCGGGCTTATCTATTCCGACTTATATAACAATGAAGAAACAGTCTATTAACGTTTTTTTAAAGAAATGTGATCAAAGACAAAAGAAATCAAAATTAGATTTAAGTCATGAGCCTATAATTCATTGGTTGCTGTCTAATATGTATTGATTGCCTTCATTCCTTGTTTAAGAACAAATAAGGCCTCTTAATTTATAAATAAGTTCTTGTTTCGTCATCTCTTTCAGTATGAAATTTTCTAATTGCTGAATGGCGTACGGTAACTTTAAACAAAATGCTATCAAATTCTAGTAGGCAGTCGTACGCGCCTATCTGTCTAATATCTGAATTTGTCAAGCGATTGTATTTTCTAACCAACTTACACTTTAAAATAGTGAAACTTCTTCCATGTACACAACAACACCTCAATGTGTACTTCAACTTTACAATGGAGTTTATATGTTGGCTGATGGTAGTTAATAGTTATCAAAGGTACCAGGATTATAATTTAATACGCCTGACGCGCGTTTCGGCTCCATAAGACCCATCACTGACGCTCAGATCAAATTAGTTATAAGGCCAAACAAGTACAAAGTTGAAGAGCATTGAGGACCCAAAACTCAAAAACAATGTACCAAAGACGGCCAAAGTAATCTATTCCTGGGATAAGAAAATCCTTAGTTATTCGAAAATTTAAACGTTTTGTAACAGTAAATTTAAAAACATGACCATATAATTGATATTCATGTCAACACCGAAGTGCTGAATATTGCGCTGGTGATACCCTCGGGGACGAAAGGTCCACCAGAAATGGCATCGACCCAGTGGTGTAAATAGTTATCAAAGGTACCAGGATTATAATGTAATACGCCAGACGCTCGTTTCGTCTACATAAGACTCATCAGTGACGCGCTCAGATCAAAATAGTTAAATGTTTTTTTAACATGTTTATTGATATCAGTTTTAGTTTGTAACCCGAATTTTGTTTTTTTCTCAATCGATTTATGAATTTCGAACAGCGGTATACTACTGTTGTCTTTATTTATTGATACCAACATACACAAAACTTTTTGTAATACATTATTGTTGCAATGAATTGTACGCCATTATAAATTATTTGAAAAACACATAACTTTAAACCATTATTAATTTGTTATGTTTAAATGATGATATTTTCAAAAAGTGTATGTTTTTAAAAAAAACAACATTATCTACAGAAAATTTATAATTATTTAAAAGGTAAATATACTTTTATCAGTGGCAAGATCGTGCGTTATTAATATTTGACTTTGAAAATACCAAGTATTTAAGACAAAGTGCAGTTATTTATGACTTTTACTGCAAAGGATATCAGAGGGAAAATATATTGGTCTTTCCTTGAAAGTGTAATTTATCCTCTGTCTGAATTTAGTTGAACACTGTGTGTTCGATTTGATTGCCTCATCGTCTGCATTTGTTTGATCAGCGTTAAACGAAGTGAAATATGTCAATTGCAACTAACAGTATTTGATAAGTGACAGGTGTTTTAGTTTTTAGCAAGGAACTGAATCACCATTAGTATACGACAAACCTAATAAACAATCAATATGAAGTACATTTTTGTAACATATTTCTAGATTTTCAATTTTTGCGAAGATTCATTTCTGTCGTTTCGCTGATCTCAATCAATAGAATAATACAGGTTAAAAAAGAGTTTAATATCAATATAAAACAGTTTCAGCTCTTTTGCCACAGCAGTGCAAAACACCTGTAGATCATTACCATATATCTTTCCGTTTGTAGACAATAATGTTTCTCTTCAAACATTAAAGTGCTTCATGAATGTAAATTGCTCGACATTGAACGTGAAAATAATTCAAAATGACATGACATTTGAATATTTGTCATAATTCTCCTTTTTTTATTCAGTCACGTTTGAAACGGATATACCCTTTATTAAAAAACAAAAAGAAGTATAAATTAATAAGAATTTTTAAAAGATTGAAATTAGAATAATAGACGGAAATCAGATATAGTTTTTATACAATTAAATGTTATACTTGTACGTTAGAACAAGCTTAAGTCACCACAGACGTTTTGAGATCAAAATGATATTACAGATCGACTAAGCCTTGATCACTTTTACGAATTTTGATCAAACACACCTACCAAGACATTCAAGGTTTGTTATAATATTTTTCATGTCATGTAAATTAATTATATGCATCTACATGTGAAATAAAATAATCCTGGATTCTAAGTTGCCGACTGCAAAAGTAATGCGACTTAGCTTGGGAGTAGGGATTGATGAATATCTTTATTTAAGCATAAGAATTATTTGATCTAATGTTGGTTAATGATTACAGAATACCCTAGATCGCCCATTTGACGTTATTTCTTGTGAATGTGGGCAATACTTTAGATATAACCAGATAACAGTTGTTGATATAAGTATAAGGAATTTTGTTTCTTTGCAACAACACATCTTATACAATTATGAACATTTAGCTGTTTAATTTTTTTTCAATATTGATATTTCGTCCCAAACTTTTATGAAGAATCAACATGAAATAAAAATAACGATGTAACCTCTTTAAAGATAAGGCAACCACTTTTTCCTTACTAAACATCGTCAACAATTGTCTAACCCTACATTTGAGAACAACTACGACAGCTGAGATGTAAGGGTTCATCTGTAAAATAAAATTTAAAAAAATAGTAATGATCGCATATAATTATTTTAATTGCCAATGTCACCTCTATCCACCAACACTCACATGTATAAAAGCAATTGTTGTGTTCCGTAATCTCTTTTGTTTATTAAATAATGTTTACCAAAATTAAACTTATGTGTGAATTGACAAAGAAGAAAAGGAACTACATAATATTTCATTTTTTTCAGACGTCAAGTTGAAAATGAACAACTAATTGAAAAAAAAAGCCCAGTTTTTGTAGTAGATGTTTGATTAATCAATGTTTTATATCTGTTGACTATATAGGATGATAAATGGTTTTACAATGTGTTTTTTTTACTTTTGTCTTACAAATACACACAATGGATCAAATAAACCAACCATTCATAATTACCGCAAAGTCTGCATTTTGGTTAAAACCTTAAAAAAAGGAAATAAATTTACCATTTTCAATCCATAAAGGAACAAGGCATAACGTCAAAATATGAAATTGTAAACTAAAAGTTATCTGGTGACAAAATCTTACCAATTGCAATGACCAACGTGTTCAGGAATTGTTTAAGGCGCATAGAGCATGCAGTAGATCTAAAACCTACCCAATGTATGGTCAGAGATGAAATTTAAAAACCATTTTGCATGCATGGAAAAACAGAAAACGGTAGAAAACCAAAACTATGTCCTTAAGACGAGAAGGGTAAGCAGTTCTCCCTTCTTGTACGACACACGAAGGTAAATTTTTCAGTAACAGGAAAGTAATCTACGACAAAGGGGAAAATGTGTTGTATTTTGAGCCACGGGTAACCTTTACCGGTTAATCAGTATCGGCACTGTCCAAAAGGACAAAGTATGATAACAAGCTCTAATGAGATATACCATACGCATCCCTGAAGAAAAATACATTTTAAAAATGACCATGTGGCGCAGAACAAAAGGGCCGTTAATATGTCCGGTTCATTTAGGGAACATCTCAATTTCTACATGGTATCTTCAAGCGGGAAAACATAGTAAACTAAATTATCGATGTGATCTTTTCTTTTGACCTTTAAACAAATATAAAGCTTTAAGCGGTCCAAAAATGTTAATATGTAAAACAAGTAATGCGAAGGTCGGTTGATAAACACAAACTCTATCGGACCGACGGCAGTCCTGTTACAATATTCCTTCCGTAATTTCATAAATAGCATTACACAAACCAATTATTCGCTATTAGCTTGTAGAGCAATCGGCGTTGACTTACTTGGTTATCTAAATACTCCCATAATCATCAAATTTAAGAAGAAGAATATTAGGCAAATTACGAAGTGAATTGATTGAAGTACTAATTAATTCATTACTTGATTGTTTGATAAAATCAAAAGAAAAATGTCGTATAAATGTAAGAAGAATTTTATTCAATAGAGAGATATATAATTCATATTTGTTTGAAATATGTTCTTTTGACAAATTAAGGTAAAACGATAAATCGGACGTGAAAAACATAAAACTTCTTCATGAATGATTTTCAACTTTGAGACAGCCCCTTCATTTTACCTGTTAACTGTAGGTGTCATTAACCGGTGTCAAGAATTGTTGAAAAAGTCTATTCCAAGATGAATTATGTATACCTTTAGTTTTAAACAATCCGTGCAGAAAAAAATCACAGCCGCATGCAACTAAACTGCAAACATCCCACTTATCAAAACACCATATTGCCAGGCATAACTCACTAGTGTCGTATACATCTACAAAAACACCATAACTTTAAGCAATGATTTTAACAACAATAACAAAAAAGAATTAAACAGTTATCAAATATGTTTTCTGTTAAGGAATCATGAACGTGCCAATTTTTAAGTAGTATGTTTATAACTAAATTGAAATGTAGTTATGAATAAATACTTCTCAACCAAATCAAAAGAACTTTCATAAGACATACTAGGCTCTGTGTTGAAGACCGTACCTTGACCTATAATGGTTTACTTTTATAAATTGTGACTTGTCTGGAGATTGTCTCATTTGCACTCATACCACATCTTCCTATATCTATGTACGCTGTTTTTGCTTGTTTAAAATGTTGAATTTGATTCTGCACACTTTATAACTGAATTGAAATGAGTAAACATGTGAGGCTAAGAAAGTATGGAAAGTGGCGAAAAAAAATCGGAGAGAGGCATTTAGTTATTTTTTTTATTTTAAATTGTGGCTAAATCAATTTATGTCAATAGTTTCAAAAACTGCATAAACTTTCAACTTAAAGAGGTATAGTCAAACATGACTTATGTCCTTGAGAGCATTAATTGAATAAAATATAGACATCTTGTAAAGAAGCGGCTAGAGACATAAAAGGGACAAAGTTTAACATTTCCGTAGAAATATTGATCACGAATTTTCAAAATAGTTTTAAGATGAAGGTTTGAAAGCGTTTTCTGTATCAAATATTGAAGAATATATATATTAAGTAGTTTAGCAAATAGATTAGAAATATTGCGAGGATATATAACAAGTCTTCTAATGCATACTGCAAGAAAATCCCTTGTTGCTACCAAGGTAGTGTTATGTTTCTAAATCATCATAAGTGGAAATTACTAATATATTTCATGATTTAAAGGAGAGATATCGGTACACACATTTAACAGATACCAAATACATTTTCTTAAAAAAAAAAATTAATATTGGATAAGACACATTTTTTTCTCCAGATTTGATTGATGTGTAGACAGGGGCAATTAAGGGGGTAACACCAAAATTTTCCTCTCGTTTAATTTTTCTTATATTTACATCATTGAAAAGGTAGGGGTCCATGCATCATCTGCCAAAGTATTAATGAAATTCATCGTTTCATTTTATGTTTAGGGTATATTGACCAGTTTTGGGGTACCCTAAAAAACGGTAGAAAACACTAGTAGGTAAAAAGTATTGAGTGTTTTTGCACATTTTGTCATTAGAAATACCCCTGACTGTTAAATTGCATAGAAGAAACATACTTTAAAGTAAATCTGTAACATCATGGTAATACAAATAGCCTGAATGTAAGAAAAACGGTTTTTAATAATTGATACAGCGAAAAGTCTGGTCAGCTCAGATAACACATTTTTTTTTCAAATTTAGCCCCAAAAAATTTTTGTCGTTTAATTCCTGCAAATAATTGTTTAAATATTTATTGGTTATTAATCTTGGAAATCACAAACTTTTATCGAATTTGACCGTTTGAAATTTTCAAAATCTTTAATTAAAATTGCTAACAAGGCTCACGAAAAATGTAGAATTTTGGGTCAAAAATTCATTTCTCCCTTACAAAACCTCCTACAGGCTGTCTTTGCATTCTTTTTTATGTGTAATTGTCAAAGGTGTACTGTCCCAATAATAATTGTAATAAATTATATAAGGAAAAACAGTAATATTCAGTATGGGACGAGTTCCTTGGGGCGAGTTGACATAATTGTTTATCACAACTATTTATTGGTTTCTCTCCCCAGACTTCAAAATGCCCCTGTCATCAATAAAAGACGCTATCAGAATTCCTTGTTTTGACAGTCTGTCACTATATAAGTACTATCTTTGTGTTAATGTAGATTATCTATTAGCAAAAGCTTGTACTGGGATTGATGTTCAGAGCATATCTTTTAGAATAGTGCCTTTTACATTTGAAAAAAACAAACTCAAACAGTAAGTACAAAGTCTGTATCGATGACTTAGTACTAAAACCCTATTACTTCATTGTTTAATCCATTTGTTCAAATCGAATTTCCCAAAACCTCCAAGATTTTTTTCTAAATGATGCCACGGGATACTTTAGTCAGTATAGTTGCCCCAGAACTCCTCAGACTCAGTTCATTAGTGTTTTTTTAAAGCATCTCATGTATGAATGGTAATTGTTTACCTTTTCATCAAAGTCATTAAAAAAAGATGTTCTTTAGTTTAATGCTTGGTGGTGTCAAATATGTACAGCTTACTGAATCTGTTTGCATCAATCTCACAGCCAAATGTAAACAACATAAATGCTTGATCACTGTTAAATTTACTGCGTTATGTTAAAACGCACTAATGACTTTTACTACATGTGTAAGAGTTGTCTCCCATATACCAGGTCTACCCACTTAACCCACAAACTTCGAACGTTTATGTAAAGTTTTTTTACTTAGCGACCTTAGAACCAATAACCTCCAGAAAGTTTGACATGCCGTAACTAAGCAGTGTGCCACCATATTGACTGTCTGAAGTCTATTAAAATTCAATTAATGCAATAAATATTAAAATGAAAGAACACGTACTTCAAACATATTATCCGAAGATGAAGCGTACAAGTAACGAAATAAACTTCAGCTTTAGAGTTTACATTCGTATGACGTCATGTTTTGTCATAAAGATAATGCGTTCATTAAAATTTTAGTCATATTATTTTTATTATATATTTTCCATGCTCCAATGTACATGATGCATTAGATTACTTTTCTGTAGGGCTTAAGTTTCGATATTTCATATTGTTTTAAACCCCATGATACCATTCATATGTATCACCCGTGAATAGGTTGCTAAAGAAATTTCGGCAACATTGTCTGTAAAAGGGTAAACCAAAGAACAATATTTTAATGGATCAATTAATTCCTTTTGAGAATATTTGTTTTTAATTATCTACATGTAGATAGCATTGCAGCGTTGTATGCTAGCTTCAGCTTATTTGTTGATTTGACAATGCAAGAAATGCGCAAATGGTTTTGAAATCTTTGTGAAATCTTCATATATTTACATCACTTCAAATATCAGTTGAAATGTATGCTTTTATACCTATAATATATGTGTAAGATTAAGTTTTTGATTACAGTAACAGTTCATTTCAATTAATCGCTCCTGTCAATCATGTACCACTTTTTAAGATTTATACACTATCTGGGTTTTGCAACATTCAATAAATTCACTATGCCCACTGCTATGAAAGCAACATATGAAAAGCACATCCTAATTCCCTTGATCTTGCGTCTGTATGGGTGTCTGTATCTTAACCGAGGTCTATAGATACATTTTACATCTGGTGCAAAAACAATGCTACCGTTCATGTTATTAACATACACATTTGTCATACATTCTCAATAAGTTTGAGGAAAACAATAGAAACTTAAAGATTATGAACTGAAAGATATATTTATGAAAAATAATTCTATTTTCACAGTTGTCGACGATATTTAAAAAAAATTAAAATCACAAAAATACTGAACTCCTAGGAAAATTCAAAACGGAAAGTCCCTAATCAAATGGCAAAATCAAATGATAAAATAAATAAAAGGAATGGAAACCAACTGTTATATTCCTGACTTATAGCTAAACATAAAATTCCATTATATTGACAACGATGCGTGAACAAAATGTCATAAATAGGGGTCTAACAACAAAAACATTGTTTTACTCAAAAAAGTCATAACACTGGAAAAACCATAGTCTTTTGAATATGATACTGACATTAATGTTTCAGCATATTGTTTTTCAAAAGTCACGTCTAATGAATATCATTTTCATTAACTATAATTATGATTGTATCCATTACATTTGTCGATGTCATTTAATAAGGGACTTTCCGAATTGAATTTTTCTTGAAGTTCGGTATTATTGTTATCTTAATTTTTACCTTGTGCGGAAACATTTGTATCTCTAGGCGACGATGTATATACATTGAAAATACTTGAGTCAAATAAACTGCCGCATTCGTTTGGCAAAGAATGCTGTAGTACTCCTGGTTGATGCGATTCACATCTTCCATTGCACAACTGTGACGATATACCACCATCTAATGGAATTTTACTCAGACAAACACATTCATTGTTCTACAAAAAAACAATTGTGGACACGACAATAAAAGAAATGTGTTTGTTCGTTTTAGACTAATCGCATTTCCGAAACAATTATCTGTTCACTAGCGGAAAACCAATGTGAGAAAACAAATTGGTCACATACCGTTTACAACTTTCAAGAATAAAATGTGTAAAAATACATATCAAAGTTTTTAGAAGTAAAATTTTATCACTGTTGGGTCAAATAATTATCTGTTTCGCAATTCAATGCATATGTATTCAAAAACAATTAACAGTTAAAATAAAACAGCAGATTATGTCTTTTTTTTTTTTTTTTGGATGTGAAGCCGCCTTTTTGTCAGTTCGATGCATACTGGTAATGAAACAGCTGTTTTTATTCTTTAATCTCGTTCAACAAGTGTCTTTTTTGCAACAAACCCCTACTTTTCTATCAAAATATCAATAAAAACATATTATAATTAATTGGTTTAGAACTATAAAACTTACCTTTATCGAAAACGCAAAGGTTGATAAAGGCTTACAAAGTTCTTGACACAATCCTAGAGACGGCCAAGGTAAAATCATCGAAGTATTATTGGGATCAGTATGGTAGCTCAAGTAACTCCAGTTATAACAGCCTTTATATATAAGATAAAATGCTAATATATAACGGAATGATATATAGAATCGTAAGTCATGGTTATTTATGACTGTTGAGTCAATCCTGTTCATGTTCTTAATCATTTTATTGACATATTTTGAACAGATTATAAATACTACAGTCCTTAAAGGAGTTAGCCATAACATTTTCATTATATTTCCTTGTACGCATTTAATCATCGTAAAAATATCATACTGGATCAAACCTTTCATTTCATTATGACAACGTCAAGTTATATATAAATAAAGACAACAGTAGTATACAGCTGTTCTATTACAAATCGGGACTACAAAAAATATAAAATGTGTATTTAAAACATCACTTCAAACCTACCGAGGTACTAGCCTAACAATACTTGTACTATATGAAATGTGTATCTAAATAAAAAAATTTAAACCTGACGAGGTACTGGCCTAACAATACTTGTACTTACTTGTGGCTAGTTTATATAATTTATACAAACAAGATTTTTTTTTATATTATTGTATAGTTTTGATTCTAATTTGACGACTAATATAGCGTCAAACAATATAATCACAGTAAATGTACTATTTGCGCAACCACATAAGCCCAAATTGGTTGTTCTGTGTTAAAAATAACTCATTTCGCTACAGTAACACCAACGTTTCCGTAGGAAAAGCTTCAAATTTAAAATCGTTATCTGTATTATAATACAAACTAAACAAATCAAAATGTTGGCTTCTCTTAGCTACAGACTGCTCTAAAGTAGTCTGTACGCTTGATATCATCCAAATCGGAGCCATTGATACACCTCATTCAGACATGTATTCAACCCGTCATGTATATTTGATGGTATAGTACATGTATTATCACTACAAGTTCATGTATTATAAGGTTTGATACATTACTTCCACGGAGTATTTCTATGGATATATTCCAACAAGTTAACATTTGGGTTTGTTGCACGCCAACAGTAACCTCAATACACAATATCTAGTGAGGTCAATACGTTTATCCTTGATTAGAATTAAATCAGATTTTTTGCAAACATTTTTGTGTTGATAAAGCATAAATAATTATTATTTGTCTATTTCAGACGAATTATTCACACGTAATAAAAACTTCATGCACAAAATAAAGAATATTCTGTTTGTCGGGAAATATCAGAACATCAAAAACAGTATCATAGGTATAGGGCTTTACTTATATTATGTGTCCTATAGCCATCGAAATAATTCATGGCGTTGATTTGTTTTGATTTAACCACGGGTTTGGCTTTCATATTTGTATTTTACCGCTTGCTATCACTCTGGATAAAATAGTCGAATATAATTGCCGAACTCATGGTTAAATAAAAACAATAATTACCTAAGTTATTTCATCTTCGCTAGCCAAGGGTTACGATCCACTCCCGCTCTCTTCACCCTTGGCGGATTGAGATAATATTTCGGAGACACAAGGTAAGAATTTTTATTGGTTGCAGTAGAAACTCGCTGCATCCAATCAAAAAGCGCCTATAACATTATCACGTGTAAATGTAGAAAGTGTTTGTAAACAATTGCCACGTGTTTATTGTGCAACAAGTCTTTACATCACTAAACATACGACTATATTTAGTGACAACTTGAATGTTTTTAATCAACAAATAGAAGTTCCTGTGTATGTTTCATGCACAAATGCATGGATGTTGACGTATATTTTCGTTTCCGGCTTTACCAAGTGGGTAGAATCTAGACACTATCGTGTTTTTACCTCCAAATTGAAGAGTTCAAGTGCTACCATTGGTCAAGAATAATGTATTCGGAATGGGCGTGACTTTAATCTTCCGATAGATGGCGCGACATTGATATAACAAATGTTGGCTCAATCTGCCAAGGGTGAAGAGAGCGGGAGTGGATCGTAACCCTTGGCTAGCGAAGATGAAGTTATTTAGGGCTTAACAATTATTTAGATGTGAGTGTATATTGAACATATTCTACGAAATGTATGTAATATTTATATGAAAATAACGATTTCTCATAATACATTTACTGAAGACACAGTGTAACTCTAATCTTGTACGAACATGCTAAAGTCCTTTGAAAGTACTTTCTGTTTTATTGTTCTCGAAAACTAAGTGATTCTTTAAATATAAAATGAAGATGTATGTTTTAAAAAACATGTTTTATCACCTATGGTGTGTATCCAATCCGATAATCTGGTGTATTTCCCTCTCCAATAGTCACTGGTCACGTTGTCAATTTTATGTTGAAACATGGTGCTGTTTTTGCTCTTGCAATAGTGATTTGCTTCTATCCAAGTCATTTTATATTCAGATTTCTTAAAGTAGAAAAAACGCATAACTATTCAAGGAGATGTTTGATTTTAAACTTGTAGTTCATTTTATTACAGCGACCTTTCTTAAGTTGAATTTGGCATGTTTGGTTTATAATTTGGTATTTATGTGTTGATATAAGACGAACATAGTTTTCAAATTTCTTTCTTTTGAAGAGACATGACATATGTTTACTTAATCTGCATTGGTGAGCTACACAGACATGGGACAAGAGTTGTAAACAGTTAGGTAACATTTTGTTTATTATACAAATTTTGAATTTAAAATTTATAAGTATATTGTATTTATTTAACTTATTTATGCATCTTTGTTAATATAAACATCATACCGCAATATTTGTTGATTTAGGCATATCGCCACGACATACAGCGAATAGTTTCGAATCCTCGACATTACAATCAGTTGTAAACCAACATACTAAACCATCGCATATCTTACACTGAACTACCACCCTCATGTCAATAGGCATTCCTTTGAAAGAGAACAAAAAATAAGTTAGTTATTAAAAGATCGATATTCATATACTTTTAATTTATTGCCTATGACCTTCTGAATCAAAAGTATACTGACATACACTAGATATTGTCTAAATTCACAAAGTCAATTCACTTGTACTCAAGGTATCCGTCATCGTAGCAAATTGCTTTCATGTTAACCTCTCGAATATATATGGTTAAACGTAATCGTTTCTTATCTTAACTCGAATGTATATCCAAAATGTCAGACATTGTCCTTCTTATGATGTTACCAGTTTCAAAAGGTTTATTGCATTAAGTACTAATTTCCTACTAAATTATGAATGCTGAATTTTATATTGGATGATAAATGAAAAGTTTTGTTCCTTCATTTTTTTGTCACCTTGTGAAGAATCAGTTTGACGTCATCCTTGTGAGTTTTTTTAATACTAAGTCTTATATTAACGATATTAAAACTGATACAAGTCAAAACCATAGCAAACATACCGTGGTGTTGTATTTATTTTTTGTTTGTTTTATATTTACGAATTTTAAGTTTCTACTTTGGTACTTAACATGTTGTTAGTGAGATGAGACGTACATATGCTTCATCTGTCAACCAATTCGTGCTAGTGACCATAATATTTGTGTAGTGTACATGTATCACAACTCAAAAGTTGTGATGATTGTAACACCGACTAGACGTTGAAGGGACCAGACAAATGGCATAATCATACTTTCTCTCTAAGGTAACTTGTTGTTTTTTGGTTAATCCGAAGGTACTATTCCTGATGAACTACATTAAATTTTGTAATGCCACCAATACTTATAAAATAGTTTGTCAAAGAAATATGCATGCTGTTAAAAAAACAATGTTATGAATGTTAAATCGTCATCCGTATACGACAATGACTATATTGGTGTATACAAACGAATTACCTATGTCAGTTGTAAGATAAATGTGTCTTGCTATTCCAAGCCAATACTTAAACCTTGTCTTCACGCCCAACTTAGATTTCCTGATCTTCTCTATGAGTTCTGCTTCAGTTGCAACGTTTCCCAACAAGTACGAATCCTTATTCTTGCAACTGTCAAGTGAACCTTTCCAATTATTGTATACGTTCATTACAAATAATTCATCTTTGTTATCTAAAATATACGAATGACAATACATTATGAATATCAATTAGATCATGTTTATAATTTTAGTTCTATATTTTATTATTTACTACTTATATAAACTGAATTTCTAAACTATACAGCATAGTCATCTATACAAGACCCCGAACTACCAGAGTCAAACGAGAAAACTGACGGACTGTTTATACTAAAAGATATTTTATACCGATATACGTGTAGTTTGGTGTTAAAAAGTTAATTCAAATGACAAAGGAAATGATGAGATATTGCACAGTATACATACCACCGCTTCCGCATATTCGATACATTTCTGTTAAACATGAAAAAGGTCTAAATATGTAACTGTCATTAGTGTTGGTGGAATCCAGGATTAAGCATAACTTAGTAATATCGTAATTGTCTAAAACAAAAAACAAAAAAATAGAATTATATCACAAAAAAACATTTCGTCGAATAGTTACAAACTTGGAAAGAAATGCTTCCTCTGTTTCATTTTAAGACTTAAAAAGTCATCGGAAGATTCAAAGACCTTGTTGTTAAATGCTCCATATCAGCTTTACAAATAATACATGAAGTATAAAGCTAGGTATTGGCGTGTTTTTTTTTTTGTTTTTTTTTATCTCAAATACGTTTTCTGTTTATTTTTCTTCGTGTGTGTTTTTGGCCTTTGTTGTTTTTGCAATATGCTGTTGACATGACTCGGTATTAATATATCTAGCCATTGTGTTATTACAATATGGTCTTTTTGTATTCATGTCATCATTTTTATTGATAGCATGTCTACATATCATTTTGTTTTTCTTAAATCAACTAGTTTTTGTTTTATTACCGATTCCTATTATTACACAGTAACTTGTTTAGACATTTTTACCTATTATATGCCTTTTTTGTTTTTTTCACACAGTGTTGTCAATATAATGGAAATGTATGCGACTGTCATGCAAGTCAAAGATCAATCAAGCTATAAGAAATAATTTGAAGCATCATTTTTTAGATAAAGAAATGCCTATACCAAGTCACGAATATGATTGTTGTTTTCCATTCGTTACATGTGTTTCGTCTTTTGATTTTGCCATTTGATAAAGAACTTTGTTTTTGACTTTTAATTTGAGTTCTGCTCTTTTGTTATTTTACTTTTTATAAATTTCCTGTTAATGACAAATATAAAAGGCATTTGGGACAACATCCCTAATGCGCCTCGAAATGAGGAACTCAAAAGTCACGTGTAAAGAAAAAATCTCTGTGTAGTGATATTGGACATATTTCTATTTTTAACAAATGACTGAACTTAATTATTTGTGGTGATTAGGAAAGTAGAGGAACATAGAATAAATGTGTAAAAACTATGGAGCTATTGAATGTGTTCAAAGTATTAAATTTTCAAAGAACTTATTGTGCTAAAAAGGGGATATTTTACCACAAGGAGCCGCATCACAAAAGGATGTTCGGGGTTTGCTAATTTACGGAAAAAGTAATCTCACTTCGTACCCCGAAAATTTAACCACATATGTGAAAATGTCACAGCTTCAAAACGAGCTATCATACATATCCAAGTTTACGATATGGACTGAGCTACAGGAAAAAACGTTACCATTACCGCCTATGTAAAAACAATTAAAGATATTGAGCCAATTTACAAAAAGATTAATCAGAAGTTTTCAGAGTGATCTATGGATGATTTCACCTTGTACACCCGGAAAAACTGTGAAAATGATGGTAAGTATTTTTTTATTTATACCTAGATGATTTTACATAACCGTTATAGATAAATACCAGCAAATACTCAATGAAATTTTCGCTTTAAAAATGCATTACTGGCACGGGGCTGAACACTTTTTTTAGGCACAATTCTAACTTTGTTTACACCCCCGAGAGATCCGAAAGGAATTTGTTTATGAATTGAAAAAGGCATGAACTAACATAATAGTTTTAGCTGTAAGTAAACATGACACAATGCAGTCTTTGTTATGTAATTATCACTCCGGTTTACAGGAATAACTGATAATCAAGGGAGATAACACACTTCATACGAGTAAAGTGAAATACATCATCACATGTGCTTTTATCCAATAATTTGACCCATGGTCAGTAGATATCATATGCAGTTAATAAATAGTCAAACATGTACATGTATTAAGGAAATCATGAATTATTATTTGTAATGCACACTAGCAAATCACAAGATATTGTCTTTTCTCAGTGAAAAAGAGGGAGGATCAACAAAACTTTTGAAAACAATATTGCTGCACCTTTTCGAATATTAAGCTAGTTAGCTAGCACTCGTTGCTGCTAATATAAAAGATTTAAATGAAGGTTGATAAGCCACAAGGGAGAATCATTTTTCTTTCTTTGCGATAAAACTTTCAAGAATTTCATTTTTGCTCTCTCAATAATACTTATGTATCTAAACCAAATAATAACACAGCCTGAGTAATTTTTTTGTCTTATTTCAGTTCCAGACATATCATTACTTTTTAACCTGAGATGGCAAACTAGAGGTTTTAAAAAGTCCTGAATAACTGGTAAGCATTTTGTTTTATTTGGCAAGCTCTAAATTGTTAATTTATGGTATTTATGCAATTCAAATTACAGTCGGTATGTTAAAAATATACTGATATGAAAACTGTTGCTATGGTCTTGACATTAAATGAAAATGCTTGGTTACTGATCTTTTCGACTCCATATTTCAAGTTAAACCTTGCGGCAACTGTTCTTCATGTAACACTGCAAACTATAATTAGCATTATTTTGATATGTCGTTAGTTAATGACGCCATATTACGTGTGATGCCACAATGTTTCCTTTAAAACCTCATGCCGATATCTCACTGATAACAGATTTTCACTGAAATACATGTAAAAAACATTTTTTCTCAAATAGAATTATGTGAAAGAACAAGTTTTGAAAATTTGCACTTCATTGCACTCTAATTATATGATTCAAATGATTTTTACAGTAGTTTATAGTGGTTTCTACAGTATAAAATACAAGGTTTCCACTGGCTAGAATAATTAAGTATTTTGGTGGTTTTTTTTATGAAATCTTCATTTTTGCATAATTTCTCTGTCAAAATGCACTTTTAGGCACCAGAAAATTTTATTGAATGCTTTAAGAGGGTCTGTGTGTTGTAATTTAAGGTTACATTCAGATGTTTTGTCCTTCTTTTGACTAGTGAAAGTATACTGGAAGAAATTAATTATGCATACACTTTGTATTCAAAATAAATAAATATAGCGATAAAAGTGTCATTGCCTTATAGTGCTGAATCAACTTTATTTTTTTTCAGAAATGGACAAAAATACACAGATTTATTCAGAATGTCATACCGATGAAGATCACATAAAAATATTTGGAAAAATCATAACTATGGATTGCAATATGGGACAACATCCCTAATGTGCCTCGAAATGAGGAACTCAAAAGTCACGTGTAAAGAAAAAATCTCTGTGTAGTGATATTGGACATATTTCTATTTTTAACAAATGACTGAACTTAATTATTTGTGGTGATTAGGAAAGCAGAGGAACATAGAATAAATGTGTAAAAACTATGGAGCTATTGAATGTGTTCAAAGTATTAAATTTTCAAAGAACTTATTGTGTTAAAAAAAAAAGGGGATATTTTACCACAAGGAGCCGCATCACAAAAGGATGTTCGGGGTTTGCTAATTTACGGAAAAAGTAATCTCACTTCGTACCCCGAAAATTTAACCACATATGTGAAAATGTCACAGCTTCAAAACGAGCTATCATACATATCCAAGTTTACGATATGGACTGAGCTACAGGAAAAACCGTTACCATTACCGCCAATGTAAAAACAATTAAAGATATTGAGCCATTTGCTCAGCCTGCGACGCTCGAGGTCCAACCGAGAAAAAAAAACATACCATGGACCAAACGTACAATCAATTTATAACTCTTTCAACGGCTAAAATAGTACTACTTTTACTATCAAGTTTTGAACAAAATTATATCCTAGAATGGAATGTTCATATGCAGGCACTACAATTTTTTTTCAAAGGTCAAAATATAGGACTGTGGAGCATATTTTCAAAAATTATATGCCTCAACTTCTAAGTTTAACGTTTACAAGAATTATTTTCTACTCTTATCTTGACTTTAGGGATCCCACATATTTCAATTGACCAAAATGCATATGCATAAAAACTGGTAACATTCCCAAGTTATGTTTCTACGAGATGAACCATAGAGATCATATCTGGGACCCAGTACGTAAACAGAATTAAATATATATAAACATTATGTATCTCCTTAAAAGAAGCTTGGTTTGAGAAACAGCTGTATTTACAAAGTGCAACCTATAATAAAAAATAAAATCAAAATAGGGTAAAAACGTCATCAATCGTAACAAATCTCCAGGAAAAGTTGAAAGTTGTGGAAAGTGGCATAGTCCTATTATAAGTGCCGGCTGCTTAAAATAGTAATTGCCTTATATACATGTCCATGTAAAATTAATTGAATGTATGCTTGAACTCTAAAACAACGGATTAATAAGAATAAACAAAAAACCAATGTGAGTTTAATTAATGATTTCAAGCGATGCCATCATATATGTTGTTCTCCAACGTAAGTTTGTTGGAGCAACTCGCGAGTATCATGACCAGGTACTCTAGTATTAAATTTTAAATCTTTTGACATCCGTGTTTTATATTCTTTGTTTTAATATGGTTCAAAAAAGATGATCTACGTGTTTAAATAGTTATGCGTCCACAATGTAGTGGTACAAACATTATAATTGTGTATACTTTTTCTTCATGCTTAATTTCAGTTCATACAAAAAAAGATTCATACTTTTATGTCAATTTCATATTGCTAATTATATCTGTATACTTCATTATCTACAAGTATATAGCGCAACACGAAGTAAAATTTTCGTGCAAGTTTTAACCTAAATCATGGAAGTTGATGCATGAAGAGAGTGGCTATTAATTCCCATAGAAATAACGAATGTTTGAAATCAAGAAGATTAGTTCAAATAATACAACTATGTTATATGTTTCATTTAACTGCACTTATATTTAAGGTGGATCGGGACTATTCGAGTGCGCATAATTTCACGCATGAATTACAATGCACACGAAGAGTATTTTTTTAAATATTTTTATTGATGAGAAATGTTAAATCATTGTGGTTATGTCACTAAAAGAATATTTTCGTTATTATTTGTATTTGCTGAAGGCTCCAAATGACATTTCACCCGTTTTTCACTATTTTCCCGCCAAAATTTGGGTTTTAAGGCAAAATACTTTTTTTTCCTTTTCGGTGACTTATGCTTTTTATTTCCTCATTCTTTGAAGCTTTATTTCAGCTTTTTATATTAAAGTTTTGGACCAAGTGTCATTGAACGTTTTTTGATAATCCGATAAAAATATGTCAACACCCCTATCATTTCTTTGAAAAGTGGTCCCTTTTATATACCAGTCAAATTTTGAGCTTAGATGGTCCGTGACCCCCTATTTTTTTCGACCAATTTGATTCACTTTCTGTAAAGAATAAAATAACAAAACATACGTTAATTGACGTACAGTGTTGTTTTGTTCTAAATTAAGAATAAAGTAATATTTTACCGTTTTCCTATGCGATAAGAATATTTGAATAAAGTTGGCAAAAACAGCTACAAAATATGGTGGTGAGCTTAAGCGGGTAGGTTAACAAATGCCTATTTTCACATATTGAAGTAAAAGAGTAAGAAGGAATCAGAAAAATGACGCGATCTTTCGTCATTATGTCCCATGTTATGCTTAATCGTTAATGGGATAAAACTCCTCAGCCATAAAGGGTGTAACACCTACAGCGTTCATACCTACCATTTAATGTCGTCATCTTCGTAGATGTGGCATATACATTGAAAATAGTTGGATTACGACTACTTCCACAGTCGTTAAGGAACGAGTCAACTTCTTCATCTATTGACTCCTGACATTTACCATCACACATCTTTGGTGACAGACCATTTTTGTGTGGGATGCTTCCCAAACACAAGCACGTATTATTCTACAATAACACAAGATGATCTGCATAGATATGTACTGATTTATTTTATATTTTTTTTAATTTTTTTTTAAAGGTTTTTTAGTTACTGGCATACCAAATTAAATTTAAAAGGTTTGTATAGTTTGTGCGTAATTTATAAGGTAAGTAAAAGAAGCACTAGCTGCCAAATTCATATTCACCGATTTGACTCAAATTCTCATATTTTATTTATAACAATATAAAACATGTTTCCAAACTATCAAAAGTATAAAATAAACCATTGACAGGTCATGGTCTCAATAAAATGTAGCTTCGTTTCATGTTGATTTTAGCCAAGACGCCATCTATTAACTATCGAGTTGACCTTTTATGACTATATAAGCGATGAAAACATAAACATAGATATAAATAGATTAAGCAACTCGTGGAATTAGAGTTTTATAGGTCTGTTAAGTTTTTTATTGTAGATTTATGTTTATTTTCGTTTCGATCTTTATAAGAATGATTTAGTGTGGATCGAATTAGTTAATCAAATAATTTACCTAGTTTCACTTTCAATGTTGACATTCTTTTCCTTGAAATACCCATACACGGACAATGCATGCGTTATTCTATCTCTTTCTACGGAGTTAAATAGGGATTCACATGAATACGGATTTAATGAGGTCGAGTTATTAATTACTTGCAAGTGAATTATTCAGTGTCATTTTTTTTAGCTTAATTTGACAAAATTGAACCATTTTAGCTGATAAAAGTAAATTAGTATTTCATTATTTCACTTTCATTAATGATTGAACAAAAAAAATCATACTTTTGATTTGTTATATATTATTTCATATGTATATGAAGGCAACATAAATCCCATGAAATCCATAGCGAATGGGGCGGTTTGCTGATAAGCAGTGTCGACTCTAGTTGTTCTCCTTTATAAGTCTGTTGGAGCATTACTTTTGAAAGGAGCCCATCCCTGTTAATTAAGTACGTATAGTGTAAAAATGCACGAGCATATTGTATCAACTGAAAAGTGTAAAGGCCATTCGATTCCCCAAACAGTTTTTCACTGTTGAGAAACGGGAAACTGACAATTGAAAAGTTGACATTATCACGTTTGTCAGGAGAGAAAATTAATAGTTTCTAAATGAAAATAAAATTTACCTTTATTGAAAATGCAAAAACGTTGACTGGTAAACAACGCTCTTGGCATATCCCTAAAGAAGACGCCAATAAATAGAGTGTACGACGTATTTCTGTATTCTTCTTCAAGTAGTTCAAACTGTAACATCCTTTAATGATAAAAAAAAAAAAAAAGCAATGGTCACTTTTATTACGTTTCTATTAATTATATAAACATGTATGATTATCTCAATAGACTCAGATTTCGAACAGACTTTTCAATCAAGAGTTTATTTTTTTTTTTAAATGTGTTAGTCTCGTTGGTCTCTTATCAAATGTTTCTTCAAGTATGTATAATTTTTAAATTGATATGGACAACTGCTACCATTACCTATTATATGCATCCAGGAAGACAACCTGAAATATTCGCCTGTCCAATAACTTCCTTGTTCATGTTGAGAATAGCCTTGTATCAGGGAACTGTTTCTATCGCTACAATACATCTGAGCTTGCATCCATGTGAGCTCAGACTCTGATGTCCATTCACTAATCACTTAAAAAAAAAGAATGTGTTGATCATTGTTACTAAACTGAATCAAAGAAACCATATATTCTACACCGAAAAATGTTCAAGCATTGTTAGGTGATAGTTACATTCATAGGAATCCGTATTATTATGCTATGTTATATGTTATGTTTTGTAAAATACAGATGAGTTGGATATTTTTTATTGGTTGCTTTTGATGGTATTTATTTAAGGCGTTATTGAAGTGTATATGATAGATGAAATCATTTTTAAGCTGAATTTGTTGATGGTTTTGCAAAAACGGTGGTTATTAAAAAAGAAAGAATACATAATCAAAAATGATGTTTTTCGACCCGCCAAAAAGTAAAGAATTTTGTCATAAACTTTCTTTGTTCTAAAGATTTATACAGTGATCCTATGGTGCTTGTGGCTTGTGTCCAGTCATCTATTTTGTTCAACCTTCATAACTTGCCTATTATATGAAAGATCAAGAAAGCCTTCAGCAGTTTAACTTATGTAACTTGCCTTTTATTTGAAACAATGTGTTATTTTTTTTGTCTTTGTACAGATCTTAAACATGTATTAAGTTTTGAATTTCAAATACTTTCGACAGCCGTTTTTTTTCTTTCTAAAAATGCATCACGTTTTCTTAGACTGGTAAATCCATGTTTAACGTAGTAAAAGTACTTATGAGAAGACAACCTGTAGCATGTTCGAGTCTAGTACTTTTACATGTAAGTTTTTGTTTCAACTATTTGTTTCTTGTGAATGTTGCCTCAGTATGATTCATCCACTTATCCCTTAGAC
Source organism: Mytilus galloprovincialis (assembly GCF_965363235.1). Classification (NCBI taxonomy): domain Eukaryota; kingdom Metazoa; phylum Mollusca; class Bivalvia; order Mytilida; family Mytilidae; genus Mytilus; species Mytilus galloprovincialis. Next base: position 20,358,189 of record NC_134845.1, read on the forward strand.
TTTGTACAGACTTTTTAACTATATAATGGAAATTTCACAAAGACACAACCTTAAGTTAGTATTTTTTTTAATAATTGGCAGTTATCCAAGGACATACATTCGCACGGAAACGTCTTTCGGTTACAAGTTATGATTTCATTCTCTTAATTTAATGATTTCCTTCTTATAACCACCCTAATAAAAGAGGGACGAAAGATACCAGAGGGACGGTCAAACCCATAGATTGAAAATAAACTGACAACGCCATGGCTTTGTGATAGTTTTACAGACTTTTTTACTGTACTGTAACATTTAATTTAAATCTCCCACTTAGCTTTTAGCAATTTTTGGTCCTCAATGTTCTTCAACTTCGAACTTATTTGGTTTGTTTAACTTTGTTTGTTCTAGCGTCACTGATGGGTCTCTTGTAGACAAAACAAGCGTCTGGCACAAATATAAAATTTCAGTCCTAGTATCTATGATGAGTTTATTTTCACAATCTTCTAGATCATGTAAAGTACTGTTTATTGTGAAGATGCTTACTCTCTACCATCAAGTCTTCTAAGTAATGTAATTTTAACAGCTATAATTTTACGTATAATAATTTTTGTATTAACATTTGTAAAAAAAAATATACAAAATATATGACACTAATTTGACAAACATTACATTTATACACTTCAATTCTTCCAAACGATTAAAAATCAATCATTTATTTATTAACATTCAAATATTACTAAATTTCTAATTTGCCAATAGAAATGCATGCTCACCTTTTTCGGTGATAAACAGTATATTTACGCATATTGCGAGCAATTTCATTGCAGATCATGCAACTAAATTAAGAAAACCTGGAATGAAATTGTCAAATAATTCACAAATAAACTTAAGTTGTCACATTTTTTACCAGGAAAAATATGTTAAAGTAAACCGACAGTGTTTATTAAATTTTAACATAATACCAACATATGCATACTACATATGCTGAAATAGAACATAACAGTTCGATCTAAACTTAGAAATTATTTCCAAGGGAAAATTATTTTGCTTCTTTTAATTCAGCACAATGGACTGACTTTGCATAATTTACAAATAAATATTGTATGGATAAACGGGGGGAAGAAAAGTTAAATTAAAATTGAAAAAAGTATATTATTAATTATTTTAGGTATTTTTTTTTTAAACCTGATAAATGATGGTGAAGTTTTGTGAACGATTGATTATTTCTTTATTTTAATAAAGTGTAACAGGACATCAACCCTACATGAACATCAAATGACATCTTCAGGAAAATGCCGTCTTCAACAATAAACGACGTCTATAAACGTTACGAAATATAATATAATGTTGCATGCTGAGTTAAATGGGACTTGAAAATTATTTTTATATCATTGCATAATATAGTTATCATATCGGCACAAATGATCACTCTGATTGATATCATCTGATTCCTATTGTTGCCCAGCTATATGAATCTGGTCATAACAGTTTGGCCAGATATCAGTGAATATGTATTACCAGACCTTCTCATCTCTCCAAATAATGGCTTAATGATTGGCATTCGTCTGGCGACAAGGATCGTACAAAAAGACGATGGCAAAACTTTCAACTTTTTGTACATTATTCAGATATCTTAAAATGATCTTGTGAAATACGTCACACGTTTACTAAAATATTTCGCGAATATCTCATTTATATTTTTATGGTATAAGTAAAAGAACAAGTTCTATTTTTCCATCGTTGAAGTTCTGGTGGTGTTATATTTTTTTTATTCAAAAACGCCAATAAATTTATCTTTTCTTCTTTCTCTTTTTCGAATCATTGCATACATTTTTGTACAACAAACTATTTCATTTTTGTAAGAAGTACACGCATTCTCAATTTGAGAATCATATTTTGCTGTTCAAAACATTTTACATATTTCATACAGTGTACTTACCTCCGGGATTAATGAAGTCTCAATGAACCAACAAAAAACGTACTTGTCTTTTGATGGTTAGATACAAAACAACTGCAATGTATAGCTGAATCGCGTTGTCGTGAGCAATATTTTAACATTGATGTTCACAAATAAAAGTTTTTCATTATTTAAATACAAGGGTGATCAGGAAATTATCATATAAAGTTGCTATACTAAAGTCAAGTTAATTACCGAATATCGAACCTTGGTTTAATGATTGGATAAAGAATAGAAGTAATATCCTGTTAATTCGGGAAACAAATCTTGAAATTAAACTGTGTTATTTACACATATCTCAAAGGATCACTGCAAGCATATGGGTTAGCAATTCAATTTATTTTTTGACTTCCTCTACATAGCTAACAAGGAATATATAACTGTTCATCAATCCAAGAACATTCATTTGTACATGCCGGTTGATTTTGGAATCTCGATAATCTGTTATAATATCATGTCAAACATTTCGCGCTGTACTATTAAGTTAAACGATTCAAGCAGATTTCCACTTCGCTACAAAATTTAGAATAGATAATGATAAATATTGCAGAGATGACACATTGTAAAGACAGCTCTTGAAAACCGTTAATGGTATTCATTCAACCTTAATCCTGAAGATACCTTAATTAAAGTAGTATTTTCAAAAATGTATGCTATAAATATTTGTAATATAGTTGATATAAAAAAATAGTATACTAATATAGACAAAATGTACTACATAATTATTGCAAATAATGGCATGACTTGATAACGATATCGCAGTTTTATAAGTTGAAATTGCACATGCCATCTACCAATGTATATTTGAGTTTCTTTTATTTAAAGTAGTAGTGACTTTTATCCTGTCGATCTGTGTGTTTTCATGGATCTTTATAATAAACATTTGCATTTTCCGTCTTTTGCTACAATTAATTTATTTGGCCGAAACAACAGAAACACGGAAACAAACGACAATGTAACACTAAGCAACGGACTAGAAGATAACAAATGCCACTTTCCTGTCTTGTTACAGAACATTTTTAGAAGACAAAACATGGTGGGTTGGTCCTGGTATTGTGGCTAGCCAAACCTCGCGCATTTATAGCAATGTTAAACTTTGATTTCGAGTACTGTTCAGTGTGAAACATTAGACAAGAATGTATTTTGCATGTGTAAATGAAAACATATGCTCATTTCATTATTTGAGCTATAAGATGTTATTATATTGTACAGGGGCATCGGTGGCAAAATTGTCTAAGTATTTAATACTCCAGAATCGGCAAGCGTCGGTATAATAGTTGAAAATTTAATTGTCTAAAGAAGGAAAATATCATATCATACTTGAAACAGTATAAAAATATTTATATTGAACAATCCAGTGCCATAAATAATCAGGAGACATATGTTCAATGGTATACGAATGAATTGATTTTGTTTAAATTATTTAGATTATTGATATGTCTATTTAGTAGCTATAGAAAAAAATCATTAATCAAAGCAGGGCTTCATGGCTTTTTTTCCTCAAAATTTCTACTCTAGTGGCGGTCTGTCTCGGTATACTTAAAAGTTCCAAAGATATGTCAGAGTACAGACATTCAAAGTCCTTAGTTTCCTCTTGTAATAATTTATACAAAAATGATTTCCCTTAACTTACACTGGTATTCCCCTTTATAACATTAAGGACAAAATGAAACCATTGTTTCAACCTTGATCTATAAAAGAAATCTTAACATAGATACATATAACTATGATTCAAACAAAATATTCTCTAAATTTGACACCTGATTTCTCTAATTTTTGTGCTATTTTCACATTTCTCGATCGGTGTGAGAAAAATATTTCTCCTCACTAGTGAAAATCTGTTCTCGGCAAATGATTAGTCGAAATTTGATTATGACGTCTAAATGTTTTGATTTTTTCTGAATTTTCCTATTGTGACGTCATGAAAAAGGCGATGATGACGTCGCATATTAATCACCGCCTTTATTAATTATATTAAATTTTGTACGATTATTTACGTTTGAAGTTGGATTCATAACAAACTGGACATATATATATTACAGTTAATTGTTATTAATAAGTATTGCAATATGCATTTTGTTTAAATTAATTATCAGTATTTAGTTCTAATATAATCTTAAATCAATTCTTATTCTATCTCACTTTGATAGTTTTTCATATGTGACGTCATGCTGTTTCTAAATTTCATAAATTCAAATGTGGCATAACGTTTGTGCCTTTTCGCCATCGTATGTGACGTCACATTTTTTTTAATTACGTTGACGCCTGGACTGATTGGGGTGTGTCTATTCTGTGTTAAACTTTAATGTGTTCGGGTTTAGTTTTCTGTAATTAGTTAATACTTCAGTTGCATTATGTATATCTCTTTCATATTCATTTGTTAAAATTTACTGTTTGCAATAGCATGAATTGTTCTATATAAGGATGTTCTTATCCCGGGCATAAAAACAATGCCGTATTTGGCAAAACCTTTTCAACTTTTTATCTTCAGTGCTGTACAACTTTGTACCTTTTTCACTTTCGATCTTTTATATCTGGGCGTTATGTATTCGGGTTTAGTTTTCTGTAATAAGTTAATACTTCAGTTTCTTTATGTATATCTCTTTCATATTCATTTGATAAAATTTACTGTTTGCAATAGCATGAATTGTTCTATATAATAAGAATGTTCTTATCCCGGGCATAAAAACAATGCCGTATTTGGCGAAACCTTTTCAACTTTTGATCTTCAGTGTTGTACAACTTTGTACTTTTTCACTTTCGATCTTTTATATCTGGGCGTCACTTGTAAGTCTTGTGTGGACAAGGCGCGTTTTTGGCGTATTGAATTTTAAACCTGATGCTTTTTGTTATCTATTAATCATGTTTTTCTTTGTCTAATATGTTCTCCTATTAATTTGTATTGTAGTCCTGTAATATTATGTTGTCATTTCAATGTTATATTTAACTTTGCCATTAAAGTGCGAGGTTTGGCATGCCACAAAACCAGGTTCAACCCACCACTTTTATTCCCATTTAAAAGTGTCCTGTACCAAGTCAGGAAGATGGCCATTGTTATATTATTGTTCGTTTCTGTGTGTGTTGCATTTTAACGTTGAGTCGTTTGTGTTTTCTCTTATTTTTGAGAAATTGAGATAAGACGTGGCACGGTACTTGTCTATCCCAAATTCATGTATTTGGTTTTCATGTTATAATTGTTATTCTCGTGGTGTTTTGTCTGATGCTTGGTCCGTTTCTGTGTGTGTTACGTTTCGGTGCTATGTCGTTGTTCTCCTCTTATATTTAATGCGTTTCCCTCGGTTTTAGTTTGTTACCCCGATTTTGTTTTTTGTCCATGGATTTATGAGTTTTGAACAGCGGTATACTACTGTTGCCTTTATAAAGAACACAAGTTTCTGAAATCTTTGAAAAAGAAGGATAAAAAGCATTAGAGAAACAGATTCCGACACTATAACTCGTGTATTACGATATATCGGCAAGCCTCGCGCTTTAAATAATAAAATTTAACTGTCTCGAGAGGAGAAGTATCGTAATCGCTTGTGGCAGTGTAGGAATCTATATTTCTTTGATGACAACATATTTGATACGTTTGATGGACGAGTTTTTCAGCAAATAATCGGTAATCTTGAGGAACCAAATCTGCTCCAATTCAATTAAGCTTGTTCCTTTGTTTATATGAGCTAGATTCATAGGGAAGCATATCAGCAATAATGATAAGAAGCTAGCCTTATCCTTTAACTTCATGTCCCACTATGATGATGTTGTCTTCTTATTAAAATAACAGGTGATACATCTATCCCAACAAAATTTGAATAAATTAAAGATGCAACAGATACAGGTAATATAAAAAAGAAGATGTGGTATGGTTGCCAATGAGACAACTGTCCACAAGAAACCAACTTGACACAGACATTAACAACTATAGGTCACCGTACGGCCTTCAACAATGAGCAAAGCCCATACCGGATAGTCAGCTATAAAAGGCCCCAATAAGACAATGTAAAACAATTCAAACGAGAAAACTAACGACCTTATTTATATAAAAAAAAATATGTAACACATAAACAAACGACAACCACTGAATTATAGGCTCCTGGCTTGGGACAGACAAATACATAAGTATTGTGGCGGGGTTAAACATGTTAGCGGGATCCCAACCCTCCCCCTAACCTGGGACAGTGGTAAAACAGTACAACATAAGAACGAACTATAAAAATCAGTTGAAAAAGGCTTAACTCATCAGATGGACAAAAATACAAGTGGACGTGGCCGGGTACTTATACATCCCGACACAAAAACAGATCTGAGAGTACATGGTTATCTGACAGCTAGTTCAAAGCCACTAACAACTATAAAAATCATGCATCTAAGACTAAACTATCAATCCGTACACATCCAACATCCAATGGATTTAGTGTAAAGACGTCATAAACAGCCAGAGAAAAACATGACCTTGTGCAATGCCAAGTCACAGGTATCGACAGATTGTAGATCCATGAATATGTATATGTATATAACATACTAGTAATATTTAGTTATCTTATGACAGTGTTGAATAGGTAGCCTTTTAGAATAAGTTTATTGAAAGGAGCGACAAGTTAACATGGATCATTTCTGCTTACATTAATAAATTGAAATGTAGGTGGGTTCGGAACAAACGTGGACAACAAAAGAAATGATTTAATGTTCCCAAATCCTGAACTTTCGACTGCTATGTACAGTTGCAACCTTTCAGCAGTGCCTTTAACCGAATTATATATATATATTTCAGAGAAATATTCCACACTTGCATTCAAATTATTATTACATTTTTAAGGTTACAGTACACCATTTGATTTTATGGGCGCAGCCATTTTATGAGCATAACATGATATTCAGAATTAAGAGTATGACTAATCTTGATTGGTCGATATGTGCGCCCGTTATTTTTTATTATTAAAGACTTTTGCTTTATACAAAAGGCAAAATAAATTATGTTCCTTAGCCCCTACGGAACTGACATGACTTTTCAACGCTAGGACGAGACCCGTATTTTTTTTCAGGGCAAAATTGATAGGCATGGGAGATAAGTACAAATTATGCGAAGAAAAGCAACGCGAACCTATATTTTTTGGACAAAACATTACTGTCCTAATAACTTTTTTTTAGAGTCTACCAAAGTTTTGTTAAAAAAATCAACTTTCTAAAGTTTGTATCTCGAAAAAGGCTACCATTGTCGCCTATAGGGAAATTTATTATTTGTTTCAATCTTAAAAAATAAGAAGAAGAACCAAACTAAATATAGTGCTATATCTAAAAGATTTTTTGTTTGTATTTAGACATTGTTAATCAATCAAATAATTTCTCGTTCTAAATGTAAAGATAGATTTACAGAGTAAGGCCCTTCTTATATCTCTGTATGTTTAAATCTCTTGCGTAAAAAGTAAAAGCATTAAAAGAGAAATATAACTGATTTAAAAGTCCGTATTTATAATTATCTTTAATGAATACTTAGGCTGCATTTCTTTCTAACCAAAATTTTGTAAACATTGTGTCGCGTTTGTTGTTGTTTTCTTAACTCTACAAAAGTAGAAACAAATACATCGTTTAATACATCTTATTGACCCTGTTTGAAACTTTCAATAATGCATGAAAATGCTGTTTTTACAAACGTAGAAACAAATACTTCGTTTAATTAGGTTGAAGTAAGAAACAAATGTAGCTTTTGTACTAACAAACGACAAACTTCTGACGCACTTTTATCGTTTGCATAGTTTGTCAAAGTTTATGAAAACTTTGCAAACGTATGTTTCAAAGAAATGATCAAAGCAAGTGTGCGCTTAGTCGTTTGCATCGTTTGCGTTAGAAAGAAATGCACTCTTAATATCCTTCCATGTATATAGAAATCATATACGTGTTACCTTGTATGATGATAGGGTACGTTACTATTCATTTGTAATGTATTCTTTCAATATAAACCGGTAATTGTTATACTAACTTAGATATAAAAAATGCAAACGTATTCGTTGGTTATAATTTAAATCAAGATGAATACCATTTCAAAATTTTCAGACGAATCATGTATTTTTTAGTTTTGGGTTATTATCTTCAAGAATATTATAAATGAAGAGAAATTTTAAACAACAAATATGTTTAGCAAAGTATAATATATCATAAAGTTGGAAAAGCGTAGTCGTCCGTTGATGCCTTATAGGATTTATTGCCCGTGAAAACCTTTTTTATCTTCTTTTCAGAAACTGATCGATAGAGAGAAATTTCATTCACTAAAAGTAACAGCAAATTAGTAAGACCTACAAATAGGTAAACATAACCTTAACTGTAAAGAATATTACCATAAAAGATTGGATGTGAAACACCTGAACTTATTAGATGCCTGTATTTCCATTTATGTTTATGACTGATGTCCTTGTAGCGATGATACATTTTAGTAAATGTTTTGACTAGTTTGTGATAGCGAAATTCAAAACTCTTGTGTAAGTAATTTTTCAGTAATGTAAGAGATTTCTTCCTTTAAATTATATATTTTGTAACATACACATGCGAAACTTTTAAAACAAGTTGGGATATATAAATACATATGTATAAGATGGTGACAAAGGAATTCGAAAGTCACCATCTAAAAATTGATATTTTACAATGGGAAATGAAAAATCATCTCTGTTATTAGCTAGTACATTTGTACTGTACATTACACACATACACACAGACACACACACAACATGTAACAACAAGACTGGGTTCATTAGTTTAATGAGATAAAACGTTATAAAGAACTAATAGAGGAATTTAAATGTGGTCTATGGCACAATGCAATTTTTCAATACATACAATGCGGATTCAGCATGGAGGTTGCAGTCATATGAATCGGAGTTCCTTCGGACACTTTTCACAAACAACAAGATCAAAGAAGCTAGGTCATTAAATTCACTTTCAGATATATAGATGATGTTCTTTCCATTACCAATCCGAACTTTCCTTATTGGATTCAATTGATATATCTCCTTGAAATTGAAATTAAAGAAACAACAGACACTTTCTCCGTCTCATTTTTAGAACTTTGTCCCCAATTTGACATACACGGTCATCTCAGTACCACAATCTATGACAAACGAGACTATTTTAATTATGAAATTATCAATTTCCCCCACCTCTGTAACAACTTCACTTGTATATGGGATATACATTTCCCAACTTATTCGGTATCTAAGAGCTTGCAGCTCCTATTCAGACTACGTCACCAGTGTCTTAGAAGAAAGTTGATGAACCAGGGGTATGTCAAAGAACGTCCGTTATTTTGTTCCCTAAAAAACCGTTCATCGGAAAATAACACCACCTTGTTGATTAATTTTCCGTATCAACTTCATATGTAATACACAATGGTCTTGATTTATAGATTCTATGTACTGACGTTTTCAATCATCTTAATAACGTGTTATACTATTCTTTTATTTGCCTTTATGAATATTACTTTAACTGTTTATTCTGTTTTCATTGATATCCATTCGACGTGGCTCGGTACTTCTACATCCCGTCATTGTTTGATTCTTCTATGCTAATTCTCGTTTTTGTGTCTTTAATTTTTGCTAATATGATTGTTATTTTGTGCTTTTTTGTTACATATTTGTATGTTTTTATTGTGATTCAGTTTATATATAAGTTTGACTGCTGTACCCCTATTTTTTACATTTTCACCTATTATGTCTGGGTTTTTTTCCTCGCACATCGTTGTCAATATAATCTAAAACCAGATTTGATCCACCATGTTCTACATTTGAAAATGCCTGTACCAAGTCAGGAATATGACAGTTGTTGTCTATTCGTTTGATACCATGTTTGAGCTTTTGGTTTTGTCAATTGATTAGAGACTTTCCTGTTTTAATTTACTTCGGTTATCAGTATGTTTGTGATTTTACTTTTCCCTTATTTTTATTATTATTATTCATTTCATTAATACTTCTTAACATATAAGACATCGTACTTCGTAAATTATTTAGTTTACTGTTTATTTCATATATGGAAATATCTGTTTAGTGTGGATCTGTACTTATACATCCCGCTCATGTTTTATAAAAATTGTCCTATGGTCACAGGGTGGTCTTGATGTACAGATTCTAAGTACTGACGTTGTTTGTTATCCTTAAAACGCGTTAAATTGTTCTTATATTTGTAAATTATTACTATTACTATTTAGTCCATGTTTAGTATATTTAATGGCGTGGCCTGGTACTTACTCATCCCGCCAATATATTGTTGTGCAAATTATATTAATCCCTTTCCACTTTGCGGGTGCGAGTGCAGCCATGTAGCGGCATTAGCCTGCTCTTTTTTCGAAATCTACAAGGGTTTATTCAACGTGCAAGATATACCATGTACTTTAAAAACTGATTTATTCACCTTTATTTCTATCCATTAACTTATAATGGCTCTGAGTCACTCTCTTAACACGGGTCAGCCATTTATCGTCCCCTCCCGGCGGACTATCATCGTTTCCTCAAGACCATACTCACAAATGGTGTCAAGGGAGAGTCGAAAATTTAGTTCCTGAAATTTTAATCACGGAACGGGAATCTAACTGTCATACAAGTGAGAGGTTTAGCTATCTATAATTCCAGGTTTAATCCACCGTTTTCAACATAAGGCAATGTCTGTGCATAGTCAGGAATATGATAGTTGTTTTCCATACGTTCGGTGTTTTTGAGATTTTTATTTTTGCCTTTTTATAGGGGATTTTTCTTTTTGTCATGTCGTGAATTTTTAAAAGCCGACTATCCGGTGTTTTTGTCATTTTAAAAGGAGGTACAAAATTTACGATGGTCTATAATTCTTACATTCACTTCATTTGAACTTTGGTGGATAGTCCTCTCATTGGTAATTATACTACATTACCTTATTTTAGCATAAGTTTCATGAAGTAACTAAAGATTCATCGGTGTGTGATTGCTGATAATTTTCTATATTTCTTAAAAATCAATTTTACCAAGTAAGGAATCCTGCGATTTTTTTTATATCTATAATAATAAGATAACATTCTAATTTCTATATAAAGAACAGACCTCTGATGGAAAATTTAAGATTATAAAGTTAAAAAAATCAAATAAACATTATTTCTAAATACCCCAATTTTACAGCCGTTGAGTAAAACGGGCTTCTTTTTTTTTATATAAATAAGGCCGTTAGTTTTACATTGTCTTATCGTGGCCTTTTATATCTGACTATGTGGTGTGGGCTTTGCTCATTGTAGAAGGCCGTACGGTGACCTATAGTTGTTAATGTCTGTGTCATTTTTGGCCTCTTGTGGACAGTTGTATCATTGGCAATCATACCACATCTTCTTTTTTTATATTAACCGATTTGTCTGCTTAATATCATTGTCAGCTTATTGATAAAACATTCTGTCTCCCTTTTTGTTTATCAGTTCAATATTGCTGACGTAGCTTTTTCTGCTATATGATTTTTATTTGCTTTAAATGAACAATCTTCAGAAAAACATGTATTCCAAGATAATTAAACTCACCAGCAATTTCTAAGTCAGAGTTGCCAACACTCAATTTATGATTTACTTGTTGCTACCACTAGTTTTAGGGCTAAATCAGCCTTTAATACAGTGTCGTCTGAATGGTGTTTTTTTTTTTTTCGAAATCGACAAATGCACATTTGCAGTTTGAATGTTTTTTAATTTCTTTTTCAAAAAGAGAATGGCGAGAAATATTACAGTCACTCGTTGAGAAACAAATCGAAATATACCCTGGTTTCCATTGTGTAGTCAGACTTCCCATTATCGATAAACCTTGCAAATCTTATTACTTTACAATGTAAATAGCGGTAAATAATTTGCTCACATAGTAATGGGTCTAATGTTTTTAGATCAAACTATTTCCTTTGTTTTAATATATCAAACGGCTTTATTGTTCAAATCACCCATTGGCAAGTAACTGGTTCTGTATCCAATAGAAATTTTAAAATTTTAAAATGCTATCATACATTTTATTAGTAATTGTAGTGTACAAAGTATTATCCATAGATAGTAGTAGGTTGAACCTAAAAATCCTTCTGATTAATACTATTAATCCATGCCTGTTTACTTTTTTTACTTTTACTTTTAAAAGTATTATTTTCCGGTTTTATTTGAAATAGTTGATACTGATGGTGAGCGCTACAATTCGGTTGATGAAAAGACAACTCGGAATTAAAATCATGCTGCTGCATTATAAGTTAAATTGAGAATGGAAATGGGGAATGTGCCAAAGAGACAAGCCGACCACAGAGCGGACAACAGCAGAAGGTCACCAACAGGTCTTCAATGCAACGAGAAATTCCCGCACCCGGAGGTGTCCTTCAGCTGGCCCCAAACAAATATATACTAGTTCATTGATAATGAACGCCATACCAAACTCCAAATTGTACACAAGAAACTAAAAGTTAAAATAATAAAATAATACAAGACTAACAAAGGCTAGAGGCTCCTGACTTGGGACAGGCGCAAAAATGCGGCGGGGTTAAACATGTTTGTGAGATCTCAACCCTCCCCCTATACCTCTAGCCAATGCAGAAAAGTAAACGCATAACAATACGCACATTAAAATTCAGTTCAAGAGAAGTCCGAGTCTGATGTCAGAAGATGTAACCAAAGAAAATAAACAAAAAGTGCCTCTTTTGACGACAAAAAAACTAAAGTATTGAGAAAGTAAACATAGAATAAGGGATATTCCAAGTTTAGTCTATAAAAATGCATGCATACTTCTATTTCTATACTTTATTTAAAAAAACAAAAAATATTTTTTAAAAATTCCTTAATCACAAATTTGATAAGCTAAAAAGAAAATTTTGAATTATAATAATGTTCCATATAAAAATAATGACCTTAGATCAAATTTTGTTTTATTTTTATTGTGTACTCCTGTGTAAGCTTACAGGACCGTTACTATTAAATTAATTCTAGCAATGGGTGTAACTTTTCTTAAATGAGATTGAAATATTATGAATAACCATCAATATTCGCAATCGTTCAAGTTGGTGATTATATTCAAAAATGATAATTAAAATGCCAACAGGGTACCATACCCACTGGTGAGGCATTATTAGTGGCAAAATTGTGTCGTGTAAAAAGCGTTTTATGTAATAATCGATTTAAGAAAATTTGACACCTATGTAATTCTCGTTTGACATGCTTGTTTAACACAATACACAAATAATACTGGTAAAATTTAATTTACTTTTTGAGTATTGAATTATTTAACAAATGTAACTTCAATTCACAATTTCATTTTAATTTGGAAATTTTAAAATAGCATATTTGATCGTTTATGGAGTCTTTTAGAGTGAGACTGTGGCGTACGATGAAGCTTTAAAACTAAAATTTGCAAAACATGAAATCGTCGATTCGAAAAGATAAACATGACCATTACGATTTTGTTGACCATTATATAATTTCAAACAGACGACCAGAGATATTTTCAACTTGTCGTAGCCACAAAATCGTGAACTATTTTCGAATTTTTCAAGTCATGCGAAAATGAACGTGTTTCACTGCTTCACTTCCGGAACACCTGCGTTGGATCCCTAGTCTTTGTTGGGGTTGTGTTGACCAATCGCTCGACAGCCCTTTTAGCATATGTCAGACAGACCATATGCATATGATCGTCAGGTTAAAGTGGTTGTGATAAAATCATACCCATTAATCTTATATCTGTTGACCTTAACTTTGTGAACTTCGTCGCCATTTGCCGTCCTTCATTTGTAAATTAATATAAATTTTAATTTTGCCACAACCTTTTAAAATAATACATTAAATAATGCTACGCAGTTCTACGTAGATTTATGACTATTGAACGTGTAGCTAGCATAGCTGCTATCAATATCTATGTAGCAGGTTGGCTAGCTACACGTTCAATAGTCGAAAATCTACGTAGCACTATGTAGATCTATGAAGCTGCTACGACATTGAACGCAACCGTGGGCTGGTATCCTCTGCCTGGTATCTTTGTTGATTTTTCACCCTTGAAATTACCTATTACTTTTATGCAACATTTTATCAAGGTAATTCCTAATGCCTTAACATAAAACAAATTGGCCATAGGAAATATAATACAAACAAGGACAGAAAAAAATTATGATAGATAACAAAACCATAGTTTACACACAAAAGTAATAAGCATTTGCATATAAATAATTATATATTAATTGTTTGAGTTTACCTCTAAAATCTAGCTCAACTGTCTGTATCTGCTGGTGTGGTACGCTCAAATATTGGTCACTGCACTAAGACTTACATTTTATGCAGCAACGTCAAAAGAACATATATGAAAGTACAGAGTAAATTTGTTAACAAATTAAATGCCGACTCTTAATTTTTAGCTCACCTGGCCCGAAGGGTCAAGTGAGCTGTTCTCATCACTTGGTGTCCATCGTCCGTCGTCGTCGTCGTTAACTTTTAACATTTTGAACTTCTAGTAAACCACTGAATGGAATGGAACCAAATATATGGCATGAAAATTCCTTATCAGGTGTTGTCCAAGTGTTGTTACTTTGTAGCCGATCCATCATCCAAGATGGCCGCCGACGGGGGACTTAGTTTAACATAGGACCATAAGGGAAATACATACAAATGTCCTCTTTCAGAGAACCACTAAATGGAATAAAACCAATCATAGCATGAATGTTTTTTATGAGGTGCTGACCAAGTTTTGTTACTTTGTAGCCAATTCATTATCCAAGATGGCCGTCAGCAGGGACTTAGTTAAACATAGGACTCTAAGTATGGGAAATACATACAAATGTCTTCTTTTTAAGAACCACGAAATGGAATAAAACCAATCATAGCATGAATGTTCTTTATGTGATGCTGACCAAATGTTGTTACTTTGTAGCCAATCCATTATCCAAGATGGCCGCCAGGGGGAACTTAGTTTAACATAGGACTCTACGGGAAATACATACACATGTCTTCTTTTAAAGAATGATCACTTAATGATTTGACACCAAACATAACATGAATGTTCTTTGTGAGGTGCTGACCAAGTGTTGTTACTTTGTAGACGATACATTATCCAAGATAGCCGCCAGCGGGGGACTTAGTTTAACATAGGACCATGTGGGGAAATACATACGAATGTCCTCTTTTAGAGAACCACTGAATGGAATGACACATTCCTTGAATGTTCTTTATGAGGTGCTGACCAAGTGTTGTTACTTTGTAGCCAATACATCATCTTAGATGGCCGCCAGTGGGGGACGGGGGACTTAGTTCAACATAGGACCCTATGGGAAATACATACAATGTCTTCTTTTAGAAAACCATTGAATGGAATAACACCAAACATACCATGAATGTTCTTTATGAGATGCTGACCAAGTGTTTTTACTTTTTAGCCGATCTTTCATCCAAGATGCCCATCAGCGGGGGACTTAGTTTAACAAAAGACCATATGGGAAATACATAAAAATGTCTTCTTTTAGAGAACCACTGAATTGAATGAAAACAAACATAGCATGAATGTTTTTATGAGGTGCTTAACATGTGTTGTTACTTTGTAGCCGATCCATCATCCAAGATAGACGCCAGCGGAGGACTTAGTTTAAAATAGGATTCTATGAGAAATACATACAAATGTCTTCTTTTAGAGAACCACTGGATGGAATGAAAGCAAACATAGCAGTATTAAACCAAATGTGGCCTCAAACATTATTATAAGTATCTGTTATGATTTTTATCTTTTTTCATATGATTTCAAAAACCCAAGTAGATTCAGGTGAGCGACACAGGCTCTTGGGAGATGTAGTTGGATGTCAACTATCGAATTAGTTCTGTCGTTCAATAATTTATTGTTATAACGACCTGAATCAAAGAGTTATGTTCCAAGCGACCTTGATCAACGTGTAACCAAATTGCAATTCTAAAGTTAGTCTACGTAGCTACATGTACCTGAATATGCGTGTAATGTTCGTAGCGTCACCTACACCAAAGTGTATTGTTTGAACACGGCGACCTGAATCAAACGGCGTAATGTTCGTAGCGACCTTGACCAATGTGAAATGTAAGTAACGAACTCAACCAATTCGTATGTTCGTAGCGACCTGAATCTACGTGGAATGTTTAAAGTAGATTTTTGCATAAATGCTCATCTTCTTAGTTATGAAATTAGCTAAATTTTTAATCTTCTGGCTTTCTCAATCAATAAAAAAATATCAAATTTAAGTTTTTTATTCTATTCCCATATCACCGTATATATGCAGCACATGCAGCTTACGTTCAATAACTGTTTGTTGGTATACTGAATTAAGGTTACATATATTCATGTTGTATACAATTTCCAACTCGACAACCAGACACGCAAACAAAACTCTGCTGTACACTTGAATAAAAACTATTGTTTTAATATCAATCAGGAATACATATAATCTTATAGTATTCGATGCAATGATAGTCGGTATTACGGTGAACAGTTTTCAGTTACATAAAACTGACACAATCATTTATTCCCCGAGCGAAAAGTGTGCGACATTTCATATTGATGGATTTTTAATCGAAATTTAAAAAAAAAACTAACTCGTATAATATGTGTAATTCAGGGTTTAACCCCTTTTGGTTAGGTTAGATTTATTCTATAGAGAAAGAATTAATAATAGACAAAATATTTAGAAAGTGACTATCGTCATTGAACCATGACGGATGTTTACTATAACAGGACAATATTTGTATTCACAAGTATCCTGTAAAATGGATGTATATAATTGTTATCATCTTACAAGATTTTATTTCCTAGTCATTACATGGACCTCATTTATCTTTACGGCAGGTAAGTCTAATATGGACAAGTAACTGATTTGTTATTTTGAATAACATGATAATATATCTATTTTTTGTGTTTTAATAAGTATTGTTGAAAAACTATTAAAAAAGAACACATGCACCAAATGAGCAAAAGGAAAACTATTCGTTAGTTCAGGGTGATATATGGGACGGGAATACAATTATTATAAAATAAAAATGAATTAATACCACAGGATAAATTCATCAAATAGATTTTTAGATAAACACTCTTTTCAATTTTGTTCTTTCACCTTTCTACCGTTCATTTGAAAGAAATGTTTCCTCATTTTGATATTTATCCTAAAATAATCATTAATTTTACCAGTATACAGTTTAAATCACTTCTTCTTATAACATCTATGCCATAATAACACGCAAATATACATAAAAAATGTATTCACAAATTAAAAGATACCTTTCCATTAACCTATCACGTATGTTTGTGATTTTCCTTTGTTTGTGGGTGCTGCCGTTGTAAGTTGTAAAATCACGGTTTCCTTGTAAAACATGCACAGTTGATAATTCATATACTTTAATATGGAATTAATTAATCAAAGTCATTGTTTTTTTTCTCACTTAGTGATGAATTGGTTTTTTAATCAGCATGTCTGTATTTTACGATGCCTTTAGCTGGAAGGGGGTGTAGGGGTAACTTTGAATACAACCCAGACGCACGTTTCGTGTACAAAAGACTTGAATATTTTTATCCTGTTACGGTAAACCTATTATAACAGCTTGAATTAATAAAGTTATCCGTGGTGCAAGCATTAATCACTCGGATTGCTATCTTATTTATCTACACTCAAAATCTCAATTTATTCACACCATATGACTCAATGCATATTGGAATATTTTGTGTTTTTAAAAGTCTTAACGATTGCAGAAAACTGAGTATAAATATTTTTCAAAGGTAATTGTATAGTAATATTACAAATTTTATATGCTTCACATGACCTACATATTTGATAGATGTGGTATTTTGTAAGAATTTACATTTAGGATTTACAGTATCTGCAGGTAGGACATGTTCGTACACTTACGTAAATAATTAAGAAGGATTGAATGACAAATTGTGTAATAGCTTTATAAATCATCATATAAGATTGATAATCCAACACGGCCGACACTCGGCTAACCGAGAGATTGGTCGGTTAATCTATATTGAGTATGCGGCTATATCGGCAGTGGGTCTGTTAATCGGGTTGGCTAAAGTCTGTTAATCAGGTGTTATCGAGAAAATCATTGAAAACTCAGAATGTTTCATTGTATAACCTTTTAAATATATGTTTATCATAAAAAATATTTATGTCTGACAAAACTATTCAATGTACTGAATCCAGTGGTGTAATTATTATTTTTCTAGCTTCTATGTACGATCTATAAAATGAAAAGGCAAATTACTCATCAGTAAATTTATACACATTTTACACACACAAAATGTACACAAAATGACACTTGGGTTGAATTTACTTGCATGCACTATTTTGAACATCGAAAAAAGATAGGCATTATGAGTGTTAACCAAATTGATATCATTTTGTGAAAAATCTACACGAAAATCTGTATTTTGGTGACATAAATCAATCTTTATTAAAAACCTGGTCTGTTAATGGGTCGGATGTATAAAACCCGGTCTGTTAATTAGTCTGTTAAGAGTTATGAATGACAATAAAAGTATAATTTTATTACTTTATGGTGTGTTCATTTGGTAGGCTCAAGACGAGCGGCTAAAATATACGGAAACAACACTTGAGCAATGGAACATAAAATATATACGGAAACAAAACATGAGCAATGGAATATAAAATATACGGAACAAAACACATGAACAATAACAATGTAGGCAATGGATATTGAAAATTGATAAAAATGGTTTCAAAAAGTGTTAAATTAAAGTAAAATTGATTTTATCCGAGAATGGTCGCATATATCATGTGGATTCTGTTTAATTGTCATGAATGACACCAATGTGTCATCTACATTGGTAACCAGTATATAAATCAGAGATTAACGTCGTAATGTAACTAAACATCAGTATATTGGGATGCCTAAATATAAAGAATAGAGAAAGAGTAATGGGTAAGATAAATAAAATGTAGAGAAAAGTAACATAACCATTTAACAAATTGTTTAAGAATAAAGACATGAAACCCCCCTGGGTGTTGAAACAGTAACGGATTGCGATGTACTCATATTGGTGACAAATGCTTGACGTTTACATGTGGACACCTGCAGTTCTCCTCTGCACATATGTAGAAAAGGAACTAAACGGAATAAAATGAATTAAATTTTAATACAACCAAATGTAGCTGCATTCGCTCCTTTCCATTTATTTCTTTAGAATGATTTGTAAACAACAGATGATTAAGTAATACAAGAAAAAAAACAATTGGATGATGCTGAGGAATTAGGATTAAGGTGGTACCGAACACTTTTACTAAAATCAATGTGGTTCGTTTAATTTGGATAAAATTTTGACAAAGTATTTAATTTGAACCTTTAACAGAAATATAAAAATTTCAAAAAATTTGAACCAACCGTTTTGTCAGAAAAATTTAAAACTGGTTATATAGCAGTTTGACAAACACCAATTTTGATCTTCGAGAAGCTTATTATTCCCTTTACAACACAACGTAGTTAAAACGTATCACTGACTTTACAGAGTTATCTCCCTGTAATGTTGGGTACCACCTAAACGTCCAGTGACAAATGTCATGTGCATATGAAAACGACAACACGTTATATATGTACCCTGTGTTGTATTAGAAAGACACGTTCAATCGGATTTGAGAACATGCTACTTTGAGCAGACACAAAAATTAAGGCTGATTGAAATCGTTAATAATAAATTCATGCATATTCAAGCGACCAACCCAGATCACGCTATATTGAAGTGACACACTCTTGAGTAAAATGCAAAGAAAGTCAAAATAAAAATGCTTTTACTGGAAGGATAGTGTTGCATCGTATTATTATTTTTTGTCGAGCCTTCGACTTTAGTCGAAAAAGCGAGACTAAGCGATCCTACATTCCGTCGTCGTCGGTGTCGTCGTCGTCGGCGGCGTCCACAAATATTCACTCTGTGATAAAGTTTTTGAAATTTTAATAACTTTCTTGAACTATACTGGATTTCTAACAACCTTGGACAGAAGCTTGTTTATAATCATATTAAGATAGTATCCAGAAGTAAATTTTGTAAAAATAAAATTCCATTTTTTCCGTATTTTACTTATAAATCATGGACTTAGTTTGTTCTGCGGGGAAACATTACATTCACTCTGTGGTTAAAGTTTTTAAAGTTTTAATAACTTTCTTAAACTATCCTTAGTTTGTACCAAACATGGACAGAAGTTTGTTTATGATCATAAGATAGTATCCAGAAGTAAATCCATTTTTTTCCGTATTTTACTTTTGAATGGAATTAGTTTTTCTGCGGGGAAACATTACATTCACTCTGTGGTTAAAGTTTTAAAAAAATTATTAACTTTCTTAAACTATCCTGGGTTTGTACCAAACTTGGACAGAAGCTTATTTATGATCATAAGGTAGTATCAAGAAGTAAATATTGTAAAAAGATAACTCCATTTATTCTGTATTTTACTTTTAAATGGACTTAGATTTTCTTCCAGTTAACATTACATACAGTCTGCAGTTAAAGTTTTCAAAACATTTATTAGATTCATTCACTATCCTAAATTTTTACTAAACTTGGGCAGAAGCTTCTTACAATCATAAGATAGTATCAAGAGGAATATTTTTTATTGATTTTTTCCCTCATTTTTGTTGAGCCTGCGATTTACAGCAAAAGTAGGCGAGACACTGGGTTCCGCGGAACCCTTACAATATTTTTTTTTACTCAAGAACATCTCATTTTTAACATTTTCAATGGGAAAATATAAAGGTAGCACAACTATTTTCGTGGCTAAATAACTCTTAACTGACACAATTTCAATTGTCCAACCCATTAACAGACTTTATTCACATAATATTCACTAAAACGTGGTATTACTCACGTTATATTACAATTATGAAATATTTACTAATGTCAATTTATATTTAAGAACCAAAGTAGTATTTTGTGTCTTTTAATTGATATCTAAAATTGTTTGTTTCGCCTTCTATTAAAAAATTGCTATGCATGTAATCATAAATACTACATACTTGCGCGACGCCTTTTACTTTTACTGAAAACTGCGCAGACTATGAAATGTTTTTAAAGGTGGAAAATGTTCTTTGATAGATATCATTTTGTCAGACACTTTTCTTTTTTTGATTTAATTCTTATAATATTCCAAAAATCTGTATATTTGATCGAGTTTAACATTAAATTGTGCGTTTTACTCTTAACAGACGTATAGCCAACCCGATTAACAGACCCACTGCCGATATAGCCACATACTCAATATAGATTAACCGACCAATCTCTCGGTTAGCCGAGTGTCGGCCGTGTCCAAGTGTATCGGATGTTACACGTGTAAACAATGTTAAGTTATGCATGGTAGTATAACACGGGAATGTTATCTAAATCTTCTAGCTTCCTGTTGATTGTTATATTCATATCAGGACACTAGTAGCAATATGGACTTAATTATTGTCTGTCGATCATCGATCGAGCTAACGGGTAACGACGACACAATAAAGTGGGTACCTAATGACACTATTAATTATTGGTCAACCGCAACAAAGATAGAGATTTCAATTTTCACCAGCGACAAACCTCAGCGACAAACAAATAAAATCAAATGTGTGCCTTCACCAAAAACGCCCCAAGACAAGAATTTGAAAGCCAAGGGTGTACATACGACCCGAAACAGTTAAACAAAACGCTTTGAACAAAAAGGACCAACAAATTATAGCTAACTCCATATTAGTTCATCTTTGCTCAGACTGATAGAGAGATATTCATCATTATGTGTACTTGATCTATAAGTACATTTGTATCTGATTAAGTTATAATTCATAAGCACGCGATTGTTGCGTGCTTACTCCGCATTATCTAGTATCTTCTACTACCTAAACAGAACTTCATAATATTTTGAATAATTGTGGTACGTGGTACACACGTCAGGATCATATATTCAGTGCTAACATTATTGACAGTTACTATACATAACATTATAGTTTCCGCACAATTGATCATTTGTATTGCAAATTGAGTTTGATTGTCAGAAGTTTCGTTTGAGTTCGTCGCAACCCCGCCACATTATGTATGTATGTGCCTGTCCCAAGCCAGGAGCCTGTAATTCAGTGGTTTTCGTTTCTTTATATGTTACATATTTGTTTTTCGTTCATTTTTTTATATATAAAGAAGGCCGTTAGTTTTCTCGTTTGAATTGTTTTACATTGTCATTTTAGGGCCTCTTATAGCTGACTATGCGGTATGGGCTTTGATCATTGTTGTTGCAGGCCGGACGGTGACATATAGTTGTTAATTTCTGTGTCATTTTGGTCTCTTGTGAAGAGTTGTCTCATTGGCAATCATACCACATCTTCTTTCATATTTACACATAACGTGCTAACAATACATGCTGATAATTCTAAGAACAGCAGATATTTTGGAAGTCAAATTTATCATGTTTTTAAATGCTTACACATGTTACAGTTGTTGTCTTTGGTTATGTTGATTTTTTAATTCACCAGATATAAAGTTATAACTTGTTGAAGTTAGTTTTTTGTTCTTTTATTCTTTTCAATGGTTTTTGTTTCTTCAAACTATAACTTTGGGACTTACTGTGGTGCCTTACGGTAGCACCGAAAATTTCAAGACAGTATAGGCTGGAACAGCATTCAGAATTCTTTGCATGACTGTAATGAAAAATATAGACGTGTACATGTATCCATGTTAATCATCCACCACCATCTGTTCAAGTTTGATTTGCACTTAAAGGAATTTTGACGAAAAAAATATGGTTAAACCACTAATCAGTTCTCAATTAGTAAATAAGTACAAAACTGCACCTATGTGCATTGATTTCAAAGTGAACTTCCTACAACTTTTTAAATAAAGAAAGAACGCACCACAAGTTTTTACAACGGTCAAATCCGGCGAACCTAGACAATTTGAGTACATTATGTCAATCCTTTGTCCCGATATACGTCTGTGACTGGTCGTGAAAAAAACCGAGACAGGATCTAGTCAAAACTACACGAAAAATTATATGACTTTTGAAAATTTATTTGATTCCAATATTGAGACAATCAAAGAGGTAGGAGACGACTGGAGTCTTCTATAAAGACAATTCGGAAAGTCCTACAAACAAATGGAAGTTTTTAACGACCTTGACTGGCTTTACATCCCTTGCACGATCCTACATACCAGATCTGACGCATATTGTGTTAAATTTTGAAGATGTTTAAACAGTTTATGTACACTGGTGTGATATTTTTTTTTCAATGCGTGCAAGGCAGAGTAACGCCATTACTGATATATTACGCGGGATATCCAGTGTGCATCACAATTTGTATGCTATTTCTTCATAGACAGAAAAATATTTTAGTCATTCCTTTAATTAAATTCAATTCAAATATTTATTGCCATATAAATGTACACTATTTTAACAATAATTTTGTGACAATAGATTTGATAGATTGATCATTTATCTAAAGTCTCAAAGTCATCACCATAGTATTATCCACCAGCAAATCAGAAACTATAGGTTACAATACGGCTTTCAATACTAGGCGAAACCCATACCGTTTTCTTTTTCTTTTTAATGCGCGTCATGATTGTAGAATGTTAGTACTTTGTTCTATTGCACCTTTGCCTCACTTAGACATGTATTTGTTTAAATTCTTCACTCGTTATACACTATTGTCTTCATTTCGCAATGAACGTCATATAAAGAGAATTATTACATTTAATCTGGTTAACGTATGACGTGGACAAATAAGTATTTACTTGTTTAAAATATGATTTTTTTATGTTATAGCTAAACTGATCAGTGTACATTAAACCAATTTAAAAAAACGTTATCATCGTTTGTATGTATACATAACTTAGGTCAATGTCCTTATGCTTATAATTGTAACACAAAAGAAAAGTGTCAAAAACAAGTATCGTTTTAGTTTAGGTGGCATTTAAATTGAATTTGATATTTTGAAAATTTGTATTTACAAGTGAGTTTTAGCTAGTTCGTGGTTTTATCTACATTATCTTTTGTGACATTGTGTTTTGAATTAATTTAAATTGACAATGATAAACAAAAACATTAACAAAATAATAACAACACCAAATGGGTAACACACTATTTCGTTTCTAGTTTTCATACGACCGCAAAAATTAAAATATTTTTGGTCGTATATTGGTTTCACGTCGGGGTCGTCAGCGTCGTCCGGAGACGGATCGTTTCCGGATAATAACTTTAGTATAAGTAAATAGAAATCAAAAGGTTTATTAACACTAAAGGAAGGTTTGAATCGATTTTGGGGGTTTTGGTCCTTAAGATTTAGGAACAAGGAGCCCAAAAGTGGTCAAAATAAATATTTTTCTAGTTTCGAGACAACAACTTGTGTGTAAGTGTATGGATCTTTCTGAAATTGTACCACAAGGTTTCATTTAAAAAAAGGAAGGTTAAGATTGAGTTTGGGGGTTATGGCCCAAACTGTTTAGGAATTAGGGGCCAAAAACAATACTTTTCTAATACTTTGTATAAATTGCTTATTCCTTGACCAATTTCAATGGGGTTTTATTCTTGAATTCTTGGGGTTCTTAAAACTGCGGAATCTAACCGTGTATTATTTTTTTGAAATTTGGCCCCTGTTTATAAATTGGTCCACATGAGGTCCAAAATTATACTTTGGTTGATTTCATCAAAAATTGAGTTATTGAGGTTCTTTGAAATGATGCCGAATTTAACCGTGTATTCAGATTTTTGACATTGGGTCCCGTTTTCAAATTGGTCTACATTATGGTCCAAAGGGTCCAAAATAAAACTGAGTTTGAATTTAACAAAAATTAATTCTTGGGGTTCATTGGTATGCTGAATCTAGACATGTACTTAGATTTTTGATTATGGGCCCAGTTTTCAAGTTGGACAAAAAGGGGTCCAAAATTTAACTTTGTTTGATTTCAACAAAAATTGAATGTATGCATATGGGGTTCTTTGGTATGCTAAATCAAACCATATATTTAGATTTTTTATTTTTGGGCCCTATTATCAAATTGGTCCACATTGAGGTTAAAAGGGTCCAAAATTAAACTTTCAAATTGTTTGATTGTATTTAGATTTTGGATTTTGGACCATATATAGTAGGTAAAAAAAATTTTAAGTTCATTAGACCACATTCATTCTGTATCCAAAACCTATGCTATGTCAACTATTTAATCACAATCCAAATTTAGAGCTGTATCAAGCTTGAATTTTGTGTCCACACTTGTTTAAGTTCTACCTCTGCGGTCGTATGAAGCTGCGCCCTGCCGAGCATCTGGTTTATATTATGATTTGTTACATGCATCAGTTGATTTGCTTGGTTTCACGCTTTTAAAACAATAAATGAAGGTAAATATAATATTTTATTGGATTTACTATTAATTAACTCATAGGGTCTTTGAATCGGAAATAAACACATTTAATAATCTAAAAACAGTAGATGGCATGATATGGGTAATGTTCTTCTGATAGATTTTATGATGGTATGATAATAAAACTCCTAACGTGAGTAATTGTGTTAAATTTTCATTTGTGGAAGACATCATTCTTCAATCAGTCTCATTCAGGGGTGGAGCTGGCATGTCAGTAACTCATAGTAGTCCTTTGTTAATTTATGTTACATGGTCATTTTGCTTTGTTTTTTTCTATTACCATGATTACCTGTTTTAAAACCTTGAGATTGAGAAATGATATATATTGGGTACGGGCGTTTCCAGCGTTCATGACTATATTTCGACCTCACTATTATTTTTTTTTATGCCCCACCTACGATAGTAGAGGGGCATTATGTTTTCTGGTCTGTGCGTCCGTTCGTCCGTCCGTCTGTTCGTTCGTCCGTTCGTTCGTCCGTCTGTCCCGCTTCAGGTTAAAGTTTTTGGTCAAGGTAGTTTTTGATGAAGTTGAAGTCCAATCAACTTGAAACTTAGTATACATGTGCCCTATGATATGATCTTTCTAATTTAAATGCCAAATTATAGTTTTGACCCCAAATTTACGGTTCACTGAACATAGAAAATGATAGTGCAAATTTCAGGTTAAAGTTTTTGGTCAAGGTAGTTTTTGATAAAGTAGAAGTCCAAGCAACTTGAAACTTAGTATACATGTTCCCTTTGATAAGATCATTCTAATTTTAATACCAAATTAGAGAATTTATTCCAATTTCACGGTCCACTAAACATAGAAAATGATAGTGCGAGTGGGGCATCCGTGTACTGTGGACACATTCTTGTTTATTATTGCTGTTGGATTGCTTCACTTCAAATCTGTATCTTATGTGTTTGTTCACATTAAAAAAACTTTTATTTTGCAGTTTTCATTTTTCTTTGTATTCAACTCAGAATTAAATTCCTTGGTTGATTGCTTATCAGTGGTAATCATTGAACTTACGTGTTCAAGGGGTCGGTTCTGACAGATATTTCGGTCAAGATAAAGAACTAGTTATAAAGGCTACCACGGGAAAAGGGTCAGATTGTATAGGGACACACATTTTGACAGACCACTAAAGAGAATTATTGTAATTGTAAAACTGTAGAAAGCGTGACACTCTCCATGCACGAGGCATTGCATTTAGGAGATAACTGTATTGTATTTTAAGCTCCGACGGCATCAATTGGAGATTTGATGGTTGCAAATTAAATTTACTGGCGACGCATTAGCGGAGACAGTAAACGGGTATATGCGACCATCAAATCCCCAATTGATGCCGTCGAATCTTAAAATACAATATTGTTATCTCCATTCTAATGAAACTGAAAGAAAATAACTTTATAACATGTATTTAAAGTCTGTCATATGCCGTCTGCGCTTGCGCGAACGTCCCATAGCATCACTTGTCAATTGATGCCATGTAAATAAAAGAAGAACTAATTCTTTATCATTTGTCAATCTACAATTATAATATTTTTAACTGGTTTAGTTCAGTTGACGAGCCTTAATGACTATCTGTATACTGTGTTTGGATAAAATCATGTCAGTTTCATATACGCTATCAGTACAAATGAATACATCAATCATTTGGTAAAATGAATAAATTTCGTTAGCCAAAATTTATCCGTATCGTAATAGTATAAATTTGAATTTCTCTTTATCTTTTATGATTTATTGGCATGACAAGTTTAAAGAAAAAATATTTATTTATTCATTGCAAATTTTTTAAGTACATTATTTTATTTTTAGATAAAGCACATCGATAGCTCTATAAAGAATAATCTCAAGTGTTTTCCAGTGAATTCCAAATATAGTATCATATTTCAATTTTAACAACAAATTGCCTCCTTTTAATCAAACAAGATATGATTATTATTTTTTCTGATGTGTGGATTTTAAATTATTTGTAATTTTATACATTTTACCTTCAGTATAAAGTGTGATCTTTGATTATTGATGCGGTTAAAAACTGTACAAGGTATTAAAACTCGTACATGTAGAGTTAAACTTAGTTCGTATCATCATAGTATCCAAAAACACAGATGGACGGCTTTAAACTATAATATATATAGCTAGGATTAATGATTTCAACTGTCTAGTTGTCAAATTCCAATCATCAGCAGTAAAATACCTTCTGTTCCATTGTTTTGTGTTTACAAATAATTTAGAATAGGCTACTTATATATGTATATTGTATGTTATAGCTTTAAATTGTCCATATTACTCATTTGTCAGGACATTTTTCCTTAATTCAAAAGATTGATTAATAAAAGATGATATTAATACTTGCTATTAAGTAGTAGTTTGATATATTCATCCTCAGTTTTTGCTTGTTTGTCACAATTTTTAAAATTATTGATATAAGAACATTTCTTTGTGATTTATATTTTGTACAGTGCAAGTTAAAATGTTTTTCGTCTTCTATATTATTATTATGACATAATTTGCACAACCTTACATAGCTCAATGCACACGTTACGGTCGTGTATGCTCTTAATGTACGAACTAAAATAGCATTGAAATGCTTATATTGATTTTGCATCAGTTTTGCCGTAGCCATTATACTGACCGATACTATAGATATATATAGGTCAATGTACGGCCTTCAACACGGAGCCTTGGCTCAAACCGAACAACAAGCTATAAAGGGCCCCAAAATTACTAGTGTCAAACCACTCAAACGGGAAAAACCAACGGTCTAATCTATATAAAAAAACGAGAAACACGTATAAATTACATAAACAAACGACAACTACTGTACATCAGATTCCAGACCTGACTTAGGACAGGTACAAACATTTGCAGCGGGATTAAACGTTTAAATGGTACCAAACCTTCTCCCTTTTTCTGAAACAATAGCATATTAACATCACAACACAGGTCTATATCTCAACTCATATATATCGAAGACTTGGATCTTTAGATAACTCAATAGTCATCTATATTCAGGAATTTAACGATTGTGTCTTTAGCCCAGAATTGGCATTTTGACCGAGTGTGAATTTGCATGGTTGTTATACATGCATTTCAGCAGACACTAATCAAGTTGACGACACCGGGTTCGTTCTATTTGCACTTCATGTGAATATCCAACTTTTTGTAAACTACTGTGGCCTTAATTTTCAACGGAGTAGGTGCGATTATTCTCTTTTGGACCCCATTATGGTCCGATACTTTAAGATGCAGTTGAGAAATGTAACTAATAGGCTTTAACGTATTAAAGAGTTTTCATTTACATCCACAAACATACCAAAAATAGAGATTTTGGTGAAAGTTGACAAATTTTACTGGAGTTTTACCTAGCTAGTTTTACCACATCTAAGCAAATTGGGATTCACAGAGCACAAGGTTCGACAATTAAAATATTCGTGATATATCGTTTACTAGTATTTTTTACACTGTAACAAACATAGATTGAAAAGGTATTGTAATTTAGACAATGCATGCATTACAAGCAAATGGCAAACAAAAATTAATGTTTTCATTGAATGCGGCGGAAAGCTAAAAGTCACATTTATTATCATATCTTAAGAAACATATTGACAAGTAAATTCTCCTAAATAGACTCAAAACAATCTCAAAGCGACACTCTTTTACACTAAAACACAATAATCTTACTGAAAGATACACGAAATTCGATTTCGTAAGGTTTGAATTTTCTGTCGGGTATTTATTTGTCACAATTCCAACCTTAACAAGAGGCTGTCACAACGACAGCAAACCGGATTTATTAACATTTATTTGTGTCCTGGCAATATCACTAGAACCATAACTGATGAACGGTGAAAGTGAAAATTGTCAATATCAAATTTGACCTCCATTTTGTCATCAGTATCAACATATTTAAATTTGAAAGAGCTTAGGATGAATGGTTCATGAGTAAACGCAACAACATGAATGGAAACGCCATTTGTTTATCTTTCAAGAACCATAACTCCTGAACAGTTAAAGCTTTGGTTGAACAGTTCATGAGTAAATGCACGGACACAACTGGAAACGCCATTTTTCAATCTTTTAAGAACCATAACTCCTGAACGGAAAAAAGTCAAAATCGTCATTCTTGAACTTGACCTTCATTTTGACATCAGTAACAACATATTAAAATTTGGGAAGCTTTGGTTGAACAGTTCATTCGTAAATTCACGGACACAACTGGAAACGCCATTTCTCAATCTTTCAAGAACCATAACTCCTGAACGGTAAAAGTCAAAATCGTCATTCTTGAACTTGACCTTTATTTTGTCATCAGTAACAACATATTAAAATTTGGGAAGCTTTGGTTGAACAGTTCATTCGTAAATGCACGGACACGACTGAAAACGCCATTTTTCAATCTTTCAAGAACCATAACTCCTAAACGGTAAAATTCAAAATCGTCATTCTTGAACTTGGCCTTCATTTTGTTGTCAGTAACAACATATTAAAATTTTAAAAGCTTTGTTTAAACAGTTCATGAGTAAATGCACGGACACAACTGGAAACGCCATTTCTCAATCTTTCAAGAACCATAACTCCTGAACGGTAAAAGTCAAAATCGTCATTCTTGAACTTGACCTCCATTTTGTCATCAGTAACAACATATTAAAATTTAGGAAACTTTGGTTGAACAGTTCATGCATAAATGCACGGACACGACTGGAAACACCATTTTTCTTTTTTTTAAGAACCATAACTTCTGAACGGTAAAAGTCAAAATCGTTATTCTTGAACTTGACCTCCATTTTGTCATCAGTAACAACATATTAAAATTTGGGAAGCTTTGGTTGAACTGTTCATTCGTAAATGCACAGACACGACTGAAAACGCCATTTTTCAATCTTTCAAGAACCATAACTCCTAAACGGTAAAATTCAAAATCGTCATTCTTGAACTTGACCTTCATTTTGTTGTCAGTAACAACATATTAAAATTTTAAAAGCTTTGGATGAACGGTTCATGAGTAAATGCACCGACAACATTTGGTTGCCGCCCTACCAACCGCCCGACCGCCTGACCGCCCGCCGTACATCCCCAAATCAATAACCGACATTTTTGTCATAAAATATTTAAAATATGTTAAAAGCCATGTATCGATTTAATCTAGTCGTATTCCAGTCAATCTAGCGTAAATTTTACCCTAACCTGAAAGTAATTGCAACAGGACATTTTTAAGTTTTAATCTTTAGCATTATACACAGGAAAAAGTCCCATAAAATCTTACTTCACGAAGACTAAAAAAAATCACCATTTAAAATACCTATGGAGATTTGCATTGAAAAGGGAGATAACTCTTGCAAAAAAGGCAGAAATATCAATAAAAATTGGTACAAAATTATAACTTTACCGCTTTTATTCATCAGAATGTAAAGATTCTTGATTTTTTAGCAATCTTTAGAGTATAATAAACAGCTCTAAAGGGTTTTTCAAATCTTTCATCAAGCTATTATCTAGATTTCTTAATTCATTTGTTGACCATTTATTGAATTTTTCAACATGTCAAGATAAAGAATCTCAAATTTTAAGAAAAATAATTATTCTTCTTTTTGTTGTTTACAGTTTCTTTAGACAAGTAAGATGCTGAAAAAATATAATATACAGATATATACAGTACCAAATTTTCACATTATTTTTTTCAAAATGGTCACAAAGCTTCAAATCTGCAATTTTTTTTAATGACAAATGCACACAAAAAATAAAACTACCCATAACACTTCGATTTGACACTTTCATGAGCATGGGATTATATTATTTATTCAAATACAAATGTATTACCCCATCAAAGTATCATACTTTACATAAATTTTCAAGACATAATCCAAAAAAAGACCCAAGAAAAAGACTAATTTTTGCGGATTTATCTCCTCTGCCAATGTTAATTTCCATAGGAAATTAAAAATGCTGATTTTGAGTTTTTCTCAAGTTAGATTTTATTGGACTTTTTTCTGTGTATATTTAGGCCTTTAGGCTATAGATTAGAACTAAAACATTTTCTGTTGCAATTTGGTTGGGGTGAAATCTTAGTTTGACTAGACTAGTCGTAAGCATAAGTTATCAAAGTGATTTTTTTCGGGTGTTTTTATTATTTTTTTTTCTTTCACTTAGCATATTACATTTTGTAATCAATTTTTGGCCATTCGGGGCTTATGTACACACTGACAGGCTTTGAAAGTTAAAAACTAGAGGCTCTTAAGAGAGTGTGTCGCTCACCTTGGTTTATGTGCATATTAAACAAAGGCCACATATGGATTCATGACAAAATTGTGTTTTGGTAATGGTGATGTGTTTGTAGATCTTTCTTTACTGAACATTCTTGCTACTTACAATTTTTCTCTATCTATACACATGGAAAAAAGTATTGCAACACCAAATTGAAATTGAAATTAAAATAACAATTTTTATTTTTTTGTGATATAATTTGGTAAAACAGAACTAATTAAATAGTTATCAAAAGTACCAGGATTATAATTTTATACGCCAGACGCGCGTTTCGTCTACATAAGACTCATCAGTGACGCTCAGATCAAAATAGTTAAAAAGCCAAACAAATACAAAGTTGAAGAGCATTGAGGACCCAAAATTCCAAAAAGTTGTGCCAAATACGGCTAAGGTAATCTACTCCTGGGGTAAGAAAATCCTTAGTTTTTCGAATAATTCAAAGTTTTGTAAACAGAAAATTTATAAAAATGACCATATAATTGATATTCATGTCAACACCGAAGTGCTGACTACTGGGCTGGTGATACCCTCGGGGACGAAACGTCCACCAGCAGTGGCATCGACCCAGTGGTG
This sequence comes from Mytilus galloprovincialis, assembly GCF_965363235.1. Taxonomy (NCBI): domain Eukaryota; kingdom Metazoa; phylum Mollusca; class Bivalvia; order Mytilida; family Mytilidae; genus Mytilus; species Mytilus galloprovincialis. The sequence goes on from NC_134845.1 coordinate 20,390,278, forward strand.
TAAATAGTTATCAAAAGTACCAGGATTATAATTTTATACGCCAGACGCATTAAACATTATTTAAGTATCACATGAGTTTAATCAATAAATATCGACTTGATAAGTTTTTATCTGCACATGCAGCTACTGTACCCGTAAACAGCAAAACAGATGTTTTCATCCTCATTGTTTTCAACACTTTAAATAACCAAGTTTTTAAAGTTATGTGATTGACACCTTGTAATGGGTCCTCGACAACTCTAAACTGCAGCAAGATGGCAGATTATCAGCATGAAAGAAGCAAGGATGTCGCTGAAACAACTGCACGTATTTTTGGTCATCACCATTCCACTATAAGTCGTTTTGAGAATAAAAATAAGGCACTAAACGATGTTAAAGACCTTCCGAGATAAAGAAGACCCTCTATACCATTTGCTAGGGAAAATCAAGCATAATGAAGGTTGGTCAGAAGGAAACCCATTGCATACAATACAATCCTAAAAAGAGAGTGGTGGGCATACAGGAGCCTTTTAACAAGAACTGTTTGAGATCGACTCATCGCTACTGGTTATCGTGAGATAAAACCATTTCGGAGACCTTTGCTTACGAACAGACACACAGTTTTCCGTATCCAATGTAGTGCAGAGCTCGCTAAAGTTGAAAATTAGCATCGTGGAGGAAGATCCATTGTTTCAATGGAATTCGGTTCATCTTCCTTGGACGGAATGTAGCCCGGATTTGAACCATATCGAGCATATATGGGACACTATTGGGCGGAACGTGCGCGAAAGGACACTCCAGTTCAAACACATCATGAAATAAACAATGCCCTTCATCAGAAATGGTTGCTGCTACCTTAGCAACAAATTATTTTTGGCAGGAATCAGAAGACGTTTAGATGCGGTTATCCGTTTGAATGGAGGCTACGCACAAAGTACTAATTCTTTGGCGTATAACGATCAACCATGATGTGAACAGTCATCTGAAGATTAATTTTGAAATGTCTGACATTGTAAAGTTCGACTACAGAAAAAGTTGTAAAATGCATTTTTTTGTACAAAAAACACTTCATTTTGTTATTAAAATTGTGGTTATATAAATCATTTTTTTTTTCAAACATTTTTTGTTCGTTTCAATGCCAATGTTATCATAAACTATGTTTCAATAATATTATACAAATATTTTATTGTATTTCATCCAAAAAAAGAGGCTGATTTTTCAAATTTAAAAAAATCAAGGTGTTGCAATACTTTTTTCCATGTGTATATAATAAACTTGGCCATTTAATTACAGAGGAAAATATTTTGTAAAAATTTACAAAAATTTACCAAATAAATAAAAGTTGTTAAAAAAAATGACTATAAAGACAATAACTTTTTAAGGGGTCAACTGACCATTTTGGTCATGTTTACTTATTTGTAGATCTTACTTTGCTGAACATTATTGCTGTTTACAGTTTATCTCCATCTATAATAGTATTCGAGATAATAACCTAACGGCAAATTTCTTTAAAAATTACCAATTGGGGGAAGGAACCCAACAACCAGTTGTCCACTTCATCTGAAAATTTCACGGCAGATAGCTATTGACTGAGTGATAAACAATTTAACCTTTGAAAAATTTGCTCTAAATGCTTTGGTTTCAAAGTTATAAGCCAAAATCTACATTTTCCCCCTATGTTCTATTTTTAGCTATGGGGTTGGTTGGCTGGGTCACCGCACACATTTTCTAAACTAGATACCCTTATAATGATTGTGGCTAAGTTTGGTTAAGTTTGGCCCAGTAGTTTCAGAAAAGAAGATTTTTGTAAAAGATTTCTAAATTTACGAAAAAAAATGACTATACAGCACAAAACTCCTGAAGAGGTCAACTGACCATTTTGATCAATTTGACATATTTGTAGATTTTACTTTGCTGAACATTATTTATAGATTATCGTTGATCATCTCAACGAGATTGATTTTCTCGTTTGAGCCTGGACGGCAAAAGCGAGAAAGGCAATAGAGTTGCGATGACCAATGATAATCTGTTTATCGCTATTTTACCTATGACGACGTTGTCAATTTCATGTCAATTTCAACGCCACGCTGCTTAGTTTCTAGCGATAATTTTCCATCACAAGCGAGTAGCATGATATGAAAAATTATCACATAAAAAGATCAAAGGAAAAATGAACAAAATAGCGATAATGCTGTTAACAGTTTATCTCTATCTATATAATATTCAAGATAATAACCAAAAACGACAAAATTTCCTTAACATTACAAATAAAGGGGTAGCAACCCAACAACGGGTTCTCCTATTCATCTGAACATTTCAGAGCAGATAGATCTTGACCTGATAAACACTTTTACCCCTTGTCAGATTTGCTCTAAATGCTTTTGTTTCAGAGATATAATCCAAAATCTTCATTTAACCCCTTTTTTCAGCCATGGCGGTGATGTTGGTTGGTTGGCTGGGTTTACTTACCGGACACCGGTTAAACTAGATACCCCAATGATGTTTGTGGCCAAATTTGGTTTAATTTAGCCCAGTAGTTTCAGAGGAGAAGATTTTTGTAAACGTTAACGACGACGGACGACGACGGACGCCAAGTGATGAGAAAAGCTCAAAAATCACAAAAAAACTGAACTCCGTGGAAAATTCAAAACCGAAAGAAAGTCCTTAATCAAACGGCAAAATCAAATGATGAATGGACAACAACTGTCATACTCCTGACTTGGTACAGGCATTTTCAAATGTAGAAAAGTGTAGCGCTAAATCTCTCACTTGTATGACAGTCGCATCAAATTCCATTATATTTATAACAATGCGTGAACTAAACAGATACAATAGGTAAATTTTCAATATAGGGAAACAGCAATCTCCGCGGTGTCACAATCTCAATTAGAACAAAAACAAACAAATATTTAACAAAGACGCACAAAAAGCATCTTTCAAATTTGACAACCACAATACCTCGAACAAATATCAGAAAACAGCCGAAGGCTAACAATGGGTCTTTAACACAGCGATAAATCCGGCATCCGGAGACGTACTTCAGCTGGTCCCTAAACAAAAATTTGTACTTGTTCATTGCATCGATAATGGACGTCTCATACTAAACTCCGAAATATATAAATGAACTCATAAGAAACGAGTGACCGGTGAAAAATAATGTTCTTCCAATTCTTGAACCAATGCATACAAACATCATAAACTTAGCTTATGTGCACGAATTTATCATTTTTTTCGCATAAATTTCGTATAATCGTCAATTTCTTTTCAATCGGTCAGTGTTGTTGGGAAAATATGGCAGGTATTGAAAGTTCAATCAACAAAAAAGCATGGAAATTGAGCACGTGTTCAACATGTAAATTCAGATAATAGTTTATTTTAAGGACATCCATGCGTATTGCGATCACCGGATTTTTACGAGATGGGTCACACTGAGGTCACTTTGCATACGGAAAACATGTCGACGGAATTAAGCAATGAAAATAAAGTAAACTTTTTCTAAATATGAATATATTAAAGAATTTTCTTTAGAAAAAAGTATATGTACATAAGTTTTATAATGAAAACTATCCATTGAGTTATAAAAAAACATATGCATATTTTTTTTAATTTGAGGTTTCTTATGACTTTAAAGTCATACAAGACTACCTGTATCTTTTTTTTTTTTATTTATAGAAAGTGCATGTACGTTTCCATCGTATTTGCTTGGTCAATGGACTGATGTGACACAGAGTGCAACCATTACATTCCAATCAACACCTGCAAAGATGACAGGATGGACTGCTCTAATTACAGGTGAAAAGTTTGAGGGTCAAACATGTATCCACAACACCGGAAACGTCTTTGTTTTTGAGTAAGCAGATTTACCAGTTCACTTAAAACATACCTAAGACGAAAATTCAGTATTTATTGCAATTATTGAATAGAAATATTTGAAATAAGTGTTTAAAGCTGCTATACCAATATAACAGCATGTGTTATGATTGCAAATGAGAAAACTATCCACCAAAGGCTAAATGACGCAGATGTTAAGCATACATTGTTGGACTTAGAGAGAATTATCTTCAATTGTCCCTTTTAATAATTTTGGCACCACAGGGATGTATGGTACTAGTTTCAACAAGGAATAATAATTTCAATATATAAACATCTATATATATATATTTCAAACCAAAATCAACTTCCTTCGGTATAACATTAAAACTTGCCTTAGTAAAGCTCCAGACTGCAGTATATTTTCCAATAATTGTAAAAGTAAAATAACAAAAGTACATGCAACTTCGACGTAGAAAATAGTGCATCAAACCTTGGTTTTATTTAGCTACTTAAACCTCTACTTGTATGACAGTTGAATAAAATTCCATTATATTGACAACGATGTGTAATAAAAAAACAAACAGACATAAAAGATATAAGTGTAAAAAACAAGGTCACAAAAGTCAACATTATGTTATAAACCTATTCACAAATATATAAACAAAAAATAACAAAAGCACAATAACACAATGACGGGATGTATAAGTACAGAGCCACGTCATATGTAACCAATAAACATAGACAAAGCATTAGAAAAAGTATTAGCAAAATTGAAGGACAAGAAAACAAAAAAATGTCATAGAACAATGACAGGATTCGTTATTACAGAGCCACGTCATTGTGACCAAGAAACATAGACAAAGCATATTAGCAAAATTGGAAGACAAGAATACAATAATTAAAATAGAACAATAACAAAATCACGGGATTGACGGCATGTATAAGTACAAAGCCACATCAAATGGATACAACAAAAAAACAGACTAAACAGTAAAAGCAATATTCATAAAGATAAATAAAAGATACTATAACACGTTATTAAGATGACAAAAAAAAGGTCAGTACCCAGAATCTATACTTCAAGACCATCGTGTACATGTATTATTTGTATTAAAAGTTTGTTATTTACACCACTAGCCACATGCATAGTTCTTTTGGGACAAAATTACATACAAGATGTATGAATAAAATTATAAGTAGAATACTGTTATTCATTTCGTTGATTTATTTGAAGTATATGGCACATTATATAAAAGTTTTTACATTTGTAGAGGAGACCGAACTGTTTTTGACCCGTTTTTAGGAACCTTAACGTACTACATGTGTATGAAGATTACTAAAGTAACTGATGATGTTCTATATTACTACCTACTGGCAGGTAAATATACTATGTATGACATATATGTACACTTATATTCCAGTAGAACAATATCACTCAAAATAATTATATTTGGTCTATTTTAAATGTCTATATCTTTTTAACAGTCGTAACAAGATTTTAATATTAAATTAAAAGGAGATATACTAACAAGAAAATGAACGTTATTGTATACTGCAAAAGTATACATTGTACATCTGTGAGGGTTAAAGAGAGGAAAACGATACAAAAGGGATATATAACTCGAAGTCCAAAGTAAACTCTATGACAATAAAAAAGGAGAAACTACCAAAAAGACAAACAGCAGTACATAAAACAAATCGTAATTGTACCTAATGAAGATATTTCTATAGGAATGCACATTTTTGTACAGTACCACTTCTTTTCAAATGTGTGTATCCAAACTTGATGACGCCAACGCCGAAGTAGGCACTTTTGCACTAAATATAAGGACCAACTTGAATAGAATACGTGCAAATAATTTTGCAAGAAGTTCATTTGAGAACTTTTATTGACCAAGCATCTAGTATTACGTAAATTGCAATAGGATCTGAATCTTCATTTAATAAAATGTAAGTTTTTCACTCACCCTCGGTTAAAACCATTTCGGAAGGCTCCAATTATTCATTTGAAGAAATCTTTTCAGTCCAGTCACACCCCGTTGAAACCACAATTCAAACATGTCGATAATAACAGTTACACAACTGATCATAATGTGTAGTTAATAGGCATTACAATCCTCGAGATCACTATTCATTTTTTGTATTTCTTTAGACAGAAACGGTGTTGCAGATAATGAAAGAATTTACACAGCGAACCAAGCACCAGATATAAGCTCCACTCCGACATGCGATTATTGTCAGTTTACACAGACGATACCTGATACAGATCGTCGTGAATTAAGAAAATTGGGTATAGTTATATTTTTAAATGTTTATAACAGAAGTTTCTACTTTACTTCGTACTCTTTTTGTGTATCAGTTTGTAAATCTAAAAAAAAATCTTAATCATAATTAATATAACGTTATATAGTGATATGCCTCAGGTAATTTGTTTTTAATATTCGTACAATATCACAAGGTCTTAATCGACTCGAATGGTAAAAAAAGTAAATATCAAAAAATAAGACACATTATAAAAACGAAAGCAATGTATGAAACTGTTTGAAGAAATCAAAGTTGTCTTTTAACAATTTTCAACTTCGTAAAGGAAGATGTTAAGTTGGCTAATGAAGGCGACTTTTAAAGTTTTTAGTAAAGATTATATTATAAAAACAAGGTCAGGATAATGTTATTTACTTTAGAGTCTATGCTGTTATGCAATTTATTTTTTGTCTTATGTAATCTTTTCAAGGTACAAGTGAAAAGTTGACATCAGATCCATCTCTTTGTCTACCGTGTGAAGCAACGTGCGACGAGACTACAACTTCAAACGCCTCAGTATTAGGAATATCCTCTTCACTTAAAGAAGTGACGACAATGAATCCATCAACTAGTCAAACAACACCAGAAGCATCAACTCCTACAATATCACAACATTTTACCACAGACATTATAACAACAACAAAAGTAACACATGACTCGTTAAAACAGACAACAAACGGAGCAGGTAATTTAACAAGTTTAAAGAAATGTTTGATGAAAGTCATGAAAATCGCGATTAAACTACATTGAAAAAAAGAAAAATATACATATACCAGCAATCTGGTCCAGCCAGTTGCGTGTACTTCTATTTGTCAGTTCTGAAATATTTTACTCCGCTTTTTTTTTTTATCTAAGTACATGAATACTACAGATTTTTAATAGTTCTGCAAGTTACTATGGTTTTGATACTTACACTTGTTTTATCATGACATATTTACAATAAACTTCATTCTTCGACCCTGTTTACTTTACATGGAATAAATCCCAACGGTTGACTGGTATATAGAAACAAATTGTACGGTCATCCCAAACCTTCTCCCTTTCGAAATCAAGTGAAACAAAGCACAACCGTCAAAATGTATCTCACGTAGTCGTTTTTGTTATTTGTTCTACTTGGGTTAATATTTTTTTCGTTTTTCTTCTTTTAAATGAATAAGTTGGCAAATTTACTTTACACATTTCTATATCATGAAGGGTCATTTTCATTTCAGAAATTGATTTGGTCGATTTTCATTCCAGAAATTGATTTGTCCGATTTTCATTCCAATAAATAATAAAAAAACAACGTTTTTTTCATTGCTTTCATTTTTTCTTACATTAAAAGGTATCGTTCTTTGTATGTAATATATATATTTTTTATAGAAAGGGCATGCACATTTCCATCATATTTGATTGGTCAATGGACTGATATGACCAAAGGTGTAAACATAACATTCCAATCAACACCTGCAAAGATGACAGGATGGAATGCTCTAGTTACGGGTGAAAAGTTTGAGGGTCAAACATGTATCCACAATACCGGAAACGTCTTTGTTTTTGAGTAAGCATAGCTATCAATCATTTTAAAATAAATTTCCTAAAAAACAAGTATGATGAAAAGTAGATTTTTCATTACAGTTGTTTTTTGGTGTTTTTGTGTATAAACAAAGACAACAGTAGTATACCGCTGTTCGAAATTCATAAATCGATTGAGAAAAACAAGTCCTGGTTACAACATATTTGTAATATGTATCGGAGGCTGCTATATAAAAACGAGAAGATGTGGCATGCTTACCATTAAGACAACTATCCACAATAAATACAATCACGAAGATGTAAGCATACATTGTTTTGTTGAGCAATGCGTTCCTGATTTTTTTCCTTTTCAAGTATTATTAAACAAGGTTACTTTTACTTTATTACTTTTTCTTCAAGAATATAAAATTGTGAGTACAACTTCTATCCATTAAAATCAATAAAACACATGATTACAGTTTTGATCTTGATCTTTCTCAAAAATTCATATACATTTAGAGCTGGCAATTTCTATTACCGTATGGTCTAATCAATATTATCAACCTTTAATCTTTATGATAAAATATAATTGTGGAAAAAGAATTCTGTTCCTTTTCTTTCCATCTCATTCCAATGAAATCGACTGATCTATTTTATGTTGGATGTTTTAGTCTGAGACGCATGAATTGTGTATTAGTTGCTTATGGCTGTTGACTAGTTGGAGTTCTCTCAGATCTGTGTTGTTTTGTTGTAGGTGTGTATTACTACCCTGTGTTTTGTCAACTAATTAGGTCTTTCCACTTTTCGTGGAAAGACCTTTTGTTTTTCTTCTGATTATTTTTTTTTTCTTTTTTTTTACTTCTGCCGTCTGAGATGCTTTTTTGTCTTACAACATAGCGAATAGATTTTTGGACAATGATGTTGTACAGTTATTGGAGTTTCAAAACTCACCCTGTGTGACCGAACATTTATTTTTATAGGTGTTATCTCCCCGCGTCCCCTTTTTCTTGTTATCGCTATATCTCTAAAACTATAAAAGATTGTTCGTCTGCTCTTAAGAATGATTTGGCTAATTTTGACTGGAGTGATCGGAAAGACACCTTATGGGAGTTATTTCCCTTTGAAAATTTAAGATAGGCGATTTGTTGGATAAATTCATACGTTATAAGTCGTAGAGGCCTACAGTCTTTTGATATGAAGTCCTTGGTCGAATTGAAGGAAATTGAGGTAAAGGTCAAAGGTCAAGGTCAAGTAATAAATTTAGAATGTTGCTTGTTTATATCGTTATTCCAAAGAAACTGTGACAGTAAATGATATGATGTGTTTGCCAAATAACTGTTTACAAAAAGGCGCAACTTCAACCTATTTAAGTAAAAGAGTTTTGGTTAAACCTTATAGGAGTTTTCTCCCCTTTTGTATTTGAAATCAGTTTTTCTCCATAACCATACAAGTGATTGACCTGGGGTCTTTTGATTTGAGATCACTGACCTATGAGGTCAAAGGTCAATTTGACGTTCTAGATTTTGACCTTTGTTAAATATTCTTTCTGGTTCATTATAAAACAATTAAGTCTTCTGCATAAACATATTAATATTATTTTTTTATATAAGTTTGCTTTACCTCATTACATCAACACGGAGTGACATTTTCTAACATCGTTTTTTAAAATTCATTCTTATTATCGAGGTGGAAAGACTTTCAATTGTTCTCTGAAGAATTGTTTTTTTAATTTTAATAATTTTCCATATGTAGTATATTTACACCACTTTCTCGTGTTAGGTAACTGGTGTCCTCTAACGTGTTCTCATTGTTGAAGGTCGTATGGTGACATATAGTAATTAATTTCTGTGTCATTTGGTCTCTTGTGGAGAGTTGTCACATTGGCTCTTCTTTTTTTATAGCAATAACTTTATCACTTAAGTCCTTAACCATGTTAACGGCAAAAAACACATCATTGCCCCTATTCAGAAACTCACGGATTGAAGAATACTCCCCTTTATAATGAAAATTCTATACATTTTGTCTTACGGTGCTTTGTGGTTTATCAAGATGTCGCTTAGATTTTTTGCATAATTATGATATCGAACAGTAATTGTGATTTTGAAATCGACCCTGTTTAGCCGAACACTTTTGACTGTAAGGGTTATCTCCCCAAACACTGTTTTCTTTTGTGCGCATTTCCTTTGCAACCGTTAAAGATTACGACAAAATTATTTCACCAATTTATGCGTTATATCCTTAGGATATTAAGAAAAATTTTGACCGAAGCGGTCTGGACACTCCATATGAAAGTTATTTACAGTAGTCAACACTTGGGTGTTGACATGAATATCAATAACGTGGTGATTTTTATAAATTTCCTGTTTACAAAACTTAAGATTTTTCGAAAAACTTAGGATTTTCTTATCCGAGGCATATATTACCTTAGCCGTATTTGCCACAACTTTTTGGAATCTTGGCTCCTCAATGCTCTTCAACTTTGTACTTGTTTAGCTTTATAAATATTTTGATATGAGCGTCACTGATGAGTCTTACATTGTAAGTAGACAAAACGCGATTCTGGCGTACTAAATTATAATTCTGGTACCTTTGATAACTATTTACACCACTGGGTTGATGCCACTGCTGGTGGACGTTTCGTCCCCGAGGGTATCACCAGCCCAGTAGTCAACACTTCGGTGTTGACATGAATATCAATAATGTGGTCATTTTTATAAATTTCCTGTTTACAAAACTTTGAATTTTTCGAAAAACTAAGGTTTTTCTTATCCCAGGCATAGATTTCCTCAGCCGTATTTGCCACAACTTTTTGGAATCTTGGATCCTCAATGCTCGTCAACTTTGGACTTGTTTGACTTTATAAATATTTTGATATGAGAGTCACTGATGAGTCTTAAGTAGACAAAACGCGCGTCTGGCGTACTAAATTATAATTCTGGTACCTTTGATAATTATGTACACTACTAGGTCGATGCCATTGCTGGTGGACGTTTCCTCCTCGAGGGTATCACCCGTCCAGAGTCAACACTTCGGCGTTGACATGAATATCAATAATGTGGTCATTTTTATAAATTTCCTGTTTACAAAACTTTGAATTTTTCGAAAAACTAAGGATTTTCTTATCCCAGGCATACATTACCTTAGCCGTATTTTGCACAACAATTTGGAATTTTGAATGCTCAATGGTCTTCAACTTTGTACTTGTTTGACTTTATAAATATTTTGATATGCGAGTCACTGATGAGTCTTAAGTAGACGAAACGCGCGTCTGGCGTACTAAATTATAATTATAGTACCTTTGATAACTATTTTCCCTTCTTGTTTCAAAATAAGTGAAATGTAATTGTAACTGGTAGTAGGGTCTTTTAATTTGAGATCGTTGGTCTATGAAAAATGAAATTAAGTCAGGTCAAAGGTTAAAGTCATATTTTAAATTTTGATTTTGGATTATTTTCACTTCTTTTCAAAAGCCGTTTAAGATACCGACAACATATTAACATATTTGATTTTGGATTTGTTTCACTTCTTTGCAAACACCGTTTAAGATACCGACAACATATTTTTACTAAATCACTTACCATATATAATTAAGACCTCGGATCTTTTTAATTTAGGGTTTTGCTTTATGTCCTTGATATTGAGCTCAAAGTCATAGGAAACTTTGACGTTCTAGACATGATAAAGCCATGAAACTTTTTGCATTATGTTGCAAGCCATTTGACCTCTGAAAAGCCAATCTGACGTCCCCTTCTGTAAACCAGAAGTGACTATTTGTTTGTACTAATTCAATATAAAAGTATATAGAACCATATATTTTTGGAATCAGTGTAAATTAAAAATTCAAATAATACCCGAAGTAACAAATTATCTCCCTTATTTAATAAAAATTGTATAGAAACTATATACATTTGGAATCAGCGTACAATAAGATATTATTTTTAACAAATTTTAATAATTTCATATCCAAATAGATCTTGATGGGTGGAAAGACCTTCAATTGATCTCTGAACGATTGCTTTTAATTATACTTGTTCTCTATGTCGCATCATCCTCTGTTCCTGAAACGTTTTGAAAACCTTTCTTACCCTTTGTCGTATCATGAAATCGTTAATACCATGTACAATATATTTCATTTGAATGATGTTACTTCACTGCCACCTTGTTTCTCTGCAAAAGGTTGTTATACATAGAGTCCGTTGACAATGGTTGATTGTCGATTATACTTATCTCACTGACGGTTGCTTCTGTTACATATTTTGTTCGAACATATCATTTCGTTTGTGTTGTTTCCAATCAGGACACTTACTCACTACTGCAACGTATTAAAATACGGAACAAAGATCAGCGCTTTAATTTATTTCTACATTTCAAATGCACGATGCCATCAAGAACAAACATGTTCATCTCATTTTAAGATCAAGACAGTATCTACACACCAATAATTTGGTTCAGAATGTTCAATGGTCGACTTAAAGATATGGGTATATTACCACAATATATTACTACATCTGTATGATGAGTTTATATATTACAATTGTATACATTTGTAGGGGAGACGATACCTATCATATACCATTTTCGGATAAATTGAAGTACTTTGTGTGTATGAAGATTACAAAAGTATCTGATGATGTTCTATATTACTACCTACTGGCAGGTAAGTTGGATTTATTACATGTAAAATTATGACATGCCAGAAAAAACCTAAAACAGAATTTGAACCTAAAGTATGATTATAGATAGGTACCAGGATTATAATTCAATACACCAGACGCGCATTTCTTCTTCATAAAACTCATCTGTGACGTTCAGATCAAAATAGTTATGAAGCCAAACAAGTACAAAGTTGAAGAGCATTGAGGACCCAATACAAATACGGCTACGTTTATCTATTCCTGGGACAAAAACATCCTTAGTCTAAACAAGATACAAAACGAAAACCAACAAAGAAGAACTAACAAGTACATGGAGGTTATCCTTAATGCTACAAATAACATCGAAGTGGGTTAACAAAGGGCGATATATACCTAGGAGATATAAGTCAAAAACATATGGACATATAAAGACAGAGAACACTAGAGACTTAAGGTAGATTCATGGTATACCGCCATCTTTGATTGTACAATTTTAGTACAAACCCTGACTAGTTATTTGGCCAAATCTGCAAATTTGAAGACAGATTTGCAATTTAATGGTAAGACTGTTTATTTATATAAAAAAAATTTGGTGATTTATTGTATTATCCAAAATATTTAAACAAATGTCTTTTTTTTGGGGTTTTTAGAATCATTTATTCAAATGAGCCATTTAAGGGGAGATAACTCTTTCAGTAAAAAATTATACTGGTCTAATAGGGAAATGTTTTATCTTTTACTTGTAGCAAGAAAACCAGTTCGGTGACACCATTTTTTCTTTTTATTTTCTAAAAACATAAAACCTTCCTTCTCACAATTTATTTCAAAATTCTATCTCATAGAATTTGTTTTCAGCACACAAAAGTGTTTTTTCATGAACAAACTAACCAAATTTAGGCAATTTTCAATGACTCATAGCTTGAAAAAAAAAAGCACGGTGACCCATACTTTTTATTATATTTTTGAAAAAAAGCATAGTAAAATCTTCATTTTGGCAAATTATAAGAAAATTCTGTCTCAAAAAGTATATACTTATGATCTACCTTAATCAAATCCAGCGGATCGATGATTTCTTAAAGGTGCTTTGGGAGGGTTAACAGATGCTTCTCCACTAAATATTTAAAAAAGAAGATGTCGAATGTTGGCCAATGAAAAAACTCTCCACAAGATCTGTTTATTAAGTTGTATAACGTTTGTCGTACGTTTTTCAATCTAAATATATTGAGACAAAAAATTATACTATTTGTCAACAAATGCTAAAAACTTTGTGCCTAAAGACTTTTGTCTTGAGCGTACACGTTTAGGGATTTCAAAAACAAATGTCATTTGCGTTGAAATCATTATCATATGCTTTAATTTTACCAAAATGGCGACCAGAAGCCTGTATTTTTTAATGGATACATTCTGTTTGTTAATTCTAATTCATGCATTATGTCATTTTAATTAATTTTAATGTGGTGGATTTTTGTTTTTGTTTTTTTTGTTATTGAATTTGATTTAAACACCATATTTAGGAATGACTTTAGATTTACCCTATCGTTATTAGACCGTGTATATTTACGCCAAACATTTTTCATTTTAAGCTGAACAAATAGATTTTGAAAATACCCTACAAATTTTAAAATTAATTGGTTTGATAAATGTAACACACATCTGTTGAAGTCACTTCTGAAAAAATCATTTTCTTTATGAGAATTGAAATTTGTAATTTTCATGACATTACATTATTTAATTTCACGAGGATAATATTAAAAGTAATGATAAGTTTGTCTTAAAAAGATTTCATCTTATCAACAGTTTGAATTAATTAAAACATTTGAATTTGCTTGTTTTAGAAAAGAAACAAATTTCAATCTCCTTCTTAAGGACAAAATATTGAAATTGCTAACCTTAAGTTGCATACATATTTAATGTTATCTAATGTTATTCAATTATATACTCCATTGCTGTTTTGACTTATATGTATCATCGAAATAGCATGCTTTGACCAGCCTGTTTGTTACCATTAACTAATATCTTATGTAAAAAATGAGCGAAACTCCATCATACAAAATGAACTTCTAGCCCTTTTCAGCGAATGCTATGCACCTTTAATATGTTTGAGTTTTCAAATATTTAGTGTCGATTGTACCTCATAAAGAAATTTACTATAGGAATGTAACATGTCTCTCCAACTGCTTGTATCCAAATTGATCCATGTCTATCCAAGAATAGACACTTTCACAGAAAATCTGAAGATCGACTTTGATAGAATTACATACAAATTATTTGGGAAAAAGTTCATTTGAGAATTTATATTGACCTAGCCGCTATAGCTAGTACAGTGTATCTAGATGATTTCGGAAGGATCAAATTATTCATTCGATGAAATGTAGTCATAACAGTCCAGTCACACACCGTTGAAACCACTATTTAAACAATCAAATTGAAAATTATAGTTACATGACTGGTTACACGACTGGTTACACGACTGGTTACATGACTGGTTACACGACTGGTTACATGACTGGTTACACGACTGGTTACATGACTGGTTACACGACTGGTTACATGACTGGTTACACGACTGGTTACATGACTGGTTACACGACTGATCATTATGTGTTGTTTACAGGCATTACAAATAATCCTAGAAATTACTATTCAATTTTATTTTTTTAGACATAAACAGTGTTGCAGATAATGAAAGAATTTACACACCCAACCCAGCACCAGATGTCAGCACTTCTCCGACATGTAATTACTGTCAGTTTCATTCGCCAATACCTGACAGCGATTTTCGGGAACTACGAAAATTAGGTATGGCGTTATATATCTAAACTTTTATATATAAAAAAAACTTCGATCTATAAAAAAACAAATCAATTCATTACTTTTTTAGCTGAGTGGTTCTATATGCTTTAATCCCTTATTCTGTTTTACTAATTTTGAAATACTAATACGTTTAAAATTGCATGTTATCAAAATTTAATTTTGTATACTGTCAAAGAGAGTCAATATCCGTCCAGCTGAGTTGAGTTTTAATTTTGAAGTTTCTCTGAATATGGGACATGATATCATAAATTTTTTCGAACATCTGTGCTTAGTTATCAAAGGTACCAGGATTATAATTTAGTACGCCAGACGCGCGTTTCGTCTACATAAGACTCATCAGTGACGCTCATATCAAAATATTTATAAAGCCAAACACGTACAAAGTTGAAGAGCATTGAGGATCCAAAATTTCAAAAAAATGGGCCAAATACAGCTAAGGTAATCTATGCCTGGGATGAGAAAATCCTTAGTTTTTCGAAAAATTCAACGTTTTGTAAACAGGAAATTTATAAAAATGACCACATTATTGATATTCATGTCAACACCGAAATGTTGTTTATTGGGCTGGTGATACCCTCGGGGACGAAACGTCCATCAGCAGTGGCATCGACCCAGTGATGTAAATTGTTATCAAAGGTACTAGGATTATAATTTAGTACTCCAGACGCGCCTGGTAGTAGAATAATACTTTCAAATGACAATCATATTCTTTTTAAGGAACAAGTGAGACAATAATATCTACCCCCGTCCTTTGTTTACCATGTGAAGCAACGTGTGAGGAGACTTCTACTTTAAAACATTCGTCATTACTTCAAACAACAACGGAACTATCATCTCCTGGAAAAACATTTTCACATACAACAGACATAATAACACAGTCTACAACAGGAGAAACATCATCAAGCGATATACAACAGACATCAATAGATTTATCAAAATTACAAACAAGCACGACAGCGGACAGACAGACAGAGGTATCGACAACTATAAAAACAACACAAACAGCATCAGTTACAGAGCAGAAAACATCTCAAACAACGTCAAAATTTACAACAAATATTGTGATATCAGACACTACAACAACAGACAGGATTTCAACATATAAACCAACTACAACTACATCAGATATTTTCTTAACACCATCAAAAGTTGTAATTGCATCGAAAGATATCTTAACAACAACTGATAAGTCTATCTTGACAACACAGCAAGAAAAACTTACAACAACGGCTAAATCATCTGGAACAGGTAGGAATAGTTAGGGGACACTTATAGTTTTAATACTTGTGTTTTTAATCGTTTTTGAAATCAAAGGAACCAAAAGTGTCATATCCAAGTTCTTTATAAGAGAAATACTACGAATTTTGACAAAGTATGAAAAAAGATCAGTATACAAATCAACTACATGATTAACATAACATATTGGTTCAATACATGTAGGTCAATTTTGACAAAGTATGAAAAAAGATCAGTATACAAATCAACTACATGATCAACATAACATATTGGTTCAATAGGTCAAACTTAAAAGAATCATTCAAATTATGTACATAAATTTACGATGCAGAAGGTAACTGTTGATATATGTCAAAGAAATAAAAAATATGTCAATTTCATATGGTTGTAAGTAGTTTTACTATTTTGTTCAAATAAACGACTACGATCTTTTTATTTACATTCTCTAGTCGTATTTCAAACTATTTTTTTAATATAACAAAAGTATCTTGCTACTGTTGGAAGACTTTCATGCAATATACATTTTTCTTGTCAAGTTTGTCACGTTCTGTCACGTGAAACAGAAATAAATCAAGTATTAAAGAACTTATTCATCATTTATAAAATTTGCGATAATAGATACGAACAAATGTTACATGTAGTATGGCAAAAACTGGTGTTTCTTTTGGTCTGTTTCTCATATATATTCAAAATGCAATCCATTTTAAAAGAAAACTGCCATAAACTTCGTTATAATGTTCATGGTGGTATAAATCTTATTTGTATTGCAGGATCGATAGTTGACAACAAAACTGAAGGACTAACCGAATCCAGCATTTTACTCATAACAGCAAGCAGTATATCTGGTGTTTTGTTAGGTCTAGCTATTATAACTATAGCTTTATGTTTAATTCGCAATAAAACGAATATAATGAAAGGTCATACGGCCCAACAGCATCATCATCGTCACCATAGAGACAGAACTCGGGACTATTTCAATCCACTTTGAGTGCGAACTTGTTGAGGACACATTGCATTTACAATCTGATGGAAGGCGTTTTTGAAAAAGACCAGGAATGTGGGCATTAATGAATAATTTTATTTTATTTAGATGTAACACGTCTTTTGATTTGCTGACATCGTTTTGTTTATCCGCTCATAGACATTATTTTGTCATGTGACCGTGACGTCATCAACTTTTTTTCACTATTTAGTCCTGTTTAAAATGGAGTTAAGGATTAAATTATAAAAAATGATTATTATATTTTTTCTGTCTATTCGAAATAACATAGAAAATGTGGTGCACACTTTAAAATAACCCACGTTGTGGAGAGGGCTTACATAGGTTATGCCTGTACTCCAATCAAATTCAATTTATTTGAATAAAATATTGTTTAAACAAAAATAACACACTATGCTGGTTATTCAGTGTGCACTTCATTTTTTATGTTATTTATTCATAGACAGAAAAAATTGTTACAGTCATTCCTTATATAGTGATCAATATAAATGACAAATCTAATGTACAGCATTGTTCCTCTGTTGACAAATTAACATGTAACGAGGAAAATAATTCTAAACTAACGTTTTGAATGTAAATGATACTTTAATTCAATAATATTTAGATATGATAATAGGAATAAAAGAAACATAACGATTAATGATGAATGAGTAAAAACGACATTAAAATCGAAAATGTGTAGACTATTTATATACAAACAATATTTAAGAATTTCATTTGTGCCAAATATGTTTATTAAATAAATTATCATTGTTATTCTTTGTTATTGATAAACATTATGGATCACATAGCATACGCACAGTGTAGATACTATTCTGTACGCTATCCGGAAGTCGCGATTTTCGAAGCGAGAACTTTTTGGATCACATTTTAAATTTGATGGATATACTGAATTAAACGGTGAGATGTTCATCTGTACATTGCTTAATGATTAATTCAGCTGACATCGATATTCACAAATGGTTTATAATTAAATTTAGCACATTCGTTATTCGTATCTTTGCCTTAATCAAGAGATTTTCTTGTGCATCACTAAGGAAAATCAATCGGTGAACCTAAACACAATCTTTTTGCACCCTTACTGTACAAATTAACGTAAAAACCAGACTTAATTAACTAATGGTGATAAAAGTTCCAGCCAGATCTTTGAAGCCAGAAATAAGAAAATTACACTTGTTTGAATTTCTCACTGTACGATCAGTCTCGCTTGTATATTTTGAAACTGTATGATCAGTCT
This sequence comes from Mytilus galloprovincialis, assembly GCF_965363235.1. NCBI lineage: Eukaryota > Metazoa > Mollusca > Bivalvia > Mytilida > Mytilidae > Mytilus > Mytilus galloprovincialis. The sequence continues at coordinate 20,408,786 of NC_134845.1, forward strand.
TTATTTCACTGTATTCGAGTGGTGATTTCAAGGTATTTACGATACATTAGAAGGTGGCATTTTTCTAAATAACACAAATGTATTTCAATAAATTTACGTCCTGAAAACTTATCAAACATGTTTTAGCTTGATAGGTTGTACTCGACTGCCCACTCGACTTATGACATTAAGTATAAGGATATTTGAATGTTGCTAAAATAAGAGGAAGGTTTTTTGTTTATATAAGTTTCAGAAATGTCCTCCGTTATATTTAAAATTGTACAAACACTCAGATTTAATTGTTATATAAAAATGCATGTATTTACAAACATTCGAGGCCGTACTGTAGCCTATAATTGATCACAGTTCCTTCACTTTGTTTTGGATGTATATCTGTCTCTTTCACACTCAATTGTACACCACTTTGTAAAGCGGTGGTTTATAGTGATAATGAAGTCCGTCTTTCCGTTCGTCCGTTGGACCGGTACAACATGTTTCGCTGGTTTTGTAAGCGCATCTCCCCATAAACCACTTAATATACATAGGGGTTTCCAGACATTTTTAAATGGAGAGGGGGTCCAATCCAGGAGAAAAGAGGATTCCAAATATATGTTCCAATACAAATGCATTGATAGTTAAAAAAGGGTTTCAAAAAGCCGGATCCCATTTTTCTTGAATCCGTCACTGATATAACTATTAATTATTTTTTCTCGGATTCCGTATCATGAATGATAATATAAAAAAGAAGATGCGGTATGCTTGCCAATGAGACAACCGTCCACAAGAGACCAAAGAGCACAGACATTTCTTAGGTACGAGTACAGTTATTTCATAGTGCATTTCTTTTAGACAATAAATGAAAATTAAAAAAATCCCACCTGCATTTTCTCAATAATATTTTTACAGTGTGTTGTACTACTTTTGGGACAAATTATATCAAAATTATAGAAAACTTCATCAGCTCTAACTCAAAATATGGACAATTTTATGTTAAGGGGGTCTTGAAATCTTTTGACAGCTTCCGAAGTGCTAATTTTTTTACCTTTTTCAGCTGGACCTAATCACTACTTTACATTAATATTTATGTCCCAAATTTTATTTAAAATGTCATTTCACCCCCCCCCCCCCCTAACTTGCTATATGACGCATAAAACATGGAGAAATAAATTTGGAAGGGGTATAACAAAAATTGGCAAGTAACACACTGTGCACACTAAGGACTATATTCGTGGACAACGAAAATCAAAGGACGATAACTGTGTACTCGGACCAAATATAGGTCACCATACGGCCTTCAACAATGAGCAAAGCCAATACCACAAAGTCAGCTATGAAAGGCCCCGAAATGACAATGTAAAACAATTCAAACGAGAAAATTAATGGCCTTATTTATATAAAAAAAGGAATGTATTTCAAATTTTATTAAAAATCTTTTATGTGGTTTCTTTATATAAGATACGGACTTGAACATTGCATTATATGGGGGCACCCATCAGGTATTTCCAACCGTGACCTCCAAAACCAATTGTTAAAGTTTTCTAAAATTGCTCCATTTTTTATCAGTTAATGTATTTATGGACCTTCTATTTCGAATTTTTGGTAAACATATTTTTGATGTTTCTATATCTAAAATACGGACTTTGTCATAGCCTTATATTGGGCGTACCTATTTTGTATCCACAACTTCCTTCAGACACTTGTCATAACTTGATGAATCTTTTTCAGATTGATTCCTTATCATTTAATTCAATTGTGTACCTCTTATTTTGATTTTTCGAAAATTCAGCAGTTTTCTATTTCCATGATAAGGACTTTTCCACTACCTTATTAGGTGGTACCCATATATGCATTTACTATACACAACTTTCAAAAACTTACCATTATATTAATAAAACTTCCTCATATTCTTTATTAAATGATGCCCCTGTGCACCTATAATTTAGTTTTTTTGGTGGTTTATTTTTTTCCAAAAACTATGGACTATAGAAGTGGCGGGGTATAATTTCGTTAATTCTTTCCTCAATACCTAAAGTTTTTAAACAAAGCTTTCTCTATATATTTTTTGTAATTTTAAAAGAGACAAGCTTGATGTATGTTATCACCAATTGGTCAACGGCAGACGGTGTAAATAGTCTTTACAAATGTAATAGTTAAACAGATAACTGCAACGACACACTAATACAAAGTCTACAAGCGATTCATGTATTGCTTTTTAGGCATTTGATTTTAAATAAGACTGACGGAACAAAAATATAACTATTTTGCCGTCTACAAAAATCATCAGAAATATATTTGTATTGTCTGATGAAAGAAATTACACGTTATAGTTCCATGCATAGACAGTTCATAATATCACATAGACACGTATATACCTTTAAATTGCCGTTGGTTTTTTTCTTCAAAATCACGACTGGTCATACAGACAAAAAATCTGAAATCGCTTCTAGAATACAGTCAGTTTTAGACTGATCGTACAGTAATTTATTTTGGAATCCTCAAGGAAAACATATGTTTTATTTGAAATACGAACATTCTACTTAAATACGGTAAGAATATTGAAACAGTATATATTTAACTGTAAACTGATGCAAATATTTGCAATAAAAGATCATTTGCTTTGTACTACGAGAGAAAAATTGTCCATCGGTTTTACTTTTTTCTATGAAGTTGGTGTGATGAACACGTATATTTTATATTCTAATGCATGTTTTTGTTACAGTTACTCATATTTATGATGCTATACATACATTGAAGATGTGCAAAGCACTTTATAGATATAAGAGTAAACAAATGATGAAAAAAAGCTTCAAAACAAAACCGTTCTGTTAGCCAGTTGGAAATCCTCGCTTCGAAAATCGAGACTTCCAGATAGCGTACAGAATAGTATCTACACTGTGATACGAAGTTACGTGAGCTATTGCCTTCACATGGTTTCTGTTAATGTTGTCTGTCAATCGTCGTGAAAATGTTCATTAAAACTTCCAAACTATTGCGCCAATTATAACCAAACTTTGCCTAACTATTACTACGGAATTGTAGTTTAAAATTGTATTCCCGGATTTGATCTATCAACGAACTTTGGTGTTCTTGCTGACAATAGAACAAAGTGATTTATTTAAAGTGTTTGTCTCGCCTTGTAAAATTCGGAAAAGCCAGACTTGGATGTTTTGTTTCCATCAGCGATGGCGGCGTTGGTGGTGGTGGGGTCAAAAATGTATTAGTTTGAGACTAGTGCCTTTTTTACTTTCCAATAAAACATTTAAGAAGCCAAATATTGGTGAAACTGTCATGGAACATATTGTGGATTATGTGCCTAACATTTGTGACACTACGTTTTTTCTCAGATGTGGAATTCAAAGCAGCTTATAGGAATTCAGCTAAACCAAAACTGTTCGATATAAGAGGAACAACTGTTTACAAATGTTTTACTTTTACACCTTTTTATAATGTGATTACTCAAGGAAACAGGGTGAAAATATTTCCGTTAGTTCATAATTAGTATAAAAGTATACTACATAATCAATTGAACATTACATCAACTACAATATGCATTATATAATGACAAAGAAAAGCAAAGGCGGGGAGAAATCTTCTACAAATTCCCTCTTATTAACTCGACCCCTCCCTTTTCCCTCGTTTATGTGATATTGTATATTTATATATTACAGATTAGAAATTTGAGTGATTAAGTCAAGATTGGACCAACTTACACTTTTACATTTTAATAAAAGATTTTTTTAAATTGTCAAACTTAAAATATATTAAAGTAACTCATAAGAATATGCTTTCTTCTCCATTATTAACAGTTATGCGGGGGAAAGTAAAATAGGTACCCACATTAACCACAAAGGCCTGACAATACGAAGAAAGATCACAAAAATACTGAAATCCGAGGAAAATTCAAAACGGAAAGTACAAAATCAAATGGCAAAATCAAACGACAAAACATATCAAACAAATAGACAACAACTGTCATATTCCTGACTTGGTGCAGGCATTTTCAAATGTAGAAATAACATATTATAAAAGAAGTCATTAAACAATAAGTATTTTAAAATTTAAAAAAGCAAGACAAATGATTAAAACAATGAAAACAACATGATTCATTAGGTGAAGTTATGAAACGGCTGAGGTTTCAGAGTCCCTCTGGGATAGTCCGCCCCTCTGTTATCACAACTTCTGGTTCGATTCGAATGTAATCCATGAATTTAGGTCATAAAAACAAGCAATGTCTATGTTTTATAGATATATTCTTTAGATTTTATGAGCATTAAAAAAAGTTAAAATAACTAATTAGAAACTAGTTCAAAAATAGGAATTTGATAGATTTATAAAACATAATAGCATAAGTCCAGTTTCCTTTGGATATGCAGTACATTTAAAAAAAACGATCGCCCAAATATTGAATTATTGAACATGATTCGAGTGAATAAAGCTCCATACAGCTAATGAATTTCATTTCCCCTTCCAAATTCTTCAATGAAATTCCTATTTCTGCAACTATAGTAATAAAACTAGACAATGCGCACCAGAACTTTGCAGACATTCCATAGAACATAGATGCATTCTTCAAGGTAGACCACCTGACATGTGGCAGTAGTAATAATAAGGCACAAAATTATTGAAAAAAGACTGAATTATTTTTAAAGTTCAATAAATTTCTTTTATAGTATGATCGACTTACATTATCAATAACTGCAAATGTAAGGAACCTTTCTTATGGTATATCCTTAATCTTAATGAAATGTAACAAATCAATAGATGCATTTCATAGTATATCTTATATCCATTAACAAGCTATTTGTCATGCTCTTCAACGAGGTTTTTTAAAAAGATTTTGACTACCCATGAGGTCTCAAAGTCGACCATATTGTTAGTACCTAGACTTTGATAGTTTGATTGTTTGTTTACTTTTATAATATATAACCAAGCTGGCGATGTAAGAGTATTATGTGCATGTTAAGCCAGGCCCATCGTATTTTGTGTTAATACTAATTAAATAAGATTATCTTAAGGTGACACAGTAGTATTTCCTGGCCCATAAGGGATACTGATAGCATTTTTTTGAATTTTCATCACTTTCTAACACTGCCAAAACTTCTACATACCCAGTTATCTGAAATACTTTTATAATACTTTTCAAAAATGTATTTGAATATGTATCATTACCGTTTACTTTTTTGACATCTTTAAAAACCAAAGACCGCTAGTGTTTTCAGGTCTTTAAACTTGTAAAAAAAAATTCTTTTGTAAAATTATTTAATATTTTTCTACACCTGATTAATCCAAGTAAGTATGTTCAGTTGATACTGTATGTTTTGTTCAATCACACTATTCAGATATCTTGACTAAAGAAGGGTACACAAAAGAGCAACCTAAGTTACATATTCATGGATCTACAATAAGTCGATACCTGTATCTTGGCATTGCACAATGTATGTGTTTTTCTTACTGTTTATGACGTCTTTTCACTAAATCCATTGAATGTTGGATGTTTACTGATTGATAATTTAGTCTTGGATGCATGATTTTTTTAATTAGTTGCTAGTGGCTTTGAACTAGCTGTCAGTAACTGCGAGTACTCTCAGATCTGTATTTAGTTTCTTTTTTTTATTTCGGATTTTCGAGTACCTGGCCACGTCCACCTTGTGCAGTATTTGTATTATTATCCATCAGATAAGTTAAGCCTTTTTCGAATAATTCTTATAGTTCGTTCTAATGTTGTGCTGTTACACAACTGTCACAGGTCAAGGGGATCGTTAAAGTCCCACTAACATGTTTAAACTCGCCATATTCTGTATGCATGTGCCTGTCCCATGCAAGTCATTAGCCTGTAATTCAGTGGTTGTCGTTTGTTGATGTTTTACATTTATTTTTTTGTACATTAATTAGGCCGTTAGTTTTCTCTTTTGAATTGTTCTACATTTGTCATTTCGGGTCTGTTTTAACTGACTGCGGTATGGGCTTTGCTCATTGTTGAAAGCCGTACGGTGACCTATAGTTTTAATTTCTGTGTCATTTGGTCTTTTGTGGAAAGTTGTCTCATTGGCATTGATACCACATCTTCTTAAAGTATTAATGTCACATGCCCTTTACATGGGATTGGCATGATAAAAAAAATCAATAAAGCTTTCTGTATATTTGAATATTTTGAACCTACAGGTTTAAGGTTGCAATATATAGATTATCAAATTTTACAGGACGCACATATGGGAAACAAATTCTGATGAGACAATCGTCTAGGGATAAAACATCAACACTGTGATTACTATCTTTCAATATATCAAATACAATTGCCCTATTGCTTTAAGTATCTGATAAACTGACAAAACCATGAAAACCATTGCCCAGTGATGCATGATAATGAGGCCCGGGTTTGTTGGAATCTTTCTAGTCGAAAATGTACATCTTACAATTATAACTTAAATCAAATACAGTTACATTGTACTCTTTTGATTGACGAATCCGTGGACTTGACCACATAACTAAACCTTGACCTTGATCAATAAAATCAGGCACAGTTGAGGTCTGAAAATCATAATATTTTGAAATGCTTAATGAAGATCATCGCTCTATAAATATTATGTGGATGAAAATTAGCAATGAAAATTATAAATACACGATAAAACAATCTTAAATGTGTATTAGAAAATAAAACTTATGAATGACGGACAAATAGACTGATATTGCTATTACATTTCACCTAGTCTGAGATAATAAGATCCAATGGTATTGAACGATTATAGCCCTATTCATCATCAACAAAAGAAATCTAAGTTAGTCATACAAATCTAGTTTTTTCTAGACCAATAACAAATTTAAATTAACATATAATTGAAAAATGATTTGAACTTCTTTATAGCATCAGATCGTTTACGCTCTTCAAAATGCGGTACATGATGTTTCACGATCCAAAATATCAATTTTGTGTAAATATTTCTTTTTTTTGCCGAGTTTCTGATTATGCTTACACAAAATATCTTTCAGAACCATTTGATTCATTCAAATGAAATGACCCTTTTTTTGGAAAAAAGTAGTTAAGTTATTCGAATTATTAAATAGAAGCTTGTTTGTTTACATTTTTGATGTCATTGTAAAGTCGAGGAGCAATCTGCCTTTCGTAGTTTCTTAAAAACGATGTACTTTTAAACCTGGAATTTCTCGCATACTACTCATAATATGGAACCATTTTGACAGACAGTTTTATTTTGGTGTAAATTTGTCCGTGTAATTAATTTTTTTTTGGATTAGTTATTGACCTTATATATGTCTTCGTAATAAGATTAAATCCACAATCTGATACCATAGCTTGCACGATCCAATCGCAATACTTATCCACCTTTATGTATTCATTCACTACCATTTATCTCGATAAACCGAATGACACCTTTGAACATAGTACATTTTAATCAATGCGAAATGATTAAAAACTTTAACAGTACGAATAGACTGCACCATATGGACATTTCCGACAGCCATTACATAATAGGACTTACACATTATTACATGTACAAGTATAACCGAAAGAAAAGTTACGTTAGGAACTTTTACTATAATTCGCAAAGTGCAATATATGAACTCTCGTTTTAGATTGAATATTTCTCGTTTTATCTTTAAATTGAATATTTCTTGTTTTTAAATGGTTCTATATTTTTTTAATACATTGTTTCTTTATTTAAAATACCCAACTAGATGATAGATTTTCATTTATTTACAAGTTAATCCGATGGCTGTCAAAAGTGCGAAAGATTATAAATGTACCTTAGCACACTCAACTACAAAAGCAGCAATTATCGCTATTTTACTAAGTTTAGCTATGGGACAATATTCCGTTTATTATTGCATACGATTGGACAATAATAGATATATTTTATGAGAATCCTTTGTAATGTTTTAAGAGTCTTAAATTTGGATTAAAGTATGTTTTGTAAACTGTTCATTTGACAATCTTCCCCGAGTTTCCAAATTGTACACTTTTGAATAAACTTGTATATACTGTATACGCTCTTGCGTTTAAAAAAAAGACATTATTGTTTAAAAAAACAGAATGTGACTTTTGTCCTTTGTAATACTGGTTATTTTAAGCATTCCTGTCAAAGTTTGTCATAATCAGTTCAATAGTTTGAGAAAAATCTAGTATAATGAAAGAACATCTACAGTGATTCGAACAAAATTTCTTCGACAATTCCAAACCAACCGCATCAAGATACAATATAGTGTGGACAATAAATGATCAAATATTTATCTCATCTGCTTACAAACAGTTGAATATGATACACAAGATGATTTTAGGAAGATAAATACCACTAATGGACCTCTTTGTCTTCTTTATAAGGTCTTTTTTGTAAGTTTATACATTTCATTTCCTCAAAATTTCAACTTTTCAGGCCAATAAATAAAAATGATGGGATAACTTTCACTCATTTATTATAGAAATGTTATAAAAAAATGAGGAATTGAAGTATCCAAGCAGAATGAGCAATCCATATAAACGTTTACTGTCTCCAAGGAGGTTTAAATAGGCCCTTACGTAAAAATTAAATTTACGCCGCGTTCCAGAGAGGGACATAAAAGGCTTCTCCTTTAGTGAATAATTTGTTGTTACAGCATTAAAAATAATTCAATTTACTTATAACTATATACTTAATATTAAAGTATTTCATCGGAAAATGTTCTATCATAGCAGAATATAAGAAATAAGGAGAACAAATCCCCCAAAACACTAACCGTTAAGTATGGCTTGTTCTGTCAACTGAATATTCATGGTAGAGTCATATTTCAAGTAAATTTTCTCATTTAATGTGTTTTGGAGACTCAATCCACTCATAATATTTATTTTTTTGTAATATTTGACTTCAGGATGTATTCTTCTGACGTTTCATTCACGTTGAAATCTCGTTGTGGAATTATTTCCAAAACATCTGATACAAGTGGAAAATATCAATGAATTTTAAAAATATTATAATCAAACTCTGTGAAAAAAATGTGTATTTACAATGGATATTTTTTTAGTAATCCAGTTTTTAATTTTTACGACCAATTAAGTCAGTCTTTTCGTTCAAAATGTTGAGAAATTGGGTGAGGGGTACAAAAAATTCATGTACATCCCATATCAATTTTATCTTTTCAGATTTCTTATATATGTATTTGTTCAATCAATTATAACAAAAAAGTTGAAATAATATGCATTTTGCTCTTAAAATTGAGAAAAATCACAAATTTACAAAATCGACAGCATGGTAAATTTGACACAAAAAAAAACATCAAAGTATGATAAAACTTTCTTATATTGACACATACTTATAGTTTTTTTTAAGTTAAATTTATTCAGATTGGTCAAGTTCATCTTTATTGAAAGTATGACAAAAAGTGTAATTGTGGAACTGTGATTTTTTTTCACGAAAATAGCACAAAAATAGGTATAAATTGATGAAAATTGGAAAATCATCGAAATTGGGTATTTTCAAAGGACTGTAGCAAAAAAACAAGTGCACCATCATATGATTTTTTCTTCACCAATTATTTTTTTACAGTCCTATTAACCCAAAAATCAGGTAAAGAACACAAGTTTAATTCTAGATAGTTTTGGCTTCTCAGAGGTGTACATCCTTAAATAGCAAGACATGTAAACACATGAGAGAACTCAAAAGGTCAAAGATGCATGTAGAGTTCCCATATTAGGTGTTATACCACCATTGATTTTCCCCTATTTGTCTTTGTTAAATTTGCACTTTTTAAAAAAATATGCAGAATTTATCTATGTTTCAAATAAAGAAATACTACGCATGCGTTTTATCCTGTCCAGTACTATAGAAAAAATGTCACATAACATTTCATTGCATATAAGAAAATAACCATCACTGGAAGTTAACCAATCAAATTTCTCTCCTTATTTAACCTGAGTACAAGATTTAGTAACCATGTAACCTCAAGTTTACAAAATATTCTATAGAAACCTCAAATAAAACAAATGGTGGTGCTTTGAAATGCCTCAGATGAATTATGTTTATGACAAAGAAATGTGTTATTGCAATAAAATGTAGGATTAATTACTGTCAAATTTAAGGGAATATTTTTATCGACCTATTTACGTATACAACCGGATGTGACGTACCATGATGTGGTGGTATAACACCTCAAAGCAGCCACAGTGTCGATTAAAGACCAACATAATTTAATGTAACCCGTACCGAAATTTACAGGGTTATAAAAGCTAAGTTATACTATATGTTTTTTAGAAAAGAAAACAAAAGGTACCATATGGATAATAGAAAAAAATGACAACACCATCGCCAACAGGCAGATCACAAAAATGAAATAAGTCAAACTAGATACCACACAGAAAAAAGAAAGACGATTAAAAGGAAAGTCCTATCAATATACTGTGGGAGAATACATGTGCACTAGATAGTGATAAGTTCTACTCATATAGAATCATGTTGCTCAAGTTTAGAAGTTATATTCTTCTTAATAGCAATATAACTTTTTAAACTCAACACACTACCAAATCCTTGAAATGTTATAACATTTTTTAAATACTTTTGAAGGGTTTCAAGAATTTACTTGACTTGTAAGTAATTTTCGATTTAACTGTGACTTTTCTTTTACAGTACATTTTGTAGTCCCACCCCTGTTTCAATTTTGAAAGAATTTGAAAAAAAGACTTGAATTATTGTCTGCTTCGTACTCTGTGTGCATGTTTTCTGACACGTTTAAAATAAATGCATTTCATTTAATGTTTTAATGTATGTTCAGACAGCTGTGTAATAATAATCATTTGATGATAAATTACCATGTTTTAAAAACAGAAAGAAATGTTTCAAAGTGCAACACACGGTATTTTAGGACAAGAAATCAATTTTCTTAAACTTTTAAAATTCAAATGAAGGAAACAATTACATGCAAAAGAAATCAATATTGTTGACGCAGCAATGAAAAAATCTGTTACAAAGAATAATAAATATAAAATTGGTTGTCCCAATAGGTTTAAACATATTTCATTTGCAAAAGTAGCCAAAGGGATTGGACACAAGTTATAGTGACATTAGTGACGTCTTCTCCTATTTGTGGTGCATTTCTTTGCATTGGGTCTCAATCAACATATACAGAAATCTTGGTAAGAATTTGGTCTTTTGTGGAGAGTTGTCTCATTGGCAATCATACCACATCTTCTTTTTTTAAATAAACTGAAACAGTGCTGATAATGGTTTGTTTGCTAAATCAAAGATGTAGGGTAGGGTAGTTAAGGAGGCGAGAAACATTATTTTGTTTCTGTCGTTTCGAGTTACATTGAATTTATTTTACAAGTTTGAATCAAACAATTTTTTTATTTTTTTTGCGCAATGATTCGTTTGTTCATAAATATAAGAATCATATATTTTTGTGACTGTTCATTTATAAAAAAATATATAAAAAAATTGATCTCGCACCGAAATCATAACAATGCATCAACACAATTTAACATTTGCAGATTTCAGAAGGTGTTAGTGTTCAGATTAAGAGTTTAACAATGAAGATTACGCTACTTCTTCTTATCTGCTGTCTGACAATAGTTAATGTGGATGCCGCTGACTTTATGCGAGAAGGGCATTATCAAGGTAACAATGTAAACTTAAGTTGTAAAAGATAAATAATATATGGACATTCAACAAAACGAATAAACTTCAAATCATAAAATCAAAACCTTAACATGAAAATTACGAAACCACATGACACATTATTTCTATAATTTTTTTTCCAAAATGATAGTTATGGATAAAGAGGGTTTCAAAATTCAATAATAATCTAAATCATTGAACTATCTGTTGTATTACTAGAATATATAGATCTAGATTGTTAATAACTATTCTGAATATCCGCGTATACATCAACAAATATTGACGTGTGTGATGTAAACTTAGTATGATTTTTTGGTATGTTAATATAGATATGTTTTCCAGAAAAAGATTTTGTATGTTTAACATTATGTCGGTAGCTTGTAACTTTACTGGTAGTAGCTTTAAACTTTTTTCTGTGTTTTCCTATTTATTATTACCAAATCCAAGAAAACGATTGTTTGTATTTCTTTTAGCTTGTAACTGATTGTTTTATCCAGGTTATATTGGCTGTTTTGTTGACAAAAGGCAGAGATTGTTGAGGCAATTTGCAGGTCAAGATAATATGAGCCTAGCAAAGTGTAGACATCTCTGCATGTGATGTAGATATCTTGGACTACAGGTAAATTTATTTTCATTTTTTTTTATAATTTCATTATATGTCAAACGATGATGTTGGTTTCCTTGTTATAATGTCTGGTGTGTGTTACTCAATCTGTAATACAAAAAAGTAAGTTTGTTTTAATTCCAAACAAGCCTTGCTGACCACATGTTGTGTACATTGTCTTTGTTCTTAAGTTGTTTTTTTCGAGGGAGTCAGGTGTTGATGATGGTTTGCTTTTCTATTTATTTTATTTTCAAATTCAATTGTATTGCTGTTATGTAATATATCTGCCGTGCGAACATTAACTTTAAAAAAAAACATGCTGAATATACAAAAGCAGAAATAAAACTTCATGATCTTAGAAAAACAAAACATATTTGAAAGGTATATTTTTGACACGTGTACATGAACCTGTTCCTAATTTTTTCTTTTTAAAATTGAAAAGTTGAATTGATATAATTTCCAGTATGGCAAGCAGTGCTTCTGTGGTAATCATCTTAATCCTCACGAATATCCACAATCATCAGAGTTACAATGTAACATGGTATGCACCTTAGAACCACATAGGATGTGTGGTGGCAGATGGAGAAATTCAGTTTACAGAGGTACCTTATTACTATTTTTATTAGCCAAGACAATGCATCTTATTTAACTTTTTGGATTTTTAGATCCTTAATGCTCTTCAACTTTGTAATTGTTTGGCTTTATAAATATTTTGATAAGAGCGTCACTGATGAGTCTTATGTAGACGAAACGCGCGTCTGGCGTACTAAAATAATAATTAACTATTTTAAACGGAAGATAAATCTGTAAATTTTTAAACTTTATTGATTGTATCAATGAACTCGAACGAGTTTTTAGAATTTTTAGTATCATATGAAAAGTTTTATTTTTTAAATATTTATTTTACATTATAGTATATATTTTTTAATTTGAAAAGGATGAAAGTGTCTCATATGTCTTAAAGGCAGATATCTAATATGGTTTTAAAGATTTATATATATATTTGATGATGTATATTGGATCGGGACACTATAATAAACTATTTACTTACTTACTAAAGATAACTAAAACTTACAGAAAATTCTTCGTACACAAAGACAGAATGAACATAAATAAAGACAACAAATAATAGTTCAAAAACATTAAGTAGAAAATAAAAAATATTTAGTAACGTCAATCTACTTTAAACGAATTGTGTATACATATAATAGAAATGTGATGTAATTGCTAATGAAATCTATTAAGATCAAAGCAATGGTAAGGATGACTATATTTCCCTGTAAAATCTTCAACAATGAGGACAATTCGTATTGTATTTACGACATTAAAGGTCAGATTTATAATTAAACAATAAATTACCCGGTCGGTGTTTTTATTAATTCCTACTATATTACTCACACCTATTAGCTACTTTTGTTAAGATTACTAGTATGTTACTCTATTAACGAGGTCAAAACTGTTTTCATGGAACAGTTTGTCAAAGACACTGAAAATAATAGCAAATATGAAATAAAGTAATATCATAGATCAAAATTTAATGCATATACAACTTTTTACGATTCATTTATGTTATATTTTATACAAATTTATATTTTACAGTTTAGTGATTTGAGCGACAAGGAAAAGATTGGACCTACCTACACTTTTTATTCTTAATAAAATAAAATTGTGCGATCTTTTCAACTTTCAATATATTCATCTAGCTCATGAGCCTTTATGAAAAAGAAGATGTGGTATGATTGCAAATGATACAACTCTTCACAAGAGACAAATGCAAAGTGACACAGAAACTAACAATTATAGGTCACCGTACGGACTTCAACAATGAAGTAAGCCAATACCGCATAGTTAGCTTTAAAAGGCCCCGAAATGACAGTGTACATCAGTTCATACGAGAAAACTAACGGTTAATTTATGTACAAAAGGCTGTGTTAATGCTGTATCAATGTATGCATTCCTTTCCTACGGATGAATTAGACGTATTAAAAACATATTGGGTTAGATCTATTAATACAGCTATCTAGCTTAGTCAAACTATCCCTACATCTCGACAGACAAAACAATTTCAACATATAGTCTTTGAGATTTAACAACAGTTTTTTACTAGATGAAGCTCCAAGAAGCCACAAATCCTACTATTCTAAACATAATGTGTATACGTTATACAGTTGCTTTTGAAAATCTGTCATGTACACCAAAAACCATAAATTAACAAGGAACAATAATCTTATATTGGGTAAGCCTGGGGATAATAAGGAAGATAATAAAAAGACAATTGAACGTACCCTTTGATATTGAACAAAAGATAGATAAAAAGAGTATATATACCTGATAAAATTGTCTACGTTACAATGAATTCCACAGATGATTTTACGGGAAATGCTACGGACAAAAGATACAGCGTAAAAAGTAGTCTTTACGTAGAAATTGGAGTTATTTTAAAGGAATTAGAAAAGGTGGCGAGAACAATACAAACATACTTGATTGATTGTGTGAGGTTATGAAACATGTAGAGGTAGGCCATTATGATAAAGACAATTGAGAATGGAAATGGGGAATGTGTCAAAAAGACAACAACCCGACCATAGAACAGACAACAACAGAAGGTCACCAACAGGTCCTCAATGCAGCGAGAAATTCCCGCACCCGGAGGCGTTCCTCAGCTGGCCCCTAAACAAATATATAAAGTTTTGGGAAAAAAAGGTTATCCTTGACCTTAGGTCATAATCCCAGATAATGTATATAAGAACAAAAATTACCAGGCAATGGGTCAGGCAGTCTATTTTCTATGATAGTGCAAAATATTTTTTAAACTGTTTTGCCTGTAAGGACCGACAGAAAATGACTCAGATAATCCCCTTTTGTGTACCAGTGTAGAACACCGGAGGTGATCTATTTGTTTACCGGACGCAAGACAAATTTAATAATATGATCTTAGGTCCAACCACTTGGTTGTATAGTTGTTAAGGTACACAATGACATGCGGTTGTCTCCTCTAATCTATTGATTAAGGATACCAAGGTTAACCCCTTGTCTGTGATAATTAAATCACAATGATTCATGCTCCTTCGTGTAGGATATTTACATGTATAATACTGAGTAAAGCAACTATCCAAAGTCACCCGCCTTTGACTTATATTTTTTAATTGTTTTATAATTATTAACTAAGGAAAATCACCTTGCGTCATTTTTAAAAACTTTTTCCATATGAACACAAGGCTATAAGGTTTTGTACATTTACTGATTATAGAAATGAATGAACCATTGGCATTGTGCTCTACGTTCAGATATGAAGGTGTGACATGTGATAGTATGTTCCGGAATTTCAAGCAACTTCCAAGGTTAATAGGATCTATTTTTATTTTGTTTTATGCGGACTTATCATACTTTTATAATGTTAATTCCTGTCCAACAAACATCATAATAAGTTCAAGATTATCCTGATATAATGATTTCCATCAAAGTCAAACGATTCATGCAATGTTATGGGTGACGATCTCTTAAATTTAACGCTAATATTGTAAAATACAAAGTAATCATAGTAGGATTACTTTCATATGTAGTTAGATTTAAGGCACATACTTATTGACAATCCAGTAAAATGCGTGAACCACATCGATCTCTATTAACATTAACCGCACAAGTAAGGAACCTTTCTATTGTTCACGAGTAAGCCTGATGAAATTTAAAGTTTATTTCCTTGTACAAAATATTTGTCATCCAGTCTGAACCTGAACTGTGCAGGTTGATTGTTTGGGTTTCGTCTACAATCTGTGATACCGATAGGCAAAGGTACAAGTATGAGGATACACACTGTATGTTTTGTTAAAGGCTTAAACTTAAGCGCTTGTTCGATGGATTATGCTTTACTTTGTTTTACTTCTTTTCTCATTTGATTTGGTTATCGATATGGTCTGTTGTACTGACCGTTCTATTTTGTAATTCATTAAACGCTTTTAAACATCATGTAGTCTTTGTTTTGTGAAGAAACGTGAGTTGACTTTTTAAAGGAGCCATATGCTTCAAATCTTATTTGCAAGGAAAATATAATAGCCATTGTGTTAATCCTCTAT
Source organism: Mytilus galloprovincialis (assembly GCF_965363235.1). NCBI lineage: Eukaryota > Metazoa > Mollusca > Bivalvia > Mytilida > Mytilidae > Mytilus > Mytilus galloprovincialis. Next base: position 20,425,039 of record NC_134845.1, read on the forward strand.
ACCGATAGAGGTGAAAATTCAATGCTTTGTTTGTGAGTGAGGTAAAATAAAGAATGAAAGATATCAAAGGTGACTCGCATATTGATACAATAGTGACTAATGGATAAGTTGTTGGAAGGACCTATTCTTTAAAAATGAGTGGGTAGATGCCACATGAATCATGAGATGATCACAGGGGCGGATAGATGTCAAGCCAACGGACAAAAAATAACAATTACTTATAAACAGTAACATCTTACTTTTATCATATACACGTAATATGGTCATAGAAATTGTTGTACTTGGGTAAACACGTTATGGGTACATCGACGGCTAACAGTAAACACAGAAAAAAAATCAGAAGATATATTGAACCAAGAGTGCATCAAAACACATATACACAAAAACAGTATGATGTGATTGAACAAATGCATTATGAAGTGCTCATCAAAACTTGAGAATTTACCGTTATAATGTGAGCAGGTAAGTTCAGTCAAAATAATGATTTCGACCGACGAATTTGTTTATTTTCTGATTTATTTCGTGTTTACGAATACAACAGAACTTCAACAGTTAAGAAATGTAAGTGTTTTAAATGCCTTTATGATTGGATATCACATTCCTCATTAGACGAGCACAGTTACTAACCCTATTCCCTGCTTGTTCATAAATTTTTGTCTCATGCACTTCTTGTCATTCGTCAGTCGTCCATAAACTTGTAAATACGATTTCTCGATAATATGATATCATGTTCTAAAACATAGTTAGAAATATTGTAGATATGACAATGGTAATAAATGTGTTCAGACATTCTTTATTAGGAAAAAAAGTTATCTCACAAAAACACCAAACTCCGAGGAAAATTCAAAACAGAAAGTCTCTTAAAAAAATGTCAAAATCAAAAGCTAAAAAACATCAAACAAATAAATAACCCCTGCCATATTCCTGATTTAGTAAAAGCATATTCTTATGTAGATAATGGTGTGTTAACAGTGTTAGTGTCATTCTACATATACGATACAATATTACTTGTATATCAGTTCTTCTGGTTACTTCTTATACGGATTTTACTTATACGACTTCCACTCAAGCAATTTACACTAATTTGAAAATAGTGGACTTCGAATTATTACGCACAATATCTGAAAACAATGTATAGGTACAAGCTTTTTTATTGAAATCAAATCCACCACATTCCAAGTACAAAATACAACGACACGCGCATTCCACTTCTGAATTTTCTTCCAAAATATTGAGAATGTTAAAGGTAGGACAATTAGATTTCTTCTCTAGTTTCCATTCGGCCAAACTCTTCTTTGGACATTGTACAGTTAAATCTGAAACAAATAAGCCTTTTTAAATTTATAGTTGTAATAACTAAAAGAAAATATTAATCATATGTGTATTTACATTGTATTCGAATAACAAACAAAATGAAGATATCCGCATCCCATAGCTGTTTTGTTACTTGATGTAAATGAACAGCTTTGGTTATCAAGTCAAAATAAGTTTTTGGTAAATCTGTGCTGTTTAAAGGATGTTTAATTTTTAAACTTTTTTTCTGTTGAATCTACGCTGTACGTCATTCAACCTACTGCATTAAACATAATAATTTTCAACTGTTCTAATTCGATGGACTTTAGAATCATGAATTGCCAGATGCAGTCGGATCTACTGACATATCTAAATTCAAGAAGATAGAATTCTGGACTTTTCACTCAAATGTGTATACATATTTTCGACTATTAAAAGCGGGTTTTTCTAATGACACTATCAAACATCCATCACAAATCAATATACTACAGGTATTCATGGGAATCAATTATCGAAAGAACACATTATAAAATTTGTGTACTCACCATCAAGAAGAAATTTCAAGTTCAAAGATGCTTCATGCATTGTACTGATTTCAATATTTTGAACTGCTAATGGACAAGGCTCTTTCCATCTCATAATAATGTCTTTGTTCAGAATATTTTCTGTTCCAACTGGAACCTTTCCATTTTCCCAACTAATCCAAAACTTTTTCTCTTGGTTTATGTCAAAAAGCCCAGGTTGGTTGTATAAGTTCACAACATCACGTGCGAGAATTTCACTCCGACCAAGGACCGATCTTTTATTATTCCATCCCGCTATTACTATATAGTAAATGGGTTTGCGAACTGATGACTTGCTTGATAGTAGTTTCAGATGAAGATCGTTTGGTCCTTGAACTGTGAATTTCAGAAATTGTCGATGCTTTGGAAATATTCCATAGTCTTGGAGAAGTGCGTGGTTTGTCCCGTTAAATTCAACAGTTATCGATATAGTTGAAGCTACAAATGAAAACATATCATCAATTACATGAGGATCATTTCTTGTTTATAGCATAATGAAATAGCGTGACAGTTTACAAGTTCATACTTTTGCAAACAATAGCTGTTGCAATAAACGGTGTGCTATCCTCTATCAGTATTGCGTTTGCAATATCATGAATATTTCTATTCTCGCATTACATTCTGAGATCAAAAGAAAGACATGCTTGCATAGTTGTATTCATTTAAAAAGTAACAAATATAATCATAACAAACGTGAACAATATTGGCACATGTCAAAGTAGCCGGCGTGTTTTAGAATTTAAACATTATTTTTATTTGCTGTTAAAAGCACTGTTAAGCCCTTTTCGAGTTAACATGAGTTTTATTTATTTATTGAATGAAAGAAAAAGAAAATTTTCTTAGGCAAATATTTTTTACAAAAGTATCATATGGCAGATTTTAACCATGGCACAGCTTTTTTGGAATCTTGGGTCGTTGATGCTCTTCTACTTTGTACTTGTTTGGCTTTCTAACAATTTCATCTGAGCGTCACTGATGAGTTTTATGTAAGCAAAACGCGCGTCTGGCGTATTTGATTATAAGTATGATACCTTTGATAACTATTAACACATGGTAGGACAAAAATACGCTTTACATATTATATAGCTTATTTAATATACGAATGGAAAAAAGATTAAAACAAAAGAAACACAAACAACATTGCCGGAGCCATATAATGAAAACTCTTGTCAGTTTAAAGATTTTGTTAATTGATTTATGAAGCTCAACCGCTTTCAACTAATATGTTTAATTGGAATAACAAATTAAATTAGGTATGATTTGGAATTTTCTACTGAATGTTTAAGATGGCTATGGGATAGTAACACATTGTCAAATGAGTGTGAATACATGCTTGTCACACTGTGAGTAATCCTTTTTACATTGGATGACCGTGAGGGTATTCCGGTGTGTTGGTGTCGCCTAGATTTCCATTACATAACTTTCGTGTTGGTATTGTAACCGATCTATAAACATGATAAAAACGCGGACATCCTCGAGTGCAAAATACATTCCTTATTGCTTGTTACAAATTTATTTTTTCAATGGATACTCCGAAACATATTTTTTTTTAGAAAATAAATTAATAATATGAAAATGTCTTGTCGTTAGAAATATATGTATATTTGTTTTTAAAATCTTTAATATCTATGCACACGTACAGAAAATTTGTGTTAACACATGCGGAAAAATATATCAAGAACGTTTGCCATCCCTCATGCAGGGTTATCTGTCTTTGTTCTCTCTCAAGGACCGATAACTCTGCACGGGAGATTAAACATTTGGGGGGGGGGGGGGATATGAATGCTTACACAAATCCAATTCATTAGAAAAAATCGATGTATTACAGAAGAGTGTCCATCATGCACTTGCATTGCACTATTATTAATAAAGTAGAAAATAACGATTTACAAATGGATGAAAATTATATATGCATGTAGCTGTTATATACAAATATTAATATAATATATAACAACAAACTAGAGTATCATGACTGATTTGTATCACTAAAATATAATAGTCATTATTGCATAGCAATATAATATATCCCACAGAAAGTAACCAAAAGTTAGCGTGCAATAAATTCCGAATTGCACTAGTGCAATAAATCTTCAAAATTCATGACGTCATGAACGGCAAAATATAAGTTTAAACCAATTTTTACTTTCAAATATTATACTGCTATACAGTAAAAGGGTAATTACATAAATATTGGGGAATATTGTCCCTCGTAGAACATATAATGCACTCGCAAGCTCGTGCAATATAAAGTTCTACTCGGGACAATATTCCCCAATATTCATGCAATAACCCTATATTACGATGAGATTAAATTCCCTGTCATTAATTCATCATCCACGCACTAACCTGTTTCAGATAAAAATATATCTGTACATTAACCTCACTTTCATGTATAGAGATCTGATTTTTGTAAAGACAAATGCTTGTGACCATCCACAAGCACTTGAAGGCATCCAATATTCAGTACTTCAGTACTTTATTACCTTTTAATGTTGACCTTTAACTTGGTATCTGTTGCGTTTACTCGTTCTCTTTTCAACTGGCCTTATCGACCACAACTTGGGTTTCTAGATGGTTGCTATCAAAAAGGTAATTTTCTAGTACACTATCAAACTTGTTGAATTGTCTTTGATGTGTGCCGTTTGTGTACACACAATTAATATTTCTAGTTTGATTTAGTTTGCAATCTGCCCCATTGTTGAGATTTCCCTTCTTTTTATCATATGTTTCGACTGCTATGTTATTTTGTACTTTCCGCTTGTTCTTAAGTATTGAAATTATCTTTTAAACAATTTTTTTAGAAAGCAACTGCGAAAGAGGATGTTATTAAGTTATACTTATAACATTCTTTGTATTTTGGCAATAGAGTTAATATAGTTTTGTAATTACAATGAAATATTTTCTATCCAAGGCCTTTTGTTTTCTTGTTAATTTTTAATGCAATTTCCTATCTGTTTTACAATGAATTCATGTAACCAAAATCCGAAACGGAACTCACTTTGCGCTAAAGATGATCTCTTCAGCAACATGATATACCATATCTGTACTTGGAACCATAAAATCGAACACAGATGCATAGCACCTTAACACCCAACCTGCATTGAAGACAGTCCTTAAATTATATATCCTTTTTATTTGAAGGGTGTTAAAGCCAGAATTTTTTTCTATTTGTACTGCATTTGACGAAAAAAAATCCCACTGAATCTAGATTTTAATTTATTTTGAATAAACATAATATAAAAGTATCCCCGGAAAACTGAACAACAATTAATGAATCACTATGGTTATATTAGCAACCAAAGATTAATTTTAAAAAAAGCAATATTAAAATTGAATTGCCTATATTCTTTCAAAATTATCTTAACAACATATGATTGGAAAACATTTAAGATAAACTTCGTTAAAACATTAATAAAAATATTAATTTACATAAACTTTCCGGGTCTTAATCCAAATTGATTCGAATAACGATGAAATGTAAATTAATCTATTTTATAGTTTTTCAGTAACATTTGCTCTATCCTGTTGAATCATAAATATGAATTTTGCTTACATTTACAGTTATCATAAATACATTTTAATACAACGGCACTTTTAACAGATGCTAGATCTTTCAATGCCCTGTACCAAAACTCATTTCTTTCTCGTAATAACACAACATATTCTAGCATATATAAATACCATAGTTTTCACAAAAAAATTAAAGTATGAATTCATTTTTAATAAATTGTTTGTTACTATTGGTTTTGTGTTTTTTGTGATTTAAAGATACCTATTCGTGTGACATCTAGCAAGGTATAAATTTATAAAAAAAAACTTTCTATTCTTGTGGTTCTATTTGAGTATACCTTAGAACGTTCAATTATGCTCTGAATTAATAAAAACAAAACACTCCAAGAAAGGTTTTGCATGTCTATCTTTATAAAACCAATTGGAATTCAGTAGGATCCAGAAATATTCAATACAAATTGGACTTCCTAATTGAAATCAAGAGTTCAAATCAGAATACTTATATTTACTTGTTGAAATTTAGATATCGAGATTCGAGGTGGATCCAGGATATATCTAAGCACAATCTGGATATTACTAATTTGTTTTTGTAACTTATTGTTTTTATTGAGGCAAATGATCAGGGGGAAAACAAAATAATGAATAATAGAATGCAACTCTTTATCCATTCCTTGTTACAAACAAAAGCTGTTAAGAATATAAACAGCCTTAAGGGGGTTCGCGGGTCTAAATGATTTATATAGGATTTCTCTATATTTTTCTATAAATGAACTTTATCTTATAGTTAATAGAAAAATAAAATAAAAAAGTGGGGTCACCGTTCATTTGCGCTCACAATCTGCCTTCGAAAGAAGCATACACTTTTGTTAAGGCAGTTTTTTCTGTTGAAGTAATAGTAGATATAAAGGTAATATCGAAATAAAAAAAAGAAATTTATTACAGAAATCGCTAAAATTTTACAATAATTTAGTTTGAGTACAGCTTATATGGAAATTATATTAAAAAAAGATAGGTCACCGATAAGTTGAAAAAGATATTTCAATTTTAGAGCCAAAAAATGGCATTTTTCCACCAAAGGGAGATAATTTGAAACTTTTTCAATGATGTATACATTTTGAAAGTCATCGGGGGATAACACGAATTGATTGTTTTGAATGATTTTTGTACCATCAGATAAAGTAACAACTACAAAGGGAAATAAATAAAATTTGTAATGAAAAACAAATGTTTGATTTTTTTCTGAAATTTTTATACCCTCGAGCCTCCTTAAATTCAAAGTAAGGGGTTCAGAACGCACACTATATTTCAAGTACTTAAATACTATTTTCGTTATTGTTCATACTTTCCTTATGATTACTCAAAATTGCAAAATATGTTCAAATTTTAGTATCAACTGTAAATAGTTCTGATCGAATGTTTGGAAATACATGTATATCAAAGCGTTGTTCAACTTACAGTACCTTATATAAACCAATCATACTGTGAGGGTTAGAAGAATTTTAGAAAAAAAAATTCCTGTGATATAACTTTAAGGATATTGGCCCTACCTCTTTTATTTTTTGACAAGTTCGATTATCAGTTAATTGATATATAGTATTGCTTTATTGTGTCTTTGATATTAATAATTATCAAAGGTACCAAGATTATAATGGGCGAAGATTTTTAAGCTTCAAAATATAAATGCTTAAAACTCACAATTGGTGAATTAACTCAGATTTTTAATTACGACAGACATTTTACTGCATACGTTCATCAATTTATGTCTTGTTATTTTTTTATTAAAGAAAGAGTTTAATGTACTGAAATTGGTTTTTTATCTTTGCATGTTTCAATTTCGGGATAACTCGTACAAATGTTGTTCTTAAAAATACCAATATACTTCTGATATTAACTATCTGTTTTCATTGTAAATTTCAAAAGTTGTCTCGCCCTTATGATATACATTACAGTTATCGACAATTATTTGTAAATCTATCTATTCCTCGTGTGTCTAAATATATCGCTTTTGCGTGTGATGAACAGATTGTCGTATGTATCATTTTCAAACAAACAGCACAACCGTTACTAAGTGCTTTCATTGCTTTCTTTGTTACATATTTATTTGTTTTTATTATGATGTAGATTATAACACAATGTTGACTGCTGTATCCCTATATTTCACATTTTTACCTATTATGTCTAAGGGTTTGTGTTCACACATCGTTATCAATATATGGGATTGAGGTTTTGATTTTGCCTTTTTATTGGGGAATTTCCATTTTGAATTTTTCACGGAGTTCAGTGTTTTTGTGATTTTACTTTTCAATATAAGTTATTGTTTGAAACTACAGTATGTTCCTAATATGTTTTTTATAAATTTAGAATTTATATATATTTTTTTTAATCTTCAACTTAATAACTTATTGTTAGCGACGTTATTCAAAACATTTGTAAATGCTTTTGTAAACAAACATGATTTTGAATTTCTATAACAGTTTTATTTTAGTTTATCACTTATCCATCAAAATTCAGAAATAGTCATTACAACATATACTTTCCCTTTGATTTGTGAAAATATCCAATAAAAATACCAATTAAAACTCGATTGTAAATACCAAAGGCTTATTGAGAACATGATATACCCGGGACGTGTCAACTTTTCTGTTGAAATCGGTATTAAGTTTTTGAACAACATAAGAATGCGTTTATCTCTTTTAAAATTATGACGGAAAATAATTAACCAACATTTACCTTATGTGTAATTCATTGGCTTATAAATATAGTATACTATCATCTATGTAGGAGTTTCTCAGATTTTCGTCCGAAACTTTTACTTCGTATTAGGAATTTCTGTTTTCCAGAATTGTCCTTATACTTTGCAATTTTGTGTGAAGTGAGTCTTATTGTACAAATAGGATAAGGTAACTACCAGCTAACTAATGCAATATTCTGATAATCGGACAGTTTATAACACTATGCCCTTAAATACTGAATATGATATATTCAGATACTGCGAGACGTTAAATACCCGTGGTATTGGCCAACCTTGCTTTCGGAATTTTACAACTTCGTGTTTCATTTGGTTTTCAAATTGTTTTAATATGAGCGCCACTAATAAGTCTTCCGAAGACGATACTTGCGCCTGACCCTCCTAACCATACGCCTGGAATCTTAGATGAGTGAGTATTATCAATCGGTGAATGTCACTGCTGGTAGAGTTTTTGTGTTTTTTTCATATTACTTGAGCCAAGTATTATTTGTATCAAAATAGACTGTACTCTTCGTTCACCGTATGGGCTAAGCTAACCCCTCAGTGGGTATCAAAATGAAGAGTTCAAGTATTTGAAAAGACGATGCTTAACTCTTCCAAAATTAACCATTTAACCTATGAGGAGTTTATTTCCACGTCTGCATGTGCACGTGCCTATCTTATATCAGTATCATCGTCAGTCGTATATTGTTCCATACCTTAACTAGTATCAGACTTGTTCCCCTTACAATAAAAACAACAGGTAGCCAAAACGTTTTTCAACGTTACTGTTCAAACCCATCTTATTAAATTGGTCACGGACAGAAAATAAAAGTCAATTGCTATTGTAACGTTATCATAACGAGTCAAATGTAGTGTACTGTAACAAATCATAAATATTAAAAAAGAAGAAGATGTGGTATGATTGCCAATGAGATAACTCTCCACAAGAGTCCAAATTGCACATTAAATATCAACTGTAGGGCACCGTACAGCCTTCAACAATAAGCAAAGCCCATACCGCATAGTCAGCCATAAAATGCCCTGAAATGTGGAATGAAAACAATTCAAACGAGAAAACTAACAACCTTATTTACGTACAAAAAATGAACGAAAAACAAATACGTAAAACACCAACAAACGAAAACTACTGAATTACAGGCTCCTGACTTGGAACAGACACATACATACAAAATGTGGCGGGGTTAAACATGTTAGCGGGATCCCAACCTCCTCTTAACCTGGGACAGTGGTGTAACATTACAACATAACAAGCCTCTAAGTGTCGTGAAAAGATAAATACGTTCGAATATGAAATGCTTAGAGAATATTTTTAAAGGCATAACTTCATCTATGACTGTCTATCCTTGAGTGGTTGTAACGACTAATTGAAGAGACCCATGTATATCAAAGGAGACTGTATGTCATGATCGAATACATGTACCACATCTAATGTATATTTAAACGAATCAGATCAAAGTGTTTCAATACTTAAATCATCTACTATGAATCCGCTCGTTAAGTAATTTTACAAAAATTGTTGTAATACCTACATTTTAGTTCTTTGAATTTTGAATTTATTATTTGTGCAAAATGAAAATGCATTTGATGTTATATTTCATTTAATGATTTGTCTTTCGTTTGGTTTTTTTTTTGTGTTAAACCGTTGTTGTCTTTCCTGGTTCCTCTAAAATTGGTCTCCAGTCCATCACCGGTTGCAGTGAATTTGCAAATTTCTACAAAATAAAATATATTGGCGCTATACTGCAATAAATATAAAGTGACCCAAAACATTTTTTTTCAACTTGACAAACGTCATATGTCAAGTTTGTTAGTGTGACATTAATATGCATAAATCGGGAGAAAATTAAATATCACATACTCAATAAAATTGAGAAAGGAAATGGGGAATGTGTCAAAGCGACAACAACCCGACCATAGAGCAGACAACAGCCGAAGGCTACCAATGGGTCTTCAATGTAGCGAGAAACTCTCGCACCCGTAGGCGTCCTTCAGCTTGCCCCTTAAAAAATATGTATACTAGTACAGTGATAATGGACGTCATACTAAACTCCGAATTATACACAAGAAACTAAAATTAAAAATCATACAAGACTAACAAAGGCCAGAGGCTCCTGACTTGGGACAGGCGCAAAATTGCGACGGGGTTAAACATGTTTATGAGATCTCAACCCTCCCCCTATACCTCTAGCCAATGTAGAAAAGTAAACGCATAACAATACGCACATTAAAATTTAGTTCAAGAGAAGTCCGAGTCCGAGTCAAACACATATAAATAAATTATCATTTTTGAATCTTTCAACTTGAAAAAAAAAGAGAGAAGTTATCTTAATTATCGATAAATAGTGCATGCTAACTTCAATAACATAAGCAACACGACGGGTGCAACATTTAGATCAAGATCTGTTTACCCTTCCGGAGCACCTGAGATCACCACCAGTTTTTGGTGGAGTTCGTGTTGTTAGGCTTTAGTTTTCTATGATGTGTCTTCTATAGTATTATTTGTCTGCTAGTTTTTTTGTTTTTTTTAGCCATGGCGTCGTCTGTTTATTTTCTATCTATGAGTTTGACTGTCCCTCTGGTATCTTTCGTCCCTCTTTTTCTATGTAATATCACGACTAGTTTGTAAATCAAATTTAAAGTTAAGATTATTTTTTTGTTTTAAAAATTAATGAAAGTGGAATGTTGGAAATATTTCGTAAATAGCAGTCAAATTGGCCAAAATTAGTCAAAATAAGCTCAAAATATAGATAATGTATTATTCATCAATTGAATCCGTATTCAAGTGAACTTTAATGTAACGCCTAAGCCGGAGACAGATAACGCGTGAAATAGCCGTGGTCAGTTATTAAAAGTTAAAGCATGTAAACAATGGAAGTGAAACAAGGGAGGACCATTCCGTTGACTGATTCGATCAACCAAACAAAAAAGGTAAAAACGATGATTACTTTTTCAAATAATATAACAAATAAATAATTTTCACAGGCTCCTTGCAAACCATATGTAATCTTCTGTAAATGGAAATTGTTTTGAAAGGGATCAGTTGATATATTATATATAAAAAAAGTAAAATCACAATAATACGGAACTCCGAGGAAAATTCAAAACGAAAAGTCCCAAATCAAATGGAAAAATCAAAAGCTCCAACACATCAAACGAATGAACAACAACTGTCATATTACTGACTTGGTATGGGCATTTACTAATGTAGAAATTGGTGGATTGAACTGGGGTTACAGCTAGAAAAACCTTTCACTTGTATGACAGTCGCATAAAATTCCATTATATTGACAACGATGTGTGAACAAAACAAACAGACATGATGGGTAAAACTGTCAAAATAAGGGTACAGCAGTTGACATTGTGTTATTATCTTAATCACTATAAAACAAACACATATATAAACAAACATTTACCATACTGGAAATCACCAGCCGTTTGTAAAATCAATATTTAAAAATAATTTTTTGAACCGATTAGTTTCTTCATAAAATAGTTGTTCTTATACTCTGGGTTTTTTTGTGCATTACCTGCAAAATTGTTCCATTACCGCACCACAGTGTTTTGATGATGTATAAGGGAATTGGCACCACAGATACCATACCAATAAGCCAGCCAAATACAATAGCCCATGATGGATACTGGTATTTGTCAAAAGAAACTGGTTTCAATTGCAACATGTTAAACAAGAGCATCATCTGAAATGTAAATTGATCAAACACCGTATACTTGCATAAAAACGCAAACTTGCATTAAACCGTATACTTGCATAAAACCGTATACTTGCATAAAACCGTACACCGTATACTTGAATAAAACCATTTAAAATAAATTAAAAAAATGACCAAACGCTAGATAAAAAGTTTAAAAATCAAAATATAAGTCTACAAAAAAACACGACCAAAAACCAGGGTGAACTCATATGCTCTTGTCAGGATGGCAGGTCCTGTCTATATTTAATTTGTCGTTGAATTGCTGTGATATGGGCTTAGGCCTTAGGGTTCAATACATTTTCTGATTAGTCAACATTTGGATGAAATGATAGCTCTTATCAAATCACTTTCAACATATAGACTGATGTGCTACTGACTTATGAAGTCAAAGAAGCCTATATTCAGTATGTATATTCTTACAATGAACAATTATTGTGTCAAGACATTTTGTATTTGAAATATTGAAGTTGGGACTTAAGAATGACATCTGTTAAGTACAAAACTTGTGTTCTATTTTGTCATTCTGTGAGACTGGTCTTTGATTCATAACCTTAGATTGAGAAAGAGAAACATATCATACCAAGAGCAAAACTAAGGTTCCGAATCGATATTTATTGTGTGATCAATTGTATAAAAGACGAGCACATAGGTAATTGTTTAGACCAAAATATGTTAAAATTGTATTATGTTCTATTGCTATTCGTTTACCTCTCTAATTGATGATAAATTCACTCATTCCTGTATGAATTTGAATGTTATAATTGGAAAAAAGGAATTAACATAATTAAAGGGAAACAGAAGGCAGACCGGACTTCTCTCTTTTCATTAAGAACTTCTGTGATATTACTTTTCCATATATTTTTATGTTGAAGAGTATACATAAATAAACATCAGATTGATTATATATATTACATTTGACTCACCATCAGAAAACAAGGAGTCAACCATTTCCAGCAAAATTTCCACCAGCAAGACGGTGGATATCCTATCATCATCTGAATGTCTGTGTTAAATCTGTCTGTGCCTGAAATTAACAATAATTCTTAACATTTAACGCGCACTTGTTTAACTAGGTTTTCCTGAAATTATCAATACAATCGTAGTTTCCAATGATGTTCCCTATCTAAATAATTCAAAATTTGGTGACTATGTTGAACGAATCTATACCATCGAACTTAATATGAAGGACACAACAGACAGCGTCAAGTCTACCTCATATATTAACTAGCATCTAGAAAATGACAGGAATCAGTTGAAATCAAACTTCAAAAATAAAAGAGATGATTCCATCTTCCAAATTGTGAACTTCTATGAAGCAATATTCCAGGAGCGCCTACATACAGAATCTATATCTCTCAGCTGATACGATATTCCAGGGCTTGTTTTTCCCATCACATTTTCCTGGATAGAGGATTACTGCTCACAAGAAGGCTATTAAATCGAGAGTTCAAAATAGTGATGTCTTACAACCGCTTTCACAAGTTGGTTGACCTTTATTGAATATTCGTCTTAAAAATGATAACGGATATGTTTCTTATGTCGAAATTACAATCGTGTACCTTTTCACGAATGTGATTTACCGATTTAGACTTATCACCGCATTTATAATAACATAATCAACACAACGGGTGCACCATGTGGAGCAGGATCTGCTTAGCCTTCCGGACCACCTGAGATCACCTCCAAGTTTTGCTCAGTCATAAGTTTTTCTAAGTTTTTTTGTTTTTGTACCATTATTTGTCTATTGGGTTTTTTTTAGGCATGGAGTTGTCTGTTTTTGTTCGACATACGAGTTTGAACGTTCCTCTGGTATCTTTTGTTCCTGTTTTCCAACATTCATTTTGATGCAGCATTGAACGTTTTGAACCTATATTATTGTGTCTTTCTATTAGTGAAATTTGATATTTTATATAATCATGTCAGCATTTGTTCACCCATTCAGAAGAGATTTTGATACTTAACATTTACTGTATTAAATTAAAATACCCATACCATAAAATATGAGTAACATAATTATACAATAGCATACCATATATCCATCCAACTACTAAACACTCTAGAGTTGCCACTATCATTGGTGTAAATAGTCCACAGTACCAGTCAACGATTTGTAAGACATATATTCCTCCCTAAAAAGTCGAATCAAGTTTTAAGTCAAACTCAGGCTTATTTTTTCCTGTTCTTAAACGTCAATTTAAGCGATTAGCAGAATGTTCGTGTGTGTTTGTGAAGTTCGCATTGATTCAGTTATAATGCTGATAAAATACCTTGATGAGTTGTAGCTTTGAATCTTTATAAAATGCTACTTTTGCCATAACTTACAACTATTATTATTATTATCAACCGTATATTTGGCTTTTAACGTTTACTCGGGGCCTAGTTTTCATACAAAATATATGTGTGAGTATTTGACAGTTTGTGTGTCACACTTACCTCAGTTATAAATGGTAAACCTAAAACAAATCCAATGCAACAGAAACACACTGTCACCAGAGACTTTCTCCTCCTCAAAATATGTGGATATTCATCAATAATTGCATTTGTAATGGTTTCGAATGTACCAAACTACAATGATACCAAAAATAACTTTTTTTGTAAAAATGGTGTTTCGAAAAAAAATAAGCCTAGGATAGAGTTGCTACATCTTCATCAGTCAGTTTATATACCAAGATCTAGGAAGATCAGGTTATGGTAAATGTTGTTGCGTTCTTCAATTAATAAAAGCAATTCAGACGGATTTTCTTAATCTGGCCATAAATTGTGTTTCATTGTAATACATGTACAGGAACAAGACTGTTATCAAATGGGCGCCATTGATGCCCATCATAATGCCTATAACCTGACGATAAACTTTGAAATTCATTACGGTGTTGTACAAACACATTTACAAGAGCTTTCACATCTTGCAAAATAGAAACAAAAGGTTGATTTGTGACGTCCTTGATTAATTGTCCATTATATACCGATAAAATTACATTCATCGCTCATTTATTTGTGTCAACAGATTTTTTTTTTAAAAGAAATTCTTCCTAAAAAAATACCATAGTTTTCTTGATTACGAATTTGAAAATTTTGACAAATATGAAAATATTTCGAGTTGACCTACATATAGATATGTTTTACTGACCTGGGTATCAATTGCTATTGTCATCATCATTAGAAAAAATAAAATTGCCCACAATGGCGATATTGGTAACTTTGATACTGCCTCTGGATAAGCTACAAATGCAAGACCTGGACCTAAAAAAATTAAAATACTGTACAATTAGATAGAAAAAAAATGTAGCATGCATCCTATTCGAAAAAAATGGTTTGGGATTTTTCAATTTCAAATTCACACATATACCTTCTGTCAGTTTTGAAAAGGCTTTTATGAAATTTTATGAAAATTAATATTAATGCACACAAATAACGTAAAATGGTAGATATCAAAAATAATCATTGCCATTTTTTTATTCTTTTGTTTATAAATTTAAATAAAAATTAAAGCAGTTGGGGTATTCTGTTTCCACAATTACTTTAAAATATAGTAAATTATCATATTTAAAGTTATGAATATAAGATAAGACTTACAATGTAGCTGTTGTATGATTGTCATTGAGACAAAAATATATAAAATTATGTAACTTAATCTATAACAACCCCTTGCAAGTTCAAGACTTCGTGCCACATAAACATATGGCAGGATTAGCTTCAATCAGAGAATAAAACAAATCAATAAAAACTAAGTTAGAAAAATCAAAATTGGTGTTATAAGTGCGTTGAATACATATGAATACACGGACTTTTTCATATCTAACAAAATGCGTTCCTGTACCCAAAAATCATTCAGGGGTTTTATCTCTTTTCAGTTTAAAGTATACACTGAACACGAATATCTTGAAAAAAAAACAAAAAGTATGCAAGTCATAATGCACGCGTTCAGCGTACTATCATATTTCTGCTTGACCTCATAACCACATACAAGTTTGTATATACCTTGGGTAACTACATCGTCCACTGACATTCCTTTTTCATGAGCCATAAATCCAAGTATTGAAAATGTAACAAATCCGGCAAATATACTGGTTCCACTGTTTATAATGGGTACCATGATAGCATCCCTAAAACGAAAACGAGGAACATGACTACAGTTAATTGTCTTTTGTATGTCTATTTTTCTGGTTATTCATATTAAATTGTTTCCTGTTGATATCATAAGTTTAAGAACAAGACTTTTTAATCTTGTAACAGTATTTCTTCCATGAAATGCAGGTCACGAGATATTTATCCTGTTATTTATCCTATTACTGCCATTCTTCTTTAAAATAGTTGTCAAAATTCCTAATAAAAAAGGTCCTAGATGATATTTACCTTAAAATATTCAAATAAATATCTAGAACAATTTGAACTTTTGGCTGGTGCAAACACCGTTCAAGCGTATTACTTATATTTTTGGAATTGTCTCAAACGATAAAAACTTTTGACGGAATTATCAAATACTAAATCTTTGTTAAACATAAATGATGATACCTTTGAATATTATGGTGAAATTTGTTAAAGCTTGCAAATGTCAACAAGGCTCCCCAACCGGCTCCAGACGAGAAAAATATCTGAGTTGCTGCCTCGCCCCAAACCTGTGTGATACATCAAAAATACATTGTGCATATATATTATGACAAGAAACAATTTTAGATTTAATTAAAATTTATTTTGTTACCAAGATATTTTAATCTAGTTAAAATCCAATCAAAATGTACAAGAATGAAGGTCTACACTCGAAATACATGTTGCAACCACTCTCTAAATGAAGTCTTATTGGACGTGTCCATGGCAAGTTTCCTATCGCAGTCCAATCCATGGTATAATAGCAAGGCAATTTTTTTGTAACTTGCAGATTAATTGTTTAATACGGTGTGTTCTAATTTTGCCTTAGCTGTGAATTCCAGGTAAAAAATATAAAATATATACTAAGTCGAGATGAGGATTGAACTAAGGCGAAATGTGAATTTAGACAAAAATATTAAATACTAGTAAACAAATTAACCCTCTGTGTTTTACAGCAATTTAAACAACATGTACATGTTATTAGGGAATTATTCCTCTTGAATTATCATTTTTAAACAAAAGTGACCTTTTTATGATTTCAAAAGTTGTGAATTTAGAAAAATTTACAATAAAACTTTTGCCAGTAGGAAATTGCTTCTCTTGAAATATTGTGTGTTTCATATTTAATAAACGTTGTCATTATTTTTAAAACTTTATGCAGTAAGAACAAGAATGTGTCCCAAGTACACGGATGTCCCACTCGCACTATCATTTTTTCATGTTCAGTGGACCGTGAAATTGAGGTAAAAACTCTAATTCGGCATTAAAATTAGAAAGATCATATCATAAGGAACATGTATACTAAGTTTCAAGTTGATTGGACTTCAACTTCATCAGAAACTACCTTGACCAAACACTTTAATTTTATAATCCTTTAACGTTACGCATCACAAAAAGTTTAATAGAACAAAATAAAATACATGTCGTATTGAAACGTACCTTTGTAGAAAGTATTTCGTGCCATTTTGGAATTAAAAAGAACTTTATTCCTTCTGCAGCTCCTGGTAATGTAACTGCTCTTACAAGAAAGATGACCAGCACTATGTATGGGAAAGTAACAGTCACATACACTATCTATTAAATAAATAGGAGACAAAAAGTTTTATAGTTTGATAATACTATATGCATCAATGCATTGATGCACTAATTTTAAAATAGTGCACAGACGGTTATGAAATAGATGATTCCGGTAAAAATTGCTATGTTCTTTTACAATTAACACCTATTTAGCCCTTTTAGTTAAATTATTTAGAATGTATGTCCAATCGCGATTATTTTATTCACTCTGATTAATTGCGTAAAACCAGAACGGCAAATAACCACATAGCAAAAATATGAATGCACCCTATTTGTTTTCGGCGTCAATTTCAAAATTTAGTTTTTGCAACCAGAATTTTGGAAGTTGAACATTCTCGTTTTTTTTTCAAACTGTCATTTAATATGCAAAAAAAATAAAATTACAATATTTTATGAACATCCATGCGCACTATTCGCTTACGGAAAAAATATTTGATTTATGCAACTACATGAAAATCGTAAAATGATTTTTCTTAAAATCTGTAATGTAATATGCGAATAACCAGTCTGAGATAATCATACATTATGAATAAACATGCATGTATTTGTTTTCGACGTCAATTTAAAAATGAGTTATGCACTTTTAATAATTTTGAATGCCTATAATCTATAATGTAAAATGATAATTTCCAGAATATTATAAATAATATACATGCATCCTATTTGTTTTTGACGTCGATATTTTAAAATATCGTATTGAAAATCGTAATGTTTTGTTCAGTGTACGGATTCAATACCACGTGGGTAATCGGCTGTTTTCTGTAACCAAACATGTCGCGCGTGTGTCTCTGACGTGTAACATTTGAAATAATTTCCTGTACTATTTTGTGTGTGTGTCTTTATTTGTGAAGTTGGCCCATTATTATCTATTGTCAACCGAATCTGGACCCTCATAATAATCCTTACAGCTTCACGTATGATTTTGATTCTACAATACTAATGTCATTATGACAGGTCGTATGATGAATCTAATAATATTCATTTTCAGTACAGTTCTTCGTTTTTGGTTGCTGTCAAATAACCATGACAGACCGTATGATGAATCCAGAGATATTTATTTTCAGTCAACTCTATACTTCTGGTTGCTGTCTCGCTAACGATTTACCCAACATTACCTTTTCTATATATCCAAACTTAGTGCAGAATCTGCGAGTCCGTTTGGAGGTTAGGAACATTCCAAATTACAAAAAAATATGCTTAATTTCAATTATCTATTTCATTTCAAAAAGCATTTAAACTTTTGAAGGTAAACATTGATATAATCCGTGACCTCCAGGCGGACATACAGCTACAAAATACCTTTCCCGACGACTTTATTCCTTTACATAAACAAAGAAAGATGATAAGCCAAGCGATAGCCAGACATACAAGAAGTTCCAGTCTTATTCCTCCTATATCCTCTATCCCTACTGTAATTTGCAGTACATTGTATCTGCAAATATCATTTATTTAATTCTGGCTCAAAGCTCTCAACAAATATTAGTTTAAGCACAAAGATGACTCATTTTGCGAAAGATCCTTAATTTTTTTTATAATACGTCTTGAAAAATAACTTATATATGAAATTTCAGCTTTGTGAACGTTATAAGTTTTTACTTTTGATCAAAGAGAATTGTAATAATTTCTGAAAAACCCGAAATTATTAAAAAAAATATATCATTGAATAAGAATAATATAAATATAAATTTGAGAAAAGCTTTCATTTTCTTAATAAAACTGTACTGTTCAACCGCCAATTAACAGTATGTTCAAGCGAGTATGTTGATCTGATCAAACATTATTTTCTGAATCATCAAAGTGGTATATTAAAGGCTCATTACAATACAATATAAGTAGATGAGGAATCTATGTCTATACCTAGGATTATGCTTAGACTTACATTTTTATCGTCATATTCCGTAAGCTTTGCCCACGGACATAATCAATTAAATGTTGCATGATTTCGAACAGTTTGAATTGTAATACTAATGGTCTCGACAGTAAGTTGTCAGTCTAGAAATTTATTCCACTGTACAAAAGTTCATCTGGTATAAATTTTTTATCGCGATTAATTTTTAAAAGTGACCTCGGTGATCGAGTGGTCGAAAGAAGTCACTATCTTCGTGACTTCTATGGAGGGTTGTTTGGGTCATAATTCATTTTTACGAGAAAGCGAATAATGATAAAATTTGCATTAAACACCAAATATCAATAAATGATCATCATTAATCAGTTATTCTTTTTGATAAACTAGTATGTAGATTTGAGTACCTTTTCTCAAAGTAATTGGCAGTTTTTGATAATTTTTTTTTTTTTTGTAGTTTATATCTTCGTGAACAGATAAAGAATACAAACTTCGTGATAATGTCGAGAATAATTATACTGTACATACGTCAGTATCCCTCATCTCAGTACAATTATTTGAATCAAATACAGTCATTCCTAATCTTAACAGAACCTTAAATTTCTAGTTCTCAATATATTATAACAAATTCACTGATAGGTATAACACTTCTGATATTTTTCACTTACATGTTACGGAAGTTCGCTATTCAATTTCAAAATAATAAGCTTTCCATAACACAGGTATATATTGATAGAGGATTACCAAAGGAACCAAAAGAGCGTAAAATCAATTAAGGTCAATGTGCTTGTTCCCAAATTTTAACCATTGAAATTTTGGCGGGAAAATATTCTCTCTTAATTTTTCATAGCATTATCATAACAGGTTTAAGTTCTCAAAACTATAATAAATATAAAAGACTTTTACATATGGCTTATATTTATAAAGGTAAAAGATTTATAAAAAAAAAAAGAAAAATGGGGGTTAGCAGGCAATTTTTTGAAAGGCATTCACATGGTCAAAACCAGGGGATGCCGAAAATCTGACAAAAACTCTAAAACCTGACAAGCGATCTTCCTTACCGTTTATTTGCCAATGTTAGTTGGTGATTTTAAGAAAATGATCTGTGAATTTGGTACCTTGAATAATTTTATGGATTTTTATGATTGTCGATTCCAAGTTTGTCGATATTACAGCAGTAAATCAGAACTTATTTTCACAGTGCAATGATAACAGTTAATTTTGTGTAGACATCATTGTAAATATTGTCAAATAAATGGCATTTATTCCCTTATTGTCTCTTTGTGTGTAACTTTATCAATGTGTATGGACATAAACATTGGTAGACAGAAGGCAAACATAATTTATTTATAAAGTCAACATAATGATTGTTACGCGATTAATCGATAAATAACCTGTACACCAACATTTTTTCTCTATAGCCCAATATTCTCTCGACAATAGCTAGAAACGTATATTTTGTTTAGATTTTATACTACATTAAAAGTGTCTTTTAACTTGGATAACAGAGAAACTTGGTTTGATGGTTTGGAACACTGACAAATATGTAAAATTCAAATGACACAATATTTGATTTATTCATTAAACAAAGATGATAACTTCTATTAATGATACGGACATAGAGGGTGTTTGATTTATAATAATTGACAATTAACAATTGAAACATGTGAGTGTCGGCTTTTAAAAAAAAAGATCTGTTGATAACATGGAAGATTATTTATAATTTATGATGTTGCACCTCCAAAGGAGTTAATTAAAACAATGGAAACTTTATCATCATCCCGAGATTTTCACGAGAATATTGCACAGGTAAGCTCATTAGTTCGTAAAGATCTCATTTCTCTAAGAAACAATGTGTTTGATCAATGGTCAAACCAAGGAGCTAGATATGCCCCTGTGGATTATAAAAATCTCACTAATTAGAATTATACCGTCGATGTTGTATGTTTAGTCTATTAATTTGTTTTTTGTCAGTAGCCGGTCAACACTGAGGTAGTGAGTCCGAATCTTGCATGTGGCAGGTACATTCGACTCGAATCTTAATTGACGAGGATCGTCTGTTTTCATACAGAAGTTCGTTGGTTCTCTCCGGGCTTTCTCCATCAATAAAAAGAGACCTACTTGAAAAAGCTTACAATGCTGAAAGTGTTGTAAATAAAAGCAACAGTAGTATACCGCTGTTTAAAAGTCGTAAATCGATGGAAAAAAAACAAAATCGGGGTAACAAACTAAAACTGAGGGAAACGCATTAAATATAAGAGGAGAACAACGACACAACATTCAAATGTAACACACACAGAAACGGACTTAGTTATGTATGTGCCTGTCCCAAGTCAGGAGCCTGTAATTCTGTGGTTGCCGTTTGTTTATGTGTTACATATTTGTTTTTCGTTCATTTTTTTTACATAAATAAGGCCGTTAGTTTTCTCGTTTGAATTGTTTTACATTGTCTTATCGGGGCCTTTTATAGCTGACTATGCGGTATGGGCTTTGCTCATTGTTGAAGGCCGTGCGGTGATCTATAGTAGTTAATGTCTGTGTCATTTTTGTCTTTTGTGGATAGTTGTCTCATTGGCAATCATACCACATCTTCTTTTTTATATTAGCATTAGACAAAATCCGATGAGAATAACAAATGTAACATAAAAACCAAATACATGAATTTGGGATAGAGAAGTACACACTCAAATATAAAAGAAAAAATGGTTGGTTGAACCTGGTTTTGTGGCATGCCAAACCTCCCGCTTTAATGGCAATGTTAAATATGAGATTAAAATGACAACATAACATTACAAGACTACAACACAAATAAATAGGAGAACATTTTAGACAAAGACACACATGAATAATAGCTATTAAAAGGTACCCGGTTTAAAATTCAATACGCCAGAAGCGCGCCTCGTCCACACAAGACTTACCAGTGACGCCCATATATAAAAGTTCGAAAGTCAAAACAAGTACAATGTTGTACAGCATTGAGGATCAAAAGTTCAAACAGGTTGTGCCAAATACGGCTAGGGTTTTCTGCTTGTGATAAGAACATCCTTATTATTTAGAACAATTAATGCTATTGCAAGCAGTAAATTTTATCAAATGAATATAAAAGATATACATGATAAAACTGATGTATTAACTAAGTACAGAAAACAAAAACTAGATACTCTACATAAACCAACACAAAAAATAGACACACCCGACTTAGTTAAGACCTCAACGCAAAAAGTGAAAAAAATTGACGTCACATACGAAGTGGTGAAATGCACACAAAATGACGTCACATTTGAAATTCTAAAACAGCACACAAAAAATGACGTCACAGTTGAATGGGTAAAACTATTTAGACTCAAAAGTAAGATAGAATTAGGATTGATTTAAGATTATATTTGAACTAAGTACTGATATTACATTTAATAACAATGAACATTGCAATACTTATTAATAGCAAACTGAGGTAGCAATTAACTATATTATATAGCTATGTCCGGTTTGTATTGAATCTAGCTGCAAACGTAAATCATCATACAAATTACGTTGAACCAAATCAAATCTAGTAAATGAAGGCAGAAATTATTTTCTTTACCATAACATATGAATATAATAGAAAAGACATCAACACATTTGAAAATATCCGATGAGAAATACAAATACTACATCAAATTGAATACATGAATTTGGGATAGACAAGTACCGTAACACGTCTTATAGTAATGCGAATTCACACTCAGCAAAACAGTCACAATCGAGAATAAGTCACGTTCGGTAATTAACAGATTAGACGACGTAATGACAAACCACAATCTACCATGTGGTAAAAATGTCCTTAGCTAGTTTAGTCAAAGACACATCGTATGGATCAACCAATTGGTGATGGTGTCCATAAAATTTTCGGAATGTCAATTTTAATCTGTCCTCCTCATAACTTTGTTGGAGCAGTTTCTGCGTAAGGAGCACACTCCTGTATATGAAGTCCAAATAGTGTGAACAAGCACGAGAATAACGTATCAATTGAGATATGTAAATACAATACGAAAGGGCAGAGGGAATGTTATTACTGAGAAATGGGAAATTGATAATTAGGAAGTTAAAATCGTCATGTTTATCATAGATTTTCGTGTGAAGTCGTCCATCTGCGTCAATAATGAGGAACAGATCAAGGTCTGAAGCAGTCCTTCTAGTATCAGTAGTATCCTTAATTTCAAGTTCACTGGGATATATGAGATGTAAGTATTGGCTGATAAATAAAGGCAACAGTAGTATACCGCTGTTCAAAACTCATAAATCTATGGACATAAAACAAAATCGGGGCAACAAACTAAAACTGAGGGAAACGCATAAAATATTAGAGGAGAACAACGACACAACATTAAAATGTAACACACACAGCAACGGACTAAGCATTAGACAAAATACGATGAGAATAACAAATATAACATCAAAACCAAATACATGAATTTGGGATAGAAAAGTACCGTGACACGTCTTATAGTAATGTGAATTCATACTTAAATATAGGAGAAAACAAACGACACAACGGAAACACAACGTAAAAATGTTACACACAAAGAAACGAACTATGATATAACAATGACCATTTTCCTGACTTGGTACAGGACATAAAAAAATGGTGGGTTGAGCCTGGTTTTATGGCATGCCAAACCTCCCTCTTTTATGGCATGTGAAATATAACATTAAAGTGACAACACAACATTACAGGACTATAATATAAATAAATAGGAGAACATAATTGACACAAAAACACACGAATAATAGCTAACAAAAGGCAACACGTTTGAAATTTTTAATTCGCCAGAAGTGCATTTTGTCCACACAAGACTTACTAGTGACGCCCAGCTACAAAAGTTTGAAAACCGAAACAAATACAAATTTGAACAGCATAGAGGACCAAAAGTTCAAAAAAGTTGTGCCAAAAATGGCCAGGGTTTTCTGTTAGGTACCAGAACATCCCTATTATTTAGAATAATTTATACTTTTGCAAACAGTAAATTTTATAAAATGACTATACAAATTAAGATGAACATAATAAAACTAAAGTATTAGTTAATTAAAGGAAACAACCAAAATACATTACATAACCCGACAAAATGCAACATATCCGAATAAGTTTGAACCTCATCGTGGAGTGACGTCATATTAGAAATTGTAAAAAATTACGTCACATTTGAATTGAAATATGGGTTATTCAATTATAGAACATCATCAATATATCGGAAAGTAAAATTAACGAATTTCGCAAGAGTATAACAAAAATCGGCCAGTAAGGATGTACAATTAGTACCCATTGGAATACTGACTGTCTGTTGAAATGTAAATCCTCCAAACTCAACAAATATATTGTCGATCAAAAAGTGCAGCATTTTGATTATATCATCTTCAGTATATTTTCTGGAAGATTCAGTGTGATGCTTCACAAAATATGAATTATTGTAACTAAAAACAAGACATTTGTATCTACGATTCCCAAATACCAACCAATCAACCTATCTTATTTGATTGCTTAGTGAGCTTTATCGCAACAATATGTATAAATAGATGGGAATGAAAAGATATGTGATGTACAAATGTATACATAACTTAAGGATAACAAAAATATAAAACACCCAACAAATTACATCGTGTTAGAAAATGATCGCATTAACTGACCAAGCTGAAACTATTTTTAGAGATGCTTTCCTAATGAATGTAATTTCAAGGTTTGGTTGGCTTGTTTGCTTTGTTTGTATTAAAGTTTGCTCAAGCATTCACTAGCATTATACAAGTTGAAGCCCAACCTACATGTATCAGGTGATAGCAATTGTAAAACTTAATTACAATAATTGAGCAAACACTAAAACAAACAAAGCAAATAAGCCAACCAAACCTTCAAACTACATGCATTAGGAAAATAGCTTTTAAACTTCTCCTGAGAAATCACGTCCTACACTTACATTTTTGTTACTAATATATCGGTTGCTGTACTTCATAGTAGATTTCATACAGCAATGTCATAAACCCTATTCATTACATCATGGATAGTTCCTACATAGCCGAAATATTGAAGTTGGTAAAATAATTGGTCAAATACTTTTGGTGTAATTTATAAGTAATACAGCCGATTTCAATGAGTGTGTAGCTAAAAGTAATAGATAGTTTAGTTTAGTTAGCTTGTTTGCTAGCTGAACCGTGAAGTCATTGTTAGGTATAGTATACTACCATCCTTTTGATGTAACCTAGTCCTACGGACAGATAGACTGGTTATCTGTCGGATTAGTCTACTCTTAAAGGAGGATAGTTTACCTAACCTAACAATGACTTTAAGGTTCAGCTAGCTAACAAGCTAACCTAAGATATTACCTTTGCTTACACACTTATTGAAATCGGCTGTTAATAATTATTTGACACAATTTGTGTTGTATAAGCTAGAACTTCTACACACAAGTTCAAACAAAATCTTTGGTATACATACAAATTGTGAATGAGTCGGTCGAGTCGATAGTGAAGAGTCGAGATTCACAACAATGGATCCAGCATCTGGGAAAATAGCATTTATTACTTATAATTCTAACCAATTTACGTCAATTAATTCCTTCGAATTAAAATTTATTTACTATGATAAAGGCATCATCACAGACGATGTTTTATTTTTTCGAAAACGGAAATGGATATTGTTTAAATATATATAATCCATTAAAGTGAGGTATACAATATCAAACGATATACTTACTTCCAAAATTCTTCACTGGCAGTCATTTTGTCTTCATTAAGAGGGAATATACGACTATTATACTTAGATCCATTGACGGCTGACGTATTCTGCATTATAATTAGATTTGATCCATTATCTGCGGAACTATTATGACAGAGCTTTGTATTCCATTCATTCTTGCAATGGCTCCATGGCAGAATCGGTGTCATTGATTTGTACAGAAAATACAATATCCATGTCAGAAATATGTTGATGTAAACACAAAATATTCCAGAAACTATTAAAGCTCCATAACCAACTCCTAAAAGAAAGAATTAATTCAAAAAGATAATCTTTAAATTCTGATTTTGAAGAAAAAAACGTCGACAAATCAGTGTTAACAAGAATGTGTCCAAAGTACACGGATTCCCCACTCGCACTATCCTTTTCCATGTTCAATGGACCATGAAATTGGTAATAATCTAATTTGGCATTAAAATTAGAAAGATTATACTATAGGGAACATATGTACTAAGTTTCAAGTTAATTGCACTTCAATTTCATTTCTATGTTTAGTGGACTGTGAAACTGGGGTCAAAAGTTTAATTTGGATTTAAAATTAGAAAGATCATATCATAAGCAACAAATATACTTCAAAGTTTCAAGTTGATTGGACTTCAGCTTAATCAAAAACTACCTTGACCAAAAACTTTATTCTGAACGGACGCACAGTCGAACGGACGAACGGACGAACGGAGCCACATACCAGAAAACATAATGCCCCTCTACTATTGTAAGAGGAGCATAATAAAAATTCTTTCGAATGTGTAAACATGCATTTATTACGTTTCCTATATATAAGAAACCACCATTACACAAATGACCTTTTTCCTTAATATCAATTAAAAGAAATGACTCTGTAAATGTTGTGAATCACTGAATGAGACTTGTCGCCTTGTTTGAGTAACAAGACGGGTACCGCATATTGAACAGGATATGCTTACCCTTTCGGAGAACCTGAAATCACTACCCGTTGCTCAGTCTTTATACCTCTATTTAAGTGTTTTGTGTAAAGATGTTTGTCTTTATCTTTTTAAATGTCATGAAGTTGTCAGTTTATTAATGTTTTCGACTTGTGAGTGTGTAAATAAAAAAGATGTGGTATGATTGCCAATGAGACATCTTTTCGCAAGAGACCAAAATGACACAGAAATTAACAACTATAAGCTACCGTACGGCCTTCAACAATGAGCAAATTTATATGCCCGTTTGATAATTTTCGCCCCTCTTTTGTTGTCTAATTAGTCCTGCCAAACATATATGAATGTCAAATTGTGATATCTATCCACTTACATTTTATCGACGGATCATCAAAGGTTATGCTTCTATTAAAAAGGTGTTGCTGCTGTTAAAAGAGTGTTACTACTTTTAAATATGTGTTGCTCCTGTTAAATATGTGTTGCTTCTGTTAAACATGTGATGCTCCTGTTAAATATGTGTTGCTTCTGTTAAACATGTGTTGCTCCTGTTAAAAAAATATGTGTTTCTCCTGTTAAAAAGGTGTTGCTCCTGCTAAATATGTGTTGCTCCTGTTAATTATGTCTTGTTCCTGTTAAATATGTGTTGCTCCTGTTAAATTTGTGTTGCTCCTGTTAAATATGTGTAGCTCCTGTTAAATATGTGTTAATCCTGTGAAAAAAAATAGGTGTTTCTCCTGTTAAAAAGGTGTTTCTCCTGTTAAAAAGGTGTTGCTCCTGTTAAAAAGGTGTTGCTAAAAGGTATTTCTCCTGTTAAAAAGGTGTTGCTCCTGTTAAAAAGGTGTTGCTCCTGTTAAATATGTGTTGTTCCTGTAAATTAGCTCTTGTGAATTATGTCTTGATCCTGTTAAATATGTGTTGCTCCTGTTAATTATGTCTTGATCCTGTTAAATATGTGTTGCTCCTGTTAATTATGTCTTGATCCTGTTAAATATGTGTTGCTCTTGTTAATTATGTGTTGCTCCTGTTAAATATGTGTTACTTCTTTTAAATATATGTTTCGCTTGTTATGTAAGTGTTAACCGCTGCTCCTTTTAAATAGACATTGCTTTTCTTAAATGTTTCACATACCTTTCAGAAGTGGACATATCTTCCAAACGGTTAAAACACTGCTGCTTGAAAATTGAGATATCCCGTACTCTAAGTAATATATTGGCACAGCACCAATGACCATAAATACAAGATATGGAATTAGAAACGCTCCTGTAAAACGACATTGGAAATTTGTAAACACGAAAGAAATTGTAAAGTTAATTAAAAACAAATAGTGAAAAAAATACTCAAGAGTTGAATCATTTTGTTGGAAACCATGCGACTACATTATTAGTATTCACATAATTTAAAATACTGAAACGAAAATAAAGAATCAGTGCAGATACAATTCCATATAAAATCTATGATCCAGATTTTCAATCTTAGTGTTATTTGTCTTTTATATATTGCATCTGCATTTCCGATGGCCGGTAATATGGTTTGTTTCAATAATAATGAAAGAAATGTTAGATAATCTGCACGTACATTCTAATTGATAAACTTTTGAAATAATTTTTTTCAATTCAAGTTATGAATCCAGCAACACACATACATTATAATGTTCAGTGAAATGTTTTACAATAGTTATCAAGGGTTGAGTACGCCAGATACGCGTTTCGTCTACGTAAGACTCATCAGTGACGCCCATATCAAAACAGTTATAAAAGTGCGAAGTTGAAGAGCATTGAGGATCCAAAATTCAAAAAAAAATGTCCCAAATACGGCTAAGGTAATCTATGCCTGGGATAAGAAAATCCTTAGTTTTTCGAAAAATTAAAAGTTTTGTTAGGAAATTTATAAAAATAATGACCACATAATTGATATTCATGTAAACATCGAAGTGCTAACTACTGGACTGGTGATAATCTCGTTATATCGACAATTTATACACGTAATGTTCCACGCTAATTTAAATTTTTACAGTATCCGTTGGATATTTTGAACATTATCCGCTTATGCATTTTATGGTTGAATCGTTATTTGACATAGAGATCTATAAATAGACACCTATTACCTTGCTGCGGCTATTTATACACTCATCCATATATAAAATATATTAAGCCTGAGCGAATGATGCATATACATTGTAGTATATTTTTTTATTCTTTCATGACATCTCAGACTATAAAAGTGTCTTTCGATCTACATTCATTAAAATTTAAATTTGATGTTTTTTATAATTGTAATTAGTTAATGAGATTAAAATGAAGATCTGTAATTTTGATATAATAAGATTAAAGTAAATCCAAAAAATGCCAAGCCCCGAGGAAAATTCAAAACGGAACGTCCTTAAACAAAATTGAGTGGCAAAACCAAAAGCCCAAACACATCATATTCCTGACATTGTACAGGCATTTTCTTTTAAAGAAAATGCTTGAATAAAATCTGGTGTAAAACGAGTTACGATAGATTGATTTTTTTTTATCAAATTGAGTATTGGTCAGACAAATTAAAATTCACGTACCTCCTCCGTTTTTATAACATAGATATGGAAACCTGCATATGTTACCAATACCAACCGCATAACCAACTGATGACAGGATAAAATCGAGTTGTCCTGACCAATGTTCCCGCTCTTTCTTCTCTTCCGAGGTTTCACTTGAGTTTATAGTGTCTTCAATTTTCTGAATGAAAGCATAGAGTTTATTAAGAATAATTGGACAATATAAAACAGTCAGTCAATTAAAAATTGTTTTTAATTTCACATGCTCGGCAAAGCTCTAAATTTATTACACTTTTGTTTCGTATAGTCTGGAAATAGACTCATAAACATGGGAGCCATACTGTTAAAAGCATGTGGTAAAAAAATGTATCTTAACCATATGACATGGGGTTGTCAACTGAACAAAAGGTTTTTGACCTTGATCTTTGACTTAGGAAGTTGTACATACAGTATAACACACCCTCCTTAATGTTGGTTAATAATACATGTCCAATATAAACTTTAAAATCATAACGGGTTTTAAATCATAACGGGGGAGGGGTCTCTAGATAAAGAGCAGACACGATCTTTAATATAGGACATAGGGTTGTCGACTGATCGAAACTTAAGTTTTTGACCTTGACCTTTGACGTAGAATTGTTTATAAATTATGACACACCCTCTTGTGTTGGTTAAAATACATGTCTAGTATATTGTTTATAAATTATGACACACCCTCTTGTGTTGGTTAAAATACATGTCTAGTATAATGTATGTAATCATAAAGTTTCTCTAGATATAGACCGGATTCAATTTGTTACGGACGGACGGACGGAAATACTAATAAATAAACTGATCATAGATACCAGGACTAAATTTAGTATATACGCCAGACGCGCGTTGCGTCTACAAAAGACTCATCAGTGACGCTCGAATATAAAAAAGTTAAAAAGGCCAAATAAAGTAGAAAGTTGAAGAGCATTGAGGACCAAAATTCCTAAAAGTTTTGCCAAATACAGCTAAGGTAACTGTAGGGTGACACGCGGGGCCTTAATGATATGTTCAAATTTTATGCAGTATTACTTTTTATTTGTCATTTGATATACTGAATGGAAATTAGGATCGACCAAGATAGAAAGCAAAAAATTTAATATCGATTTGCATACAGTTAATTAATTTTACTTACCTGTAATGAGAGCCTTCTGTTTTCTATTTCCATATTTTTATGTCTACAATAAATAAAATCCGTTTAAATGAAATAAGTCGAAAACTGAAGTGATCTGATCAGAAAGCTTTTTATTTTCTACTGTTTCTCAAAACAATATATGCATGTGTTTCTCTACCCTTCAGCCTCTGGAATGAGTCTAGACTGTCTGCAATGCATTATAGACATATTTATGTATTACGTTGTCAAAAATGATACGTAAAAATAACTTCTGTCATTTATGTTTTAAAATCTGACACTGTTTTGACTTGCATATGTTGCACCTGCTAATATTATATTAAGCTATTGAGAGTCACACTATCAGTTTTATCTGGAGTTTGACATACATGCTATACATGCTCAACAAAGTGTTCCTAAATGATTAAAGTAGAGCTTTAACTTTATTCTCGTCCTGGACATGCATGAAACATTTGCAAATGGACGTCAAGGAACCTACAAACAATGCAAGAAGAAATATGATATCAGTCGCACTGTGCCCTAATAATTTATATTTGGGCAAGTCAGTAGTGGTTACGTATTGTATTAGTTCAGTTTTACTCTACTTTTGACTAAAAACATCATTTGACTTAGCATTTAACGGCATACGATACAGTTTTGATCCCATATTTAAATTTTGCTGAAAATTTGCATATAGGCTATTTTTTGCCTAATTAAATCAAACATGTAATAAAAAATATACCTCCATGTGCTACTTTTTTGAGTAAAATGAGGTCCAAATCTTATATAATTGCTCAAAATTCGGATTTGTGGACGTATTTTTCCTTTCGACAGAAATACATAACTTGTTTGTTTTAAAAGATAAACACAAGCTGTTTTTTGTTAAATTATTTGTTAATTCTGTTTTATATAAATGTCCTGTTTGTGCAATTTGTTTTTCAAATAACTCATATATATCAAATATTCACGAATGTAGAAAAACGTCATTTTTTGCTGTATATTAATCAAATTTAAAAAAATTGCACTATATACGTTTTTGTGAAATTTGGCACCCATATTCCTCTTACGTAATCAAACCAAATGGCATTTTAAAAAAAGAGGGGTCCATGAACTTGTTTTCAAGTTAGATGAGTTTGAATGATAAAAATCAGTCGAAAACTGAATCTTTTAGTCATAAGTCATAGTTTGACGTCGCGAAAATAACAATTTACGTTAGAAACGTCATTACCTCCCCTGTAACTGTATCGTATGCCCTTTTAAAAATATCAGCATTTACCCTCTTAGCCCGTATTTTCCCATATACTTTTATACTAATATAGATTGAGTTTCAAATGTTTAATGAATGGATGTGTTTTCCTTTTTAAAAGTGTTCATTTATCAACTGGATATTGATTTGATACTTGGTATATATTGTATTATGAGTGGTCAAATAAATATAAGTGGCGTTCAGGTTGCCTTTTTTCAATTAATTATAGAGATAAAACACTTAGAAAATTAAAAGAAAAATTGAAATGTCCTAGTTTCGCTATGTGATCAATTGACGTACTAGCACAAGCAGAAGTTTTAAAGTACATTTCTCGGTTACTTATGAAAAGAGAATAAATGTAGAATACATAATTTGTATACCGCTTTCCAATTAAGATATTCATTCAACCTTAACAGTTCAGGGAATACTATTATAGATGATGTTATTACGTGTTACAGGATTATTAACTGAAGATAAATGTAGAAGATTCTGATATCCTTTGTTGTGATTTTTATTAGCTTTGTAATGCCAATTATTTCTTGTTAATTCTTAGGTGATATAAAGTTATCATAATCATCTGGTACAGGATGACATTCTTTCTTGAATTACTGATTTACTGATTTTGTAGGCAGGTGTATGCTTACATTGTGACCTCTTAAGAATTTTACTGAGAAAGAATAGCATTCCAATGAGATACAGATGAATGGCACCTATAAGGGTTTAAAGTTCCAAAACTTTAAAAGAAAACAACCAGAATAAATGAACTAAAAACATCACTGAACAGGACAGTTTCAAATAAAACCAAAAGTTCTGTGGAATAATGAGAAAGATACCAAGATCTACACAATCAAAAACAATTTGTCAAAACAACTGATAATAATATGGCAAAACGAATAAAAGATGAATAGATTGACAAAACAGTATACAAAAAGTAAAATCACAAAAGAACAGAACTTCGAAGAAAATTCAAAAAGGAAAGTCCTTAATATATATATATATATTTATTAAGAAACTACCCCTGTACAACGGGGGCACTTGCAGGCAGGGTACCCACACATGCGTCTAAGAGAATATACAATGAATAATGTACAATTAAATAAAATACACATAGGACAATATCAAAGTTAACAATTAATTCTCTTTTTAAAACAAGTCAACATTCATGTAAAACATAACAACATTATATATAAATATAAAATCTCAACATTTAGGGAGACATCCATTAAGTTGCACACAGCATATATGTAATGGGTATTAGATCTATAACATCATGCTCACAGTTAGCTTAATTTTCTAAAATTGAAGATCTGTAAGAGTACATTTCAATAAAAACATCTTTTTACTAAAAGTGTCAACATGTTTACAAACATTTGGATCAACCTTATAAAAATATTCACCTAGCAGTATGTTTATTTTTTCTTAGGACGGTAACTATGTGAAGCAAAAGTCGGGGAAGTTAGTACTTAGGTACTCATTTATATCGGCAAAATACTTATTTTCAAAATCAAATCCTTAATCAAATGGCAATATTAAAAGCTCAAACACATCAAGAAATGGATAACAAGTGTTATATTCAGGAAAATGGCCATTGTTATATTATAGTTCGTTTCTTGTGTGTTACATTTTAATGTTATGTTTCTGTCGTGTCGTAGTTTTCTTATATTGATGCGTTTCCCTCAGTTTTAGTTTGTAACCCGGATTTTAATTTCTCTATCGATTTATGAATTTCGAACAGTAGTATACTACTGTTGCCTTCATTTATATTCTCGTTTTGGTACAGGGATTTTTCCTATGTAGAAAATGGTGGATTAATCTTCGTTTTAAAGTCGCGTAGTTACATTATATTGACAACGATGTATGATCAAAAACAAACAGACTGAATAGGTAAAAATGTCGAAAATTTGGATGTAGCAGTCAACATTGTTTATAATGTTAATCACTATAATTACAAACAAATATGTTAAAAAAGAAACACAAAAAGGTATATAGGCAAAACACATTAGCAAAACTGCAAGACAAGAATACAAAATTTTACCATAGCACAATAGCAGTTACGCAATTACAGGATGTCTAAGTACAACGCAATGTAACAAAAGTAACAAAGAAACACAAAAGGGCACATAGACAAAACACATTAGCAAAAATTAAAGGCAAGAAAACCTAAATTTACCATAGCACAATAACACAATGACAGGGCGTATTATTACAGAGCCACGCCAAATCGATATCACCAAATAAAGACTTAACAGTACACAAGTAATATTCAAAAAGACAAATGAAAGATAACACTACACAGAAACTAGAGATTAAGAGACACTCTCCAAAAAAAGGTCCAAACTTAAATCAAGTGCTCCGACAAAAGATTTAAGTAGGTCGTGTTTCATAGTGACAATTTTCATTATCACGAGGTAAAAACATGTTGTAATAATCGTTTAAAGTAAATGCTGTAATTAACTTTAAAATCAGACAAAAAAAATTACTCAACCGATTAAATGTGTTTGTGTATCTTTTCGTATCTTAATTCATGATTATTTAAATAATTTCATATTTAAGCAGAAACTAACCGACGTAAGTATCCACCTATCGCATTACCTAATCACGTATGGTTCGAGTTCTTTACATCTTTAATAATAATTACTAGTATTAAAAATTAGATCATTGAAGAATTTTAAAGGGTGTTAGTTTGTCCTCATAGAATACGAGTTCACACACATATATCATAACTATTTGCTTAAAAAATAAACGGCGATTAGATTTATAAATTGTGTTTTTATTAATACAGTTGTGGAGGTAATTTAATTACCATGACAGTAATGTTTTAGTTCTATAGTGCACACTTCTACACAAAACAATCGAGACAAGCATTTTTATTTATTTCAATAAATAGAATTTGTGTTAAGAGGGTACTGAAATACTATTAATTCTATATCGATGAGCATGTTCATCCCATCTATACTATATGCAATTATATAAAATAATGAGGTGTAGATTTAGTATGATGAAGTGCACCGCTAATTCAAGTCCACATTGATTTGCATGTTAAACTTGGGATTACTTAAATTTAATGTTGAAGCAACGCGTTAGGGTGTCTTGTACTGAAACAAATCAACATATATGCCTCTAATGGATGGAATTGTTTAATTATATGCAAGTTTTTCAATCAAAAATATACGTCAAAAGTGTTTTACGATCACAAGTCATTCAGTTTTCATTTGAAACGAAAATTACCTAAATATTCCTCAAATTTTGAAAGTTACACCGGTACCTATTTGGAGGAAGTATTTTGGATCAAATATGTACTAATTTCTGTGCTTGCTAATAAGACAACTATCCACCAGAGTTCAAATGACAAAGATATAAATACGGCCTTCATCAATATAAAAACCCCGTACCGTTTAGTCAACTATATATATAAAGCCTCGATAGAAAAAATGTGAATCAATTTAAACGAAAAAACTATCGGCCTATTTTATAAGAATACTGTACTACAATTTATAAAAAAACAAACATGGACATTCTTTTTTTATATATTTAATAAACTATATCATATAGTCTTTATATGATTCAGCTATACAAATACTTACAGAATATGAACTTATTGAGTTTTGACGATTTAATCTTCATTCTTTGTTTAATTCAAATATTAGCTCATAAATTAGAAGTTTGAAATTGATTAAATTGATGGCTTTAGTTCATTATAAGATATTATTAGATTATATCAGAACAAGTAACGGTATCAGGACAAGTTTAACATTGCTTAGTTTAAGGTTAATTATGTCACAGTCAATAAATTAAGAGATAACTGTATTGTATTTGAAGCTTTGCGGACGTCCATCGGTAGTTTTATTGTCGCAAATTGAGTTTACCTGGCGACGCGGAGCGGAGACAGGTAAACGGATATTTGCGACAGTAAAACTACCGATGGACGTCCGCAAAGCTTCAAATACAATACAGTTATCTCTATTCTAATTCAATTCTCCTAACCTAGCTTAACCTAGTTTTATTGATCCAATTTGAATGTTTACGATGTACGTTTCATGGCTATTTACGTT
Organism: Mytilus galloprovincialis; assembly: GCF_965363235.1. Classification (NCBI taxonomy): domain Eukaryota; kingdom Metazoa; phylum Mollusca; class Bivalvia; order Mytilida; family Mytilidae; genus Mytilus; species Mytilus galloprovincialis. The sequence goes on from NC_134845.1 coordinate 20,461,008, forward strand.
ATCCATCCGCCAAGAAATAGTTCCTTTACCTGAAGTCAAAATTAAGCTTGTGTGAATAAATTTTTATATCAAAGTACTAAGAGGTGAAAAACTATACTTTTAAGAAAATTCACAATTTATTAAACAAGAAATAATAACGTAAATTCCAAGTCCTCTCGGCGAGTTTTATCAACATTGTCAACTGTCATGGCCGATCACAAAGTGGTGCGAAGAAGTAAACAACACAATCTACGGCTGTGCAGCGTTCCCTGTTATATTGTAGTTAAAGACTTGGACAGTTGAATTATGGACTTCAAACTGTTTGTTATACAAAACAGGTAATGACATTTGATTGTTAATTTGTGTGTTTGTCAAGTTCAAACAGTGCGTGTTGAAGGAAGTAGCTGGATTTGGCGGCAAGGGCATTGCATTTGGCTGTGTACAAATTGACACTGGTGCGGTTGAACCCGATTTATCACTTCCATTCTCAGTATTGCCAAGGAGAATGGCAGAATACTGCCTCTTCTGTTTCTCAGAGGAGTCCTGATAGAAGAATTCCAAAATGGCCTCCGACTTGTGTCCTGTAATTTTCATTATATCTGTCTTTGACACACCTTGTTGTGCCAAAACAGTTACAGTTGTTGCCCTCACACAATGGTTTGTGTATATCTGACTTAGTCCAGCACTTTTAGATATGTCGACCATCATGATGTTTAACAGTCTTTCCCCTACAGGCCTTGATATGTACCACATCTCATCCTCATTATTAACTTTGACTCTAGGTTGTTGAAAGAATATATTGGATGTAGGGTTCCTTTTGGAAAGATATTTCGTCAAGGCAGCAACAGGACAGTCTGGCTTTTTTGTTTCGTACATCCTAGGTTTAATAATTTTTTGATTGTCATCTAGTCCCCCTTTATGATTCTTTGTCGTCTCACTCACTGCCATCTCTACGTAACGACGGCTACAATCGTCTGATTTAACAACAAAGGTTTTGTCAGTGAAAAACCTTTGGTTTTCCCGGCCCCTCCTTCCAAAACTCAAAACTAGGTCAAACCAAATTTTTCTTTGAAGAGTCTTAGGGTTTTCAGTTGATAAAGCATCTGATGACCTCAGTTTATGCAAATCACCTTTTATTTATGAAATGGATGAATGATGTTTGGTCCTGTCCATTCCTTCCCTCTGAACCTTCTTTATCATGGCCAAAAACATTTTATTTCATTTAAGGAAAGCTGACATGATGGAATACGTCTTACTAAAAGGTGGTGCCCTAAGGTGTCTATTTATAGATGCCCGGATCCCAACTAAAGTACTTTTGGCATAATATTCTCAGTCTGTACTACGGACCTCAGCATAGAATTCAGTCAAGACATCATTCAATTGTTCAATTGTATAATTCTCAAAGGTTGCATAAAAGAGGGACGAAAGATACCAAAGGGACAGTCAAACTCATAAATCTAAAACAAACTGACAACGCCATGGCTAAAAATAAAAAAGACAAACAGAAAAACAATAGTACACACGACAAAACATAGAAAACTAAAGAATAAACAACACGAACCCCACCAAAAACTAGGGGTGATCTCAGGTGCTCCGGAAGGGTAAGCAGATCCTGCTCCACATGTGGCACCCGTCGTGTTGCTTAAGTGATTACAAATCCGGTAAATAGTCTAATTCGGTAGGTCATATTCATGAAAGGGGATTGTAGTTACGACGTAAGGAACATATCCGATATCATTTGTGAAACGGTTATTCCATAACGGTCAACCAACTCGTGATGGCGTCCGTAAAATTTACGAAGGGATGATTTCAACTTCACCATTTGGAACTCTTGGTTTAATAGCTTCCTTGTGAGCAGCAAACCTCTATCAAGAAAATCATGATAGGAAATGCAAGCACGGGAATATCGTATCAATTGGGAGATATATACCCCGTATGCAGGTGCTGCTGGAATGTTGCTACTTAGAAATGGAAAGTTCACAATTGGAAAGCTGAAATCATCTCTTTTGTCGTAAAGTTTTGTTTTCAACCGACCCTCATTGTCAATTTCTAGATGTAAGTCAAGATATGAAGCCGACTTAACTGTATCTGTAGTATCCTTTATCTCTAGTTCGATTGGATAGATGCGTTCCACATAGTCACCAAATTTTGAATTGTTTAGTGAAAGAACATCATCTATATAGCGGAAAGTAGAGTTAAAGGATATTGCTAACTTCTTATCTTTCTTCCTAAGAAGTTCCTGCATGAAGTCAGCCTCATAATAATAAAGAAACAAGTCGGCGAGTAGAGGGGCACAGTTTGTTCCCATTGGAATGCCGACAGTCTGTTGAAAAACACGTCCTCCGAACGTAACAAATATGTTATGAATCAAGAAATCAAGCATCTTGATAATATCAGTTTCAGAGAATTTTTTGTTTGAATCAGAGTGATTCTTTACAAAGTAGGATTTATCCCTCCCTAAGACAAGATACTTGTATCTACGTTGGCCATTCTTTTTTATGAAGCAAAGTAATATCAACTCTTTCAATTTGTCTTTTAGTTTGGAATGTGGAATACTTGTGTACAGGGTAGAAAAGTCAAATGTTTTAATACTGTTACAAGATGAAAGAGAGTTAGATTGTATGTACTCTAAAAGATCTTTTGAATTTTTAAGTATCCACATCTGATTCACGCCACCTCTAGAATAGGCAGTTTCACAATAACTTTGCATCTTTCTCTATATCGGTTAACCACTCTGAAATTTAGAATTATGATACATGTATTGAAATTATTATACTTTATTTTATGCAATATGTATAAAAAAGAAGGTGTCGTATGATTGCCAATGAGACAACTATCCACAAAAGACCAAAATGAAACAGACATTAACAACTATAGGTCACCGTACGGCCTTTAACAATGTATGCTTGTGGCAAAAAATCAACAGTAAAACTACTGATGGATGTTCAAAAGCTTCAAATATTCTAACATGTATCTCATCAATTTATTTTTTCAATACTCATCTAAAAACTTGCACTTTTTATGAAAAATGTTCTTTTTGTTAGTGTTTTCCATGCGTTCTTAATGCAAGAAAACAGTTGGCTTATGTAGTCATAAACAAGGGAAATTTACCTATGACATTATTGCATGATATAGCGTGTAAATTGTTGAAGAATTCAACATTGTGTAGTCTAATTTGCCTTTTTTTTTAATTTAGCATTAAAACAATGACTAGAATAAACTTCTTTATATATTTTGCAGGTGCTTCATGTAGATAAAAATGGAAGTCTCGTAAGCTGCGTAAAACTTAGCACCATGCGAATGATGAATATATAACATACAAGTGCAACACATGATTAAATTGGATATGAAAAATTCATATAAAAGGCAATATTGGAAGACGTGACGGAAGAAAACATTAAAATCTATAAATAGAAAGGACCAGTTGATCAAGATATGGTGTAATGAAACATATGCATGATATATATGTATGCTACATTGTAATTGCCATGAAGAAATTGAAGTTTTATAATCGCTTGTTGAATTGATTGTGGATTTCAAGGTATCTTGTGTAATACCATTACTAGGAAGATACGTGTGGAAACATGATGTTGGGATGTATAACAGTATTTTAAATTTAGCAAATTTCATGAAATTATAAGTGAACAGAAATTTCAATCTTATGCATGCAGAAATATCAGACGAAAACATAATGTAAAATTGTACAATGAACACTTGTAATTGCATGAACTAAACGTTTGCAAGTATAAAGTTTAGTTTTAGAGGCAGTATACCATGGCCAAATGGACAGTTAGCAGTGATTGCGGAAACTAATATAAGCTACATGTAGATCGATTTTGTTTATGATTACATACATGTACATTTTTTTATGTTGTTTTTTTTTAAAGGAAAAGGAATTCCAAATACATACAAATCTTTATTATATACATCAATTTATTTTTATTTTAACACATACGCCTAAATATCTTTACTCCATATTTAGTTTGCTTCTTCGTAGATTTGCTCAGTGCCTCGTCTAGTATATTTTCTTTCTCATTTGTTGATAATATCGGGAACCTCCCGCCAGTTGTCTTCTCTTTGTTTTCTTCTGCTATACTGTCAACCACTTCCATCATGTCAATTAAATCTTGGTCTTTTTCCGGATCATTCACCAGTTCTACTGTAATAAATATGACTATGGTCAAATTATGAACTGTCTTTTTTATGTAAATTCAGAAATTATTTCGAGCATTAATTAGTGCAATCTTGTCATTTTATACATGATGCGATTTGAATTTTTGCAATATTAAGAAAAATCCTGTTTAATTTGATTCATATATAACAAAAGGAAGCAAGTTTTAATTTTTTTAGAGATTATGACAAGGGCTGTCACCGTTTTCGGAATAATTAAAACATCGCAATAATTTATGTATTTACAGTACATTTTGTATTTGTCAACTGATGTGTCAATTTTTTAAAAAGTCTCACATTTTTGTATTGAAGAAGCCATAATTGCCTGGCTCACTGTGTTTAGAGCCCCCCCCCCTTTTTCCTTGAAAAATTTAGTTGGTTACAATGTATAGAGAATCACTGAAGCATGACCAAAGCGGGACCTCTCTAATACAGTCAGTGGGTCCCCAAAGCTAGGTTAGGAGAACTCGAATTAGAATAGAGATAACTATTGTATTTGAAGCTTTGCGGACGTCCATCAGTAGTTTTACTGTCGCAAATATCCGTTTACCTGTCTCCGCTCCGCGTCGCCAGGTAAACTCAATTTGCGACAGTAAAACTACCGATGGACGTTCACAAAGCTTCAAATAGAGTACAGTTACCTCTTAATTTGAAGCTTTACAGAGGTCAGGTAAACTCAATTTGCAACAGTAAAACTACCGATGTAGCTTCAAATACAATACAGTAATCTCTCATAACTTTGGGCTATATCCTCAATAACCCCTTTAGCACCTCCAGCATTTTTTCCCTGAATTTGATTTGACAGAGAACCTCTATTTTCCCTAAAGGCAAACACAGAGAAAGGAATAAAAAGGTTGAAACAACTAACAGTGATCAATATTAGAACATTTATATTAAATGGAAAGTGAATTATGAAGTGCAAAATTAAAGAAAGCCTGAATAGTCCCCGTTTATTGTTACGGGATGTAAATGTACATGTAGGGTGTTAAAATGTTTGACATGCTCTAGCCTAAGAAAAGTGATGGTATAAAAGGGTCAAGGTATAAGCTGTGCAGATTAAAATCTGCTTAGAAATTGTTAATTTAAAACCTACAAGCAACTCCATCAGTAGGGTTATCACCCAAAACACCACTTGTGTCTACGTCGTCTGCTGTAACCACTGCCGGCACTGCCGTAGGTTCGTATTGATCGGCTTCTGGCACTTCTCCTGTTGTTTCTTCGGCTACAGTTTGATCAGCTGATTGTAACCCATCCAAAACATCTGTTTCCAAGTGGAAATTTGGTATCAACGGGCCCAAAAGATCCAGTTATGTCATGTCAAAATCGTCGTCTGACGTAGCCATTGTTATTGTTTTCGAAGTATTTATGTCACAAGATTCATACGCAAGGAATTTTGTGAAGCGGCTCCGACGGGTACATTGTAATTGTACGCTTGACAAAAGCCAATGAGAAAGCGTGTTACATAAAAATTGCATTAGAATAGTTTTTGTCTTGGATAGGAAAGCTTCCTATATTAATAGTTACATAGTGTGCTAGTGACCTTATACGATATATATGGGGTCAGTAAATTCCATATTGGATGAGAGCGAAGCTTGAATCACTGTGTGGGATTTATTGAACCGATATTTATCGTATTAAGTCACTAGCACACTGTGTAACAAAATTTTCCATACCGACTTTCTTTTCTATTTCTTATTGATTTCGCAAAAGCTTAATTAGAAATTATGTTATTGTATTATGAATAAAAAAGCAGCTTTATATTGATCACCTAAAATATTCTTTCTTAGTATTATATACCGTTCTGGAATTGACATACCGGTTTCGGAGAACGTGTTCTTCAACAGACTGTCGGCATTCCAATGGGAAATAACTTAGCCCCTCTACTTGCCGACTTGTTTCTTTATTATTATGAGGCTGACTTTAAGCAGGAACTTCTTAGGAAGAAAGATAAGAAGTTAGCAATATCCTTTAACTCTACTTTCCGCTATATAGATGATGGTCTTTCACTAAATAATTCAAAATTTGGTGACTATGTGGAACGCATCTATCCCATCGAGCTAGAGATAAAGGATACTACAGATACAGTTAAGTCAGCCTCATATCTTGACTTACATCTAGAAATTGACAATGAGGGTAGGTTGAAAACAAAACTTTACGACAAAAGAGATGATTTCTGCTTTCCAATTGTGAACTTTCCATTTCTAAGTAGCAACATTCCAGCAGCACCTGCATACGGTGTAAATATCTCCCAATTGATACGATATTCCCGTGCTTGCATTTCCTATCATGATTTTCTTGATAGAGGGTTGCTGCTCACAAGGAAGAGTTGGTTGACCGGTATGGAATAACCGTTTCACAAATGATATCGGATATGTTCCTTACGTCGTAACTACAATCCCCTTCCCTTTCATGAATGTGACCTACCGAATTAAACTATTTACCGGATTTGTTATCACATAAGAAACACGACGGGTGCCACATGTGGAGCAAAATCTGCTTACCCTTCCGGAGCACCTGAGATCACCCGTAGTTTTTTTATAGGGTTCGTGTTGTTTATTTTTTAGTTTTCTATGTTGTGTCATGTGTGCTTGTCTTTTTCATTTTTAGCTATGGCGTTGTCAGTTTGTTCTAGATTTATGAGTTTGATTGTCCCTTTGGTATCTTTCGTCCCTCTTTTACGTCGTATGTCGTGTCATATAGTTTATTCCACGTCTCATTGTTTTTCACATAGCAATAAACTTGTCACAATCGTTTTTAGATTTATTTCAGACGAAAAATCAAAGCAGGAAAGCATGCCATTTAATAATAAATAATTACATTAGATGTATGTTTCATTATAATACGTTATTCTGATTGGCTAACTGCACATCTTGCGTTATTCCTTGTTCAATTCCATTACACAATAAAATTTATCTCTCACGATGACACGAGGTCACACAATAAAGGTGAATTAAATAAAAACTTGATAAAAATCGTGTTTTCATGATCCTAGCTAAAAAATGTAGTTATACGTATTGAATGCTTCCTTTTGTAACTTCATACGAAACACAAATAATCAGTTAATAATTCATATGATCATAGAATCATAAATGTATGGTTAATGAGTCTTTTTTTGTCTAATATCATGCATTATTTCTGCTGTATAGGAATTTGCTTCTGTTTATTTTCGATTTTAGCAAGAAAGTAGAAAATTACCTACGTTATTAAGCAGATATATGTTGAATAATTAAAAGGAAAAGCCATTTATAATCCTCGCTTGAGATTTCTCTGTATAACGTGTCAGATATTATTTATTTATTGGAATCTAGGGATTATACATTTTAAAATATTGAATTTTTCCGAAAACTAAGGACTTTCTTGTCCCAGGAATAGATTACCTTAGCCGTATTTGGCACAACTTTTTGGAATTTTGGATCCTCAATGCTCTTCAACTTTGTACTTGTTTGGCTTTATAACTATTTTGATATGAGCGTCACTGATGAGTCTTATGTAGACGAAACGCGCGTCTGGCGTACTAAATTATAATCCTGGTACTTTTGATAACTATTGATTGTATTAAATAGATATTGTCGTAATCTATGTCTAACTTTCTACATGTTTTAAATGTGTACACTTTAAGCGTTAACTTTATTAATGAGGTAAGAGTCTTCTTGTCTTTAAATTATATTTTGATTGTTTTAACTGGATTGTTACGGTTCTATTAACTTGTTACAATCATTTAATAGACTTAAACAGAAGCAGAGGGAAATGTAAGGTGAAAATAATATTGAATGTGTTTGCACACAGACTTGCAATGTTGGATGGTTGTCTCATTGGCACTCATACTTCATCTGCTTATTTTATATTGAAAATATTTGTTGGTTTGATGATGTTCAATGAATACCACATGATCAGCCTGCATACAGGATTATTTTGTAAAATTGTTTTTTTTAGCTGAATCATTATATTATTATGTATCCAACAATTAAAGTTTAAAGCAGTATTTCACATTTTTAATACCATATCAAAAGATTGTAACATTAATTAAAAAGATATTGTAATTTAAATGGTTTGATTCTGATTAACAATTTTGATTATTTCTCTAAACAACTATCCAATAATAATGTGTACTTTTTATTGCGAGGGTGGAGTTGGAATACCAATAAAAGAACAAAAAAGACAATTTTTGTATACGGGTTTTAATGTGGATATTTTTTTCACCTAGTTAACCTTGATATATTTTCTTGCAATGTAGTAAAAATATCTGTATTACTTAAATTATAATTAAGTTCTATAATATGGATTCTTCAATCTGTAAATAAAAATGAAAAACTGTTTTGGATTCTAACATAGCTTAGATTATTATTACATGATTAAAAATTTACTATAACTAAGCTTAATTAGCATCAAGCAAAGTCGATAGGTTATTTAAAGGAGACATTTCAATAGATAATGAATCGTCTGTTCCAATATAATATATATTATTAGAATGAAAGTTAGAACATGTTTATCCTCATATCTATCTCCATATAGTTCGGATAGAAAGTTTCTTGGAGGATAAGGTTTAAAGAGATAGGACCCATATCCCGGAATGTATTCAATCAGGACTATTAGAGGTTTGTCTTTCAATTACTTTTTTATTTACAGCGTCCATGTTTCAAGTACGAACTTGAGGATCTATTAGTATAATTATACGGTGATTCTGAATCAGGGACAGTCTATACTAGGTAGTCCCTGTCTGAATATATGTTTAGATTAGACATTCCTGTACATTGACATTTTGATTGATTATGGAAAATTTCTAAATTTTGTTCATTTATGGAAAATTTGAAATTCTGTTTGATAATGGAAAAGAACATCTACACAAAGAGCTCAAAATGTCAATTGAAAATTAATTATTAGTTTGTCTTTACTTTACTAATTAATGCAAGATGCACTTCGTTACAACCTTTGACAAAAACACATGACATTGCAGTATTGTATCAAAGCCCGTGGCAGATTATTTTTACATTATGAAATACGTCAAATGTTTTTGTAAATTATTTTCCCGAAAATTCGTAGACTGTAATATCTATATGCCATGAGATTGAAACAAATAAAACTTTTAACTTTTTAATGAAACAAATGCTTTGTGAAATGACCATTCTCCTGGTATGATTGTCTTAGCTCGAAATGTTTGAAAAGATAATTATTTTATATAATAAGGTTTCTAGTATTTTCCTCGCCTTTCCAAAAAGTAAATTTCACCTTCATTATTGTAAATACAACGCATGTCATAACCAACACAATCATGCTCTGATTGATTCCTTTACCACCTGTATAGTTTGTCCTTTTGTAGCAGCGGTTTAAACAATCAGTCGATTATTGACATGCTATGACGTTTATAATGGTGTTTTGTTCATCATGTATTGTTTTAACATCTCTGATGAATTCGCTACTATTTTAATAACAATAGATATTGATAAAACTTCCCATCATTATTTCAAATTTAAGGATTTTCTACAACACGTTTTTAAATCTGAAACAAAATAACCATAAATGATTCATCTTTTTAAGATCAGATATCACTTGGTTACAATGGCTCAACTATTTGTTTAAATATTACCGGCAACAGTTGCAAATTATCATGAATCCTTCGTAAATATGTTTTATAACCTCATTGTTAATTCAGAATTTATTTTCTCTGTTTGCAGTTATAACACGATTTAATTCTGAGTACTTTGTAGAATCAGTTACTGTTTTATATTAAATCTAGTCATTATAAAAATTGCGGTCTTTTAACCTATTTATGTAAAGCAAGGTTACACCCGAATGCTGCTGATAACATGATATTGTTTGGGGGATTGATGGTCACATTTTTATGATTACATAGTCGAGTAAAATTCATTATGACATCAGTTGCTTTTTAAAAAGAGCCATTTACAATAATTGTAAGTTTTTCTCCCGACCGAGGACTCTATAATCATACAATCTACAAACCAGATGAAGCATAAATTTAACGTTGGTAAGAAAAAAGGCAACAGAAGCGTACATAAGTTCCAATCTCATAGATCAATAAAGAAATGTACACTTCTGCAGGGTATTGCAAAATGATAAATATTCAGTACAGCCTTAGCTCGTACCGTCGAAAGATATACTAGTTTTAACTTTTGCATGTATTGTTTTCTATGTTTTGATTCGATTAACAACGTTACAATAGAAAATAGGATGATAATAATAATTTTACGAGAAACTTATTTTAGTTTCTTAACTAAAACTGTCTCGCTGATTAAAAAAACAAAAATCAATATATTTTATAAACAGTAATCACTAGAGGGTCACAGGACATAACCCTTTAGATAAACGTTATAAGATATTTCAATATTATTTCTGGGTTAAACCACAGGCTTTTAAACTTGCATATTAAGGAAAACCTAAAATAAATTCAATATTTCCTCATTGTGATATTTTGAAAATGATATTTATACAACAATCTTATCCCGCAATCAATTAGTACTAACCAATATATTGAGAGTTCATACGTCATGTAAAGTCAGAGAAAGCATGACTTTGTGCAATGCCAAAAAAAAAGTAATCAACGAATTGTGGTACTGTACATGTGAAAGTACGAATGAGTGTGACAATAATATTTAATTAGATTTTAATCTATTAATAACAAAATCAATATTGGTACCGATGAAAACAATATTCAAAGATTTAATTACGGTGTTGAATTGGTTATCTTTTAGAAAAAGTTTCTTTAAAGGATAGATATTTTTATTCGAAGTATATCTAAGTACGTGCGCTTGATTTACAACATCACTGAAAATATTCATATATGATAGCCTATTTCGTTTGTAATAGGTTGTATACAGGTACAGCAAAACGCCAAAACTAAATCTTTGTCTATTTATAAATATAAATAGATAAAATTGATGGTTGAAGAATACATGAGAAATAAATGCTTTAAGTTTTGAGTTTCCTTTACAAACCAATTTAAATATTATAAAAAAAACCAGTATTGGAGAACGAAATCTTACAATATCTTTATTGGTCTTCACCCTATAATGTTAAAAAAACCTCTTTTGATGATTAAGTAACAATACAGATTAATGTTTGTAATTAAAAAAAGAGATTCCCTTTATGGTTTACTATATGCTTTGTCCTTTCGTAACAGTGGTATAAATCTAAGTTGATTATTGTAAAATTGGAACAGTTATTGTTATTTATTTGCTATGACTATCAGATATAAATATTTGTATCATGTTTTCAAAGTTATGATATCTCTGATGTATACAGTTTTATATTCGTAACAATATTTAATTATTATAGTTATCAGTGATATTCTATCATTATTTTTAATGCTGTGGGTTTTATCTTAAACACGATTTTTTAACAAAGTGAAACAACATAACAATGAATAATGCGTGTTTGTTTAACCAAATTTCACTTTAAATACATTATTGTCATCAATGAAAAAATGATATTGTTCAGGAGAAGTAGATTTTTACACAATTGAAGAAATTATACCAATTTTGTTTATATAAATTGTTTCAAACAAGTAACATTTGCATTAATTGTAAAATTTTAACACAGTAAAACTGAGATTTTTTTTCGATAAATGGACATCATTACCATGATTTAAAACAGATAATCATTTGAAAACTTAAAAATGAAATAAAAAAAACTTTAATACCAGTCAGAAACTATACTGTATTTCAGAAATAGGGTTTGATACAATAACAAATTTTTCAATCATATTACTGTGTCACACTATCTAGCAATCGTTCTTTATACCATATAAATCAAGGTTGACAGATAACAAAAAGCAATAAACCTGCATTATACGTGTATGGTCTCCTGGTATCCCGCTTTTGATATGGGAGACCGGTTATATTCCAGTTACTGTTTACGACACAGTTTCAAACGACCATTTATTATGATTTAATTAAAAATAAAAGCTTCTGTTTGTAAACATCGTTTGAAGTGTAACGAAAAGAGTCGAAAAATTAAAACCGTTTAAAAAACATTTTTCGGAAACATCCATAGATAGGTTCACACTTTTAAAATATAGTTACTCCGCTATTTTCAAATGCTTTTATATAGTATATATTATCAGATTTTGTTGCTCTTTGGCTAATATTGAACCTAGGGCTGATAATACATGCGATATGAAAAATGCCATGTTATGATCTTTTTATCAACAATGGAGAAAAATAAGTTTAATATATTGATCATTTTAAGTAATAAAAGTCTCTGTTCAAAATTCCCTATAATGGAAAGATATTTTTCTCTTCCAAAAACTGATCTAAATATAAAACAAGTTCTAAGTTTACCATCTGAATATTTTACCAATTCAGTATTCCACAAGTCTATAAAATTTGATTTTTTTTTTCATATAAGCTTTGTAGCTATTGATTTTTGGTAATGGTAAAAATATATGATTGATGTCTGGGATCATTTCAAAAATTGACTTCATAAAGCCATAACAAGATGGTTTTTTTAATGAGAAAGATTCTGTGATGTTACATAAGCGTCTTTAAGAAGAGAACATATGGAATCAAGATTTTCCACGATACCAGTAATTTAAATCATAATATAATCGAAATCACCCTACCTCAGATAAAATTCCCAAATTCGTGGATTTTGTTATGAATACCTAAAACAAGCATTAGTAAATTAAAACATAACTAAATTGTATTTTCTTTTCAAAAGGGATGTATAAAGATACACACACGTTAATTTTTCATCTCTAAGAAGTCGCTCCTAACTATTCTTCTACCAGTCGATACATTTATTTTTGGTTTTGCACAAGTCATGTCTTCTCTGACTATTCATCTCGTTACAATACTAAATCCCTGGGATGTGTTTGAGTTGATTTTAGTCTCTGATGCATGATTTTTTATTATTAATTGTTTTGGCTTTAACTAGCTGTCAATGACTGTGAGTACTCTCTAGCTCTAATTGTATAGTTTTATTGTTGATATTAACCCCATATGTACCAACTGTTAGATTAGGTTTATTTATATTACAGAACTGTCTTGGTATTCCTAATCGGAAGATTTTATACAAACAGACGAAGTAGTATACTTAACGACAAAATATTTTTTTATTTACCTGTGTAGAATATGAAACCAGAATTTTCTAAATATTTCACAGTGGTATCTTACCATAGCTTTGTTTAAACTTTATATTTTTTATACAGTTTATTATGAGCATATGCATGTGATAACAACCAAGATATTCAAAATTATTAACACTATCATTCAACATATTTTCATAAGTAAATTTTTCACAAATGAGTCTAATGCTTTGTTGAATAGCAGAACCTTTGTTTTGATGGGATATACACTTAAACACCGAGCTTTGCAATAATATAAAAACATACAGGAACAAATTTACTGTCAAATTTTAGAAAGACACCTTATTATTACTAAACAAACAACCAAATAATTAATAAAAATAAAAATGGGAAGACACCCTCAAAAATAATACTTCTATTATATGGCTTAACAGAGGAGAAAAACAAAAGATTAATATATCTTATATAATTATTTGGTAAATTATGCTGGAAAGTTAATTGTAATATTTCCAGTTATATGACCCCAAGAAAACACCTGAATTGTTTTATCTTTGTAATTTTCATGAACTATTTCATGTAATTCGATCATTTTCTTGGCTTCGTTGGACTCATAGTTAGGAATATCTTTCAGAACAAGGTCTAATTCCGCTTCTTGTGATGCTGATAGTAATTGGTCATCATCATCAGATAGCATGTCATCAATATTGTTTTGATCGGTTCCTTTTTTCTGTTCAAGATGTTTTGAGATACCACCACTACCGACATTTGATAAAATATGAGACATTTCTTGTTGCTGATTCAAGGAAGCACTACAATATTCATTAATAGATTGAACATTTTTGTGACCGCTAATTTGCATAATATGAGTAGGAGGGATTTTTTTCATATGCGAGAGCGGTTACTGTTGTTTTTCTAGCACTATGATTAGTTTTACTTTTGGACGCCGGCCTCTTCACACATAGTTTTCACAAAATCAGAAAGTGTGTTTTTTTTAATGAGGCACCAAAAGACAGCAGAAGGATTAATCTTTCAAATTGTGATAATTTCATTATGACATAATTATTACATAATTAATTGTTATGTAATTAGTTGCCAGATTGTGGTGTCCATACTTGAATGAATTTTAGCTTCTTTGTTATTCATAGCATCCAAATATTTTTTTAGATTCTTGCACAACACAGTTTGACCTCTAAAACTGTGTCTCAGATTTTTCCTATTGTATTTCATTTTCTCATAAATCTTAAATGAAGTTTGCAACATCAATTCACAAGAGACCACTAATTCAATTGGGTATACAATTTATTCTATTCATGTTTTTGGAAATCTGAGACTGAAATCAGTTTTGGAGGTTGATAATGTAATAAATATTTCATATCAGCCCGCTAAGCACCAATTAGAAAAAATATGAAGTTTACGTAATTTAAATGCTATTATCATTCAGCAAAAATCATATGTTATTAAGCCTAAGTATATTATAATATCAGATTATTACATGGCATTTTTTTCAGCCCTATGTTCAATATCAGCCCAAGAGCTGCATGGCTCGAGGGCTGATATTGACCGAGGGCTGATAATACATGAGATATGATAAATAACATGTTATGATCTTTTTGTCATATGCTTCAACAATGGAGAAAAATAACAGATTCATATATTGATCCATCTACGTGGTTCCAAAATAGAAGCTCAAAGATTTAAAAGAACGTCGGACCCCACATCTAGTACATTCGATATAAAATCTTTCTATCATATGCCTCAACAGAAAAGAAAACTATTTTTATATGGACGAATCGACAAAATAAATAATTCGACAATATACATAATGAACACTGTTTGGAAAAGTCAACTTTCTAAATTATGTTTGAACTTTTAAAAATGCATTTAATTAATATTTTGTTTCTTTGTTTTTTTTTTTTTGTTTTTTTTTTTTTTGTTTTTTTTACTATTTTACACAATATACTTTCCAGTATCCAAATAATTGTTTTGTAAACTACTTTATAATGTTTTTCACTGAAAACGTAGCATTGAGATGTATTTTCCGGAATTTGCCAAGTATCACCGGAATGCAATGTGATAACGTTACGGAAAGGCATGTGATGACAATCGAAGCATGTGCTAAACTTTTCGTAACAGCCCGCTAAGCACCAATTCGAAAAGTATGGAGTTTACGTTAATTCAATGTTATTATCATACAGAAAAAAGCATATGTTATTTAGTCTAAGTATATGATAATATATATTTTCAAATACTAATGATATGCTCTTTGATAGTATTTAAAGAAGTAGTTAAAAGAACTGAAATATTAGTTGTAGAACACTTACTAGAGGCCGGATAGTTTACATGTTGTTGTTTTGTTTTTTTGTTTTTTTTTTTTTTTTTTTGTTTACTTCATGTTACCAACCTTCAATTGTTTAGAAAAGGCCTGCAGCTGAGATGCAGTAATGACATCATTGTTTTCAATATGACTCTCTATAAGGCACACGAACCTGGCTGAACTTAGAACTTATTTCTTAACGTCATACCACCAACACATTTTTGTGAAAGTTTCCTTTGTAAATAAATATAGAATTGGAAACAAGTGTGGCATAGGGGAATGGACTATTACAATATCGATATCGTAACTGATACTCATCGGGAAATTGCCTCAAAGTCTTTTCATTAGTATCAATACAATATTTAAATTTGGAAAACAAATGCATCCCTTAATGTTTTACTGTATGAATTGTTTTTTCGTAGCAGTAAAGCAAGTATTCGTTGATAATCGACCCGATATTGATATGACAAAACAACTGAATGATAGTTTTTATAATATTTTCTAAAGTTTGACGTCTCTGAAGTATTTCGTTTTATAATCGTAACAATATTTAATTGTTATAGTTTATTTTCTCACATTATTTTTTCAGGCTGTTGATTTTTCTGTGTTTGTGTGTATGTTACATTTTAATGTTGTGTCGTTGTTCTCTTATATTTAATGCGTTTCCCTCAGTTTTTGTTTATTACCCCGATTTTGTTTTTGTCCATGGATTTATGAGTTTTGAACAGCGGTATACTACTGTTGCCTTTATTTATCCTAACACGATTATTTTACAATGTGAAGCATTTTAACAATTTTTAATTACTATTTTGTTTAATAAGCTTTTTATTTGTAAACATAAGGATCCCCAATGGAATGAAACATTGTTTCCAGAGCCTTTTTTGTAGATATCGAAACGGAATTTCTTTTTTTTTTCATAACTGGTTTTGAATACGCGTCATTTGCATTAATTGTGCCAATTAAACAAAATGAAAGGCTTTCCTCGGCACTCGCCTCGATAAAGGACTTCATCACCCATAATATATACGAAATAGATAATTATTTGTAAATATCAAATGAATACTTAAGATTACAAAAGTTGAAATAAGCAATAAAACCGGATGGAAAGTAAGTTGCATATATAAAGTTTTAATATAATTATATGTATTAAACCAATCATCGAAAACAATATATATATTACTGGTGCAAGCCAAGAATATTACTTAATATAATGGATTGATTTTAAATCGGAAAGAAATGTTATTGAAGGATTTATTTTTGAACTGAAGCATCATCTTATGTTTGTATATGTTTCGTCCAGCGGCTATCAACAACCCAGACAGGAAATCTCATTGATACGATATATTTTATGAATTTACTTTTCTCAGAACTTTAAATTGTTGAAATTCAAAGGATATCTTGAAAAACAGGTATGGTTACCTCAGATGTACTAAGTATTTGGCAAAAAGCTTTGATCTTCTATTTCATCAACTACGTCGTACTTGATATTACCTTTAACTATATTGCTTCGAACGTTGCTGATTGTGTAAACGATATATGTATATAAGCGTCATGCCGTGCTAAAATATAAGCCTTTTATGATTTTTGTATAAATAAAGGCAACAGTAGTATCTATAATACTAAAATTACGAGGTCCAATTTGTCAGCCGTCATCACGTAAAAACGACGAATCAAAGAATTCAACTTTATATATAACTAATATAGTACAAAGGTGTAGATTAAAAATTACACCACTCCAGACCCTTTTGTTTTCCACGTAATTAATATTGCCAATAATTAAGAAGTTCCGGATCGAGTCCGATACCGATACCAATAGTATATTCACCTGTTACCTATTACCTTATCTGTACGTTCCGCATCTGACAGGCGTACCACCAAACGGTGTATTCAGGATTAATATGCTATATACACGGGTCATAATCACAGGGTTGACACTACTAAATTGTCAAATTGTTACCTATTGTAGTATTTTAATCAGCAAGACTTTCTAAGATAACAATACGAATACTAAAAATCTGTGACTAAAAATAAGGCGTATAGGTACAGTTTTCAATTTGTTAGCGGGCATGACGTAAAACAGCGAATTAAAGAATTCAACTTTATTTATAACTAATATAGGACAATGCTGTTGATTAAAAAATACTCCATTCCAGGACCTTTTGTTTTCCAAATAATTAATATTACCAATAATTGATAAGTTCCAGTTCGACGGGTTCAAACAGAAAGATTTGAAAGAAAAGACAACCGTGTATCTTATAATTGATAAGTTCCAGTTCGACGGGTTCAAACAGAAAGATTTGAAAGAAAAGAAAACTGTGTATCTTATAATCGGCATGACTTTATCAGATGACAATACTAATACTAAAATAAGGCTTGCGCATAGTTATATACTTTAATTCAGTCATGGACCCGCGATATCACGGGTGTGTTCTAGTATAGTATAAAATGATAAATCGTCATATATAACATTGAGCATTCTACTGATCATGCTGATAGTTATGTCATTCTATATTCTATTTGTTACAATTGCAAGTATTAGAAACGAGCAAATTGAAATTTCAAAGCCATAGTAGTAGAATAACCAGCATGTGTTATATAACCAAATAAGTATGTTATCGTGAAATAAAATTTGTCTGAAGTCAACTGGAGAATAAAATTGTATCATTTATTTTGCAAATAATTTCTTAATTCATGGACGGCTAATTGATGAAAAGCATGTTATAAATCATATCAGTACCAAAACATTCGCTACTGAGCTAATGATTACATCTGGGACTTAAAGTTTACCAACAGTGGCACCGACCTAGTGCTGGTAAATAAAAACAAATAATGTAAAACAAGGCATTTGAGCTATTTGTTTGTCTTGTACCCATTATGTCTGTTGTTTTGTTCACGCATCGTTGTCAATATAATGAAATTTGATGTGACTGTCGTACAATGAGAGGTTTAGCTAGCTAAAAAAACAAGTTCAATCCAATATTTTCTACTTAAGAAAATACCTGTACCAAGTCGGCAATATGACAGTTGTTATCCGTTCGTTTGATGTGTTTGAACTTCTGATTTTGCCATTAGATTAGGGACTTTCCGTTTTGAATTTTCCTAAGAGTTCAGTATTTTTGTGATTTTACTTCTTGTTTGTACTGTCAGTAGAATGTTTTCCTTTTATGTGTTAGCCTTTCTGAACTAAAATTCCTCTCTGACACAAAAAAATATCAAAATTAACTTCATTATCTGATAAATGATATATTAAAAGTTAATATCTTTTTAATCTATAGTTGTTTTGAAGCTCAAAAACAATAGCTACTTTAAAGGGTAATGATGTTAGTTTTATAGAACATGATCAAAATCACAAGTAATTAGTAATTAGTCATTAGTGATTGCTTCCAAATGGGGCTAAAATGTTAATTCAACACATATTTTAAGTATACAAGTTTTAGGTGTGTTAATAATTGTCTAACTGCATGAACTGCAATTTTGCGCCTGTCCCAAGTCAGGAGCCTCTGGCCTTTGTTAGTCTTGTATGATTTTAAATTTTAGTTTCTTGTGTATAATTCGGAGTTTAGTATGACGTCCATTATCACTGTACTATTATGCATATTTTAGGGGCCAGCTGAAGGACACCTACGGGTGCGGGAATCCTCGCTACATTGAAGACCCATTGGTTGCCTTCGGCTGTTGTTTGCTCTATGGTCGGGTGGTTGTCGCTTTGACATATTCACCATTTCCTTTCTCAATTTTATACAAAGCATCATAGATTTATTTATAAATATCCTTCTTATGTTAATAAAAACATATTTCAGTATTGACTCTAGTGTTTGCAACAGGTTTCAGAAAAAAACTGCAAATAAAATCATCATTTCCTCATTGCCAGGCTTGAGCAACAGCATAGTAACAAAGACGTCTTGTACATTATGTCTTTTACAGAAAGCTTGGTGTTTGTAAACTATCTTTTATCATATGCTGTTTCTTTGGTGCTTCCTCGATGTCGTCCTGAATTTGATTCTGGCGTTAACACGTTACAATAAATCAATCATTCAAATGGCTAGTTATGATTTTGAATTTTTAAATACTTGGCACTTTTAACTGATTTTAGTTATAAATATTTAAATTCATCTAATGGAACAATTTGTTTTATCTCACATGCGTAAAGGTTTTTAATTGGCAATTCAACATCGATTGCAAAGGTAATGTGTCCCTTTAGTACTTAATGCATTACATAAATGATTGCATGTATTGTTTCTTTGAGGAAGAGCTCCTTTCGTGTAATAACATCAACATTAAACAAATAATATATTATGCAATTTTCATTTCTGCAAGGACATTTCACATGGATAAGCAAATGTATATAATGATTTTATTGACTAACTACAACGCACCAGAACAGGGATTTTGTTATCACTTACATTAAAATAGGTATGTTTTATTTCATTTCGTCTTGATTGGTAAATCAAAGTGATTCATATGCTTTTGACATTTATTTCCGATGAAAATACTATACACATTATTTCATTTTCTGGTTCTTTCCAGTAGATCTCTTTTTTTATCATTTAGCTCATAACGTGTCTACGTATCTGAAACCCTTTCTTTTAAATTGATTTGTTTTGGCGTTCCTGGTAATGGTAAATAAGGTATTACGTTTGAGAAATCTTACAAGAATTGTTCCATTCATTCAGAATAATACTGAATAAAATATAAACATGTGGCATAGTTTGCTGATTTAACACACAAAAAAGGAAAATGATAAGAAGACAATAACAATCAAAACCAAGGAGTAAACAAAGACTCACAAAACCAAAAGACATTAGGTGCCACATGTGGAACAGGATCTGCTTTCCCTTCCGGAGCACCTGAGATCACACCTAGTTTTTTGGTGGGGTTCGTGTTGTTTATTCTATAGTTTTCTATGTTGTGTCGTGTGTGCTGTTGTTTGTTTGTCTTTTTCATTTTTAGCCATGGCGTTGTCAGTTGTTTTAGATTTATGAGTTTGACTGTCCCTTTGGTATCTTTCGTCCCTCTTTTACATCAACAGTTATAAACTACAAATAAGAAATAACACGAACTCTACTAAAACCTGGGAGTGAACTCAGGTGCTCCGGAAGGGTGAGCATTTCCTGCACCGTATACGGCAGCCGGCGTGTTATTTTTTTGTTCAGTTCGGTAAGAAGGTAAGCATGTGTTGTACACTAAAGCGTACGGTAACCATCTGCTAATAAAAACAAAACATTGGCAGTTTCTGGCAAACATATAATGTTTTCTATGCGTATTAAATTGTTAAATAAACTCATCAAAGATACCAGGATTGCAATTTTATATTAATGTTTAGTTAAGTACATTATTGTACGATAGAGCGTTTATTATGGTATAACAGAAATGTATTGTTGATAAACAAAATCAAAATATAAACCCGAAAAATCACATTTAGAATGATAAAAAGTACTTTTTTCCTTGTCAGATAATCAACAACTTCTATACCAGAAGATTCGGTAAGAAGGTAGAGAAAGAAAAAGAATCGACGTATAAATACAAAAACCTGATCAAAGATACCAGGATTGTTATTGTATGCACCAGTCGCGCGTTTCGTTTATAAAAGAATCACAAATGACACTCGAATCAAAACAATATTTTTTTTTAAATACATACATGTAGTTCAACAACACAACGAGTGCCTCATCTGCAGCAGGATTTGCTTACCTTTCTGAGTACTATATTGCTCTAACTTTTTAACTTTCTAACTATTTCGATCTGTGTGTCACTGATGAGTCTTATGTAGACGAAACGCGCGTCTTGTGTACACAAATATAAGCCTGGTACATGTGATAACTATTTACACCACTGGGTCGATGCCACTACCGGTGGAAGTTTCGTTTCCGTAGGTATAATCAGCGTTGTTGTCTGCACTTCGGTGTTGAAATGAATATCAATTATATGTTAAATGTTTGCAAATGTTTGAATTTTTAGAAATACTAAGGATTTCTATATCCTAGACATAAATTACCTTAGCCGAATTTGGCACAACCTTTTTTAAATTTTGGGTCCTCGATGCTCTTCAACTTTATACTTGTTTGGTTTTCTAACTATTTTGATCTGGCCGTCACTGATGAGTCTTATGTAGACAAAACGCGCGTATCACATTATGAGCCTGGTACCTTTGATAACTAATTATCGGGTTTTGCCATGGCGTTGTCAGTTTATTTTCGATCTTCAGTTTGAATGTTCCTTTGGTATCATTCGTCTTTCTTTCATAATTGAAACTCTGCATGAATATTTCGTATAAATTGAACGATAAAGTGTACAGCTTGATAAATTATTTAAACGTTCACATGGAAAGGGAATTACTTTCATGCAAATGTAAACGAAGTGGTTTGTTGACTGTAGAAACCTTTAAATAGTACTTCATAGATATCAGACAATGATCAAATCCTAAACCCAGATTTAAATTAATATTGAGCTATTAAAAGTTTTAGTCGTTATTAACACAAAGTAGTAAGAATATATTATAACGTTTATGAAAACAAACAAGACATTATACATATAGACATTTCGCGTATTTACGTATGAGATTTCTTTAAACAATTGAATACAATAGATATTTTGTTGTGAACTTATATCCAGTTTGGGTCATTTAACATAATTCCAAGATGTAAGTCAATTTTATATATAATCATCACTTATACAAGGATCATGTTCTTGGACAAGTAAGTTTGTTTTATGTCTAATGCTTTTAAAACTATTTATATCTATTCAATGTTCCTGCTTCTATATTCAATTTGCACAGCTTTTTAGCACTATGAATGGTAAACAGAAATGCAATACAAGAATAATGTTGTGACATGATTAGTTTTACTAGACTACGCTTAAGTCCTTGTCTAATAACAACAAACTAAAACAACGAGGCACTGACGGTGTGCAAGACACGGGAAAGACAAAATGACATCTTTCTCTTGGTTAATCATATGTTTTAAAAAAACAATCCGCGAACCCGCCCCCTCCCCTTTACATGTGTGAATAAGCAAAATGACATTAGGTTGCATGAAGTTAAAACGCAAGACAAAACGGTAGGGGTAAATTTCCTTGAATTACCTTTAATAAAGGTCATTTTCAAAAGATATTCAATATAAACTATAATTTACAATTACTATAATTGAGTGTCCCTCTAGAATATTTCGTTCCTCTTTTACAGTCATACAGGTTGATGTGCACCCTTTAGGGAATCTCATAACATTATGGCTTATTTTTATTCATGTGACTCTATTATAGATGCTTAGAGCTACCATATAACTGCAAATTTGGCATTTGTTTTTATTAAGAACACAGTTCAGAAGGTACTTTTATCAACAACCCAAGTTGGTGAAGTTGAAATCGGGCCTTCGTCATTTTACGGACCCAATCACCAGTTGATTGGCCGTTATGGAATATCCGTTTCAAAGATAATAGCGGATATGTTCCTTATGTCGACCTCTTTCTCTTTTCATCAATGTGACCTACCGAATTAAACTTACGGATTTGAACGGGTTTGAACTAACATGAGCATCACAACGGGTGCCTGATGTTGGGCAGAATCTGTTTACTCTTCAGGAGCACCTGATATCATCACCAGTTTATGGTGAGGTTCGTGTTGCTTAGTCTTTATTCTATGTTTTGTTTTGTGTACTATTGTTTGTCTGTTTGTCTTTTTCTTTTTTAGTTATGGCGTTGTCAATTTATTCTCGATTTATGAGTTTGAATGAACCTCTGGTATCTTTCTCTCCACTTTTATTAAGTTTTGTTTTTATTTCTTTTGGAACAAATAAATATATTGTGGTCAGTGGTGTATGTCGCTGCAAAATTTCCATAGCCAATTGTCTTCCACACGTTTGATGCAGTAACGCTGACTAGCAACATGAATTTATGGAAATATGTGTATATCAAGGTTTAAAGATATATAAACTATAACACTTAACAGTAAAAAAAGGACGAACAATACCAGAAGGACAGTCAAACTCATAAATCGAACATAAACTGACAACGCCATGGCTAAAAATTAAAAAGACAAACAGACAAACAATAGTACACATGACACAACATCGAAAACTAAAGAATAAACAACACGAACCCCACAAAAAACTTGGGGTGGTCTCAGGTGCTCCGGAAGGGTAAGCAGATCCTGCTCCACATTGGCACCCGTCGTGTTGCTTATGAGATAACAAATCCGGTAAATAGTCTAATTCGGTAGGTCACATTTATGAAAGGGAAGGGGATTGTAGTTACGACGTAAGGAACATATCCGATATCATTTGTGAAACGGTTATTCCATAACGGTCAACCAACTCGTAATGGCGTCCGTAAAATTTACGAAGAGATGATTTCAACTTCACCATTTGGAACTCTTGATTTAATAGCTTCCTTGTTAGCATCAACCCTCTATCACGAAAATCATGATAAGAAATGCAAGCACGGGAACATCGTATCAATTGGGAAATATATACACCTTATGCAGGTGCTGCTGGAATTTTGTTACTTAGAAATGGATAGTTCACAACTGGAAAGCTGAAATCATCTCTCTTGTCGTAAAGTTTTGTTTTCAATCGACCCTCATTATCAATTTTTAGATGTAAGTCAAGATATGAAGCCGACTTAACTGTATCTAATGTATCCTTTATCTCTAGTTTAATGGGATGCGTTCGACATAGTCACCAAATTTAGAATTATTTAGTGAAAGAATATCTTCTATATAGCGAAAAGTGAGTTAAAGGATATTGCTAACTTCATATCTTTCTTCATAAGAAGTTTCTGTATGAAGTCAGTCTCATAATAATAAAGAAACAAGTTGGCATGAAGAGGGTCACAATTCGTTCCCTTTGGAATGCCGATAGTCTGTTGAAAATTTTTTGTTTGAATCAGAGTGATCCTTTACAAAGTAGAATTTATCCCTTCCTAAAACAAGATACTTGTATCTTCGATAGTCATTCTTTTTTATGAAACAAAGCAGTACCAACTCTTTCAATTTGTCTTTTAGTTTGGAATGTGGAATACTTATATAAAGTGTAGAAAAGTCAAATGTTTTAAGGTGTAACACCACTAATTCAGGCCCGGCCAGAAAGCACATACCAGAAAGTAGTACATATTTAACACAAAATAGTTCCTACGCATGGACATAAATTATAATATATTTAGAATATTTTATTAATTTTGGTATCAAATGAAAGCTGCATGACTGGTGATCATTGCAGAACAATTTTTGACTGATAAATTTGAATAATAAAAAAATGGCATGAAATTTAAAAAAGAGGGTAAATTTTGCCTTTTGTCAGATCGGAAGTACCTGTTTTGGTACATCCGAAGTTCCGGAAACCAGTTCTTTCTTATATGCAATGTAAGGTATGTTGATTTTTTCAGTACAGGACACCAGAAGGTGTTGCTTTGACATGCAATGATTGTCACTTTATTTGAACTTAAGATAAAAGAGCTGTGACCACTCGAAATTGACGAATTTAACATAGAAAGCAATGGGGCCATTAATTAGTGGTGTACTTCCTATTACAGAGAATCACCAGAAATCCAATTTTTAGAGGTTGTACCTATTCCAATGAAAATAAGTACAATTTGATGTTAGTAATCATGTTTAATCATCTTTTTTGGGTCAACCGTCCTGCTTATGGGAAATTTAAGCTCTTAGATTGGCATACTCAAGTATGTTAGCCTTTTATGGTCATACAGCATGCATGCAGTTAAGACTTGACTCCAAGTTCTTATTTTTGCATTTTTTCTGATTGAATTCAATAAAACAAGTATTTTATGACTTGTATATGGAACAAAATAGCTCTTGGTCAAAATAATCTTATG
Source organism: Mytilus galloprovincialis (assembly GCF_965363235.1). Taxonomy (NCBI): domain Eukaryota; kingdom Metazoa; phylum Mollusca; class Bivalvia; order Mytilida; family Mytilidae; genus Mytilus; species Mytilus galloprovincialis. The sequence continues at coordinate 20,486,333 of NC_134845.1, forward strand.
ATTTTTCAAGTTTTTTTGTTTTTCTTATGGTAGCCTTTTACAATCAAGGCAAATGGTACATACTCATATAAGAATTCTAAAATCTCACTGTACATGCAATTTTGAACCAGTTTAGCAAGTAATCTAGCTGAGGGATATATAAATTGCTTTTATTAATCTATGTTTGACCACAGAATTATGGCATATACAAAAAAAAGCCCTTTTCCAGTTTCAAGAAAAAAGGGGGGATAATTTCTCATTTATGTCTTAAGTTTAAACTGATATATTTTTATTTAATGAAGAACCTCTGATAAAAATATGACTATTAGCAAGCACATAGCTTTCCTAATAGAAATTGATAAAAAAAAAAAACAATAATATTGAGAATAAAAAAGGTATATTGGCCAATGGTAATATCCATATGCAGTTTTCTTTGAATAACCCATATGTTACTACATTTGTACCAGTCCAATTTGAGCTTAAAATTAATAAAATAGTATTGGGACTAAAGCTTTATATGTTTTTTTATTGCTTGAAATAGATCATAGAATGAAATAAAGTAATGCTCAAGTCAATATATCAAGTTTGGTTCTGTAAAGGATGTACTTAGGTGAGGTTAGGTGAAAATTAAGAAAATAAGAAATTAAAATTGATACTATAAGCTGGTAGAGCATTAATTAAGGATAAGCTAAAATATTGATAGGTCATGGACCTCCTTTTCGAGATATTTGAGATTTAAAATATGGTGGGTAAAGGCTGACTCGGACTTTTACCTTATATTTGCATTGGTATTATTCGGGTCTTAAAACAAAAGAACGAAAATCAAGAATCTTCTAAAATTTTGGTAAATGACCTTTCATGAGCTATCAAGTCTTATATGAAAAAATAAATGGGTGTTATGGGGCAAAATATTTAACATTGTATGGTATGGAAAAACACCAATGAGTCCGAACATTTGACACAAATTCCAAATCCTCACCTAAGTACATCCTTTATACTATTACAAGATGAAATAGAGTGATATTGTATGTAAAAGATCTTTGGAATTTTTAAGTATCAACATCTGATTCACGCCACCTGTAGAATAGGTAGTTTTACAATAACTTTGAAGCCCGTCTTAGATTGCTGATTAAATAGATGTTAATAATTTAGAAAGAGGTTTCGTGGGGCACTTGGAAGACCCAGTAATATACCGTTGTTTGTAAGGATGCTTATACAGTTTATGTATCCAATACAGTGATGGAAGATCCAGTTCATCATCTTTTGTTAAAATTCCAAAGGAACATAGAACAGACCCATTATTATCCAGGATTTCCTCTTTGGTAAGTGTCGTGAGGGTATATGTTGGGTTTCCAAGTGAATTATCAATAACTTATTCGTTTATCAAGCAGTTAATGTAATGAGTTGTACATACAAAAACGATGTTGTTTGTGGTTTTATCTGCTGGGACAACAACATATTTGTCATGAAGGTAGGATAAGTTGTTTTGCAATATTAGAGTCTTTGAAGATTGACGTATTATGGGCATTGATAGACCCATTCATTTTCTTAATTCTGATTTGTATCAACGACCTGATTGCCCTAATTCATTCGGAAAATGTGTCTACATCTTCCTCCTCACTCAGCCCATTGCATGGCATAATCCTCGACTGCATCCATAATTTTTTTTAAGTTTTTCCAATTGATGGATTTCGGCTCACGATATTTTGGACCTTTCGATAACACATTCCGTAGGGAAGTGTTATTAACAATGTTGAGGTCACCGGTAATAACGTGGCCAGCCGGATCATATGTGAATTGGAAGTACCACAAGTGAAATCAGGAGGTTTAGACTTGAAGTCGTCAATACTGAGATCCTGCAAAACGTGTTTGTAATTGAATATTTTAGTTGCAACAGGTTTGGTATAGGTAAAAAAATGATTTGTCCAGACTGGTCATTGAAATAAGGAGGTATTTTCGATTGAACTAAATTATGGTGAAGGATATTGCCTAAGTTGACGCCATCGAGACCCTTGTTGGCAAAGGAAAGATTAAGAATAGAGTTTTTCCTCTTTTTCATCTTTTCCAATGCAGACTTGCTTAAAAAGTCTGTGACTTGCAATATCCGAAATTATAACTGTAAGTTTGTAATGGTTTGAATGAAGGTTTGTGACATTGGTATACAAACATAAATGGAACAGAAGATGAAGTTTTGAAAGGGGTAATGATTAAAGGTTTGTGCGAATGTGATGAATACCTAACGACTTTTGTATAAATGGCAGCAGGTCATTAATAGAGACATCATGCATAGTAGGTGATGTATAATGACCATTACCATGACAGTAAGTTAGACTTTTATACTTTTCTGACTTATTTCCATAGAAACACAAAACGATAACAGGGAAATAGGCTCTTTCTTCAAATGGTATCGGTTAAACAGTACATTCAAAAACTGAAAACAAATAAATCAATAAGAACGAATCAAAGATATATTATTAAGGTCTTTCGTCTACGTGAAATCCGAAATCCGAAATAATGAAATCCTACACAGCCTCATCCGGTAATAGGTCAAAATGAGGTCTATCGATGGTCAATATTTAGTCTTGATGACTCCAATAGAAACGAGGGAAGGGCATGTCAATATATTGCTGGAAGAAGAAAAAACAAGAAGTTCTTTCCTCACGTAGGGCAAAGACCTTAACAATAAGGTCTTTCCCCTACGTAAGGAAAGACCATTGTTAAGGTCTTTCCCCTACGTGAGGAAAGACCTTCTTGTTTTTTTTTTTTTGTTGTTTTTTTTTGTGTAGGATTTCATCATCCCCTTTATGAGTTATATCCCCTTGAAGCAATTGCTATTATTTGCAATTTTCTTAAAAAGTATTAGAGAAAGAATAGAATTGAAAATGGCAGCATGTACAGGAACAGATGGCAATGTTAATAAACATAAAAAATAAGAAGGTAATTTGCCCTGATAAAGAGTTATTTCCCTTGAAAAATTAAACATTTTCCGAAAAAATTATGTTCCGAGAACTGGAAGTCGTAAAGACATGGAACCTTCACAAATATTCTTTAATTCACGTGACCTTTAATTTGTATCCAAGGTTAAAGGTCACTGAGTGCAAAAAAAGATACGCTTCAATTTCAAGCTGACATATTAAGAAAACGATAAGAGTTTGCTGCGTACATTCTGCGTATGAAATGTTCTTCTTGACGTGCTCTACATTTTATACCAAAGCTCAAAAATGTCCGACCGTCTGTTCAAAAGTTACGTCAACATAACTGTTAAAACTATAGTAACATGTGTATATCTTTTATAAGGTAACGGATATCAACCTACTATAATCTTTAAAGATGATCAGTAATTCAAGACCTTCAATTTGGGGTCATAATGAAATTTAACCTTGACCTTCAAAGTGTACTTTGACCTTGACCTTGTAATATTTGAAAGGTTAAGTGGTCCTGAGTTGAATAGTGGTAGTCCCATGTCTCTACGACTTCCGGTTTTCAAGTTTGGTATTGCATCATATATTTGATGATTCATTGTGACCTTTATGAACTTCGAAATTGTCCCAAATCTTTTTCTACAATGTTGTCCTTTAACTGTCGATCATTTATCATTTAACAGATGTGAGATAACTATTGTCGTTTTAGAAATAATGCAGTTTGAAATTTTGTGAGCGGAGGCATGCATTTTTGAATCAAAAACAGCTTACCACATGAATTTTTCAGAAATTGAAGAGTTTGACATGACTATATGTTTGACGAACTACCAAAAACTTTCAATAAAAAACTAAGAATAAAGTCAATTTGAAATTTTCATCTCTTACATTGACTTTGTAAGTTCCATAAGTTCTATTTACATAATTGATATTGTATCATTTTTGGCACTTTGTCGAATGGGGTCATTTAATATATCAAATTGAAGGTCTTTATAAGCTCTACTCAAAAATGAAAATTTCAAACCCCTTTTTCATCACAGTAGGAAGGGTGGGGTCATTTAGTGCAAAATTTCAAACTTTTCAGATAATTAGGTTGTCGCATAATGAAAGTCCATAAGCGTACATTCCAAATATCAAATTGACGTCCCCAAAAAATGAGATGGATGGGGTTATTAAGTGCAAGAAATAATTTTTTTTAGAATATGGTATTGTCGCATTTCAAATGAACGGTAATCAAGTCTACATTACAAATATCATACTTTGGATCTCAGAAAATTTATGTGGATGGGGTCATTAAGTGTAAAAAGTGAAAAATTTCATAAGGTATGCTTGTCGTCTATCAAATGAAAGGTCGTAAAGAGTACATTACAAAAACACCACATTTACAGGAAAGACCTTTCAATTGTTTTACAAACAATTGAGATACTAGTGGATTTTTTTTTCGTTTTTTCTTTTCTTCCAGCATTTTTTTGGCATGCCCTCCTACCGCTTTTATTGGAGTTATCAATACCAAATTTGAACCATCAATAGACCTCATCATGATCTTTTACAAGATGAACTTTTGTAGGATTTCATCATCCCCTTTAGAAGTTATCTTTTTTTTAATGAATTTTTTCAACATGCCCCCCCCCCCCCCCCTCATTTTTTTTTAAAAATATCATGACTTTATTTGGACAATAGGTCGATCTCATCATGATGTATTACCATATGAGGCTGCATAGGATTTCGTCATACCCTATGAGAGTTATATCCCCTTAAAGCAAATTCTTTCCTTTGCATTTTTCTAAAAAAAGTATTTGAGATAGAATCGATTTGAAAACGGCAACATGTACAAGAACAGATGGCAATGTTAATGAACATATACAACCATTTTGTTATAAACCCTGATAAGGAGTTATTCCCCTTGAACAATTGTACACAATTTTTGAAAAATTGCATTTTAAAAACCGGAAGTCGTAGAAATTTGGGACCTACACCAGTAATCTTAAGTTCACGTGACCTTCAATTTGCACTCAAGGTCAAAGGTCACCGAGTGCAAAAAAAATTACACTGTAATTTGAAGCTTACATATTAAGAATTAGAGTTTGATGCATACATACTGTTTATAAAATGTTTCTCTCGACGAGCTCTACATTTTATACATTAAGCTCAAAAATGTCCGACCGTCTGTTCAAAACTTACAGAACACAGTTCTAGATCCATGCACAAGAAAGTGAAAATTTCATATCTTCTCTCAATTATAAAATGGTTAAGTAGTGCTATAAATCAGTCATTTCATACTCATAAGGGACCGATAATATTACTTAACTAACAGATGTTTTAAACACAAAATTGTAAAACTTTGAAAGTTTTAGGAAAATGCACAGGCACATTTTGGGTTGACCCTCCCCCCTTTTTTCTAAATTTAAAAAAAAATAAAATTTGGAAATAGTCTTTGATGTATCCTGCCTTTCAAGATTTATTTGAAAACTAATTATTTTTATATATGGTTTTTGAATTATTTTAATCTTGCAATTTATTGAAAAAATTAAATTTTATGATAAAATCAAAATCACATATATATATAATGAAAAAAACAGATACATTTCTTGATTAGTATTGTGTATTTCATTTTTATCCATTCTTGCAACAATTGTCACCTATAGATCGAGAGAGAAACCATGTAGTGTCTGTGAACTAACATAATATAATTGATGTGACAGTTTAATTTGAAAATATGGTGTTTTCTAAGTGGTGCAGGAGATAAGTTCACTTTTTATTCGACATCATTTTGATGCAAATTCTTGGGCTTAGTTCATAGACTAAACAATGAAAAAAATCCAAAAAATCAATTTGAAATTTTCATGCATTGACTCTGTAAGTTTCATACCTTCTATTTATATAGTTGATATTGCATCATTTTTGGCACTTTGTCAAATGGGGTCATCTGATATATCAAATTGAAGGTCTTAATAAACTCTACTTAAAAATGAAAATTTTAAACCTCTTTTTCATCCCAGGGGGAAAGGTGGGGTCATTTAGTGCAAAAAAAAATAATTTCTCAGATGGTAAGGTTGTCGCATATCAAATGAAAAAACATAAAGCGTACATTTCAAATTTCAAATTGATGGGGTCATTGAGTGCAAAAAACATTTTTTTCTTTTAAGATAGGGTTGTTGCATATCAAATGAAAGTTCATGATGTGTACATTTGAAATATCAAATTCCCGACCTCCAAAAATTAGTTGGATAGGATTGTTAAGTGCAAAAATCAAACTTTCTAGAACACGGCGTTGTCGCATATCAAATGAAAGCTCATCAACTATGTGTTACATATATCATACTTCCGATCTCAAAAATGTAGGCGGATGAGGTCATTAAGTGTAAAAGGCGAAAAGTTTCAGAAGGTATGCTTGTCGTATATCAAACGAAAGGTCGTACAAAGTACATTACGAAAACATCACTTTTACAGGACAGACCTTTCAATTGTTTTACAAACAATTGAGATACTAGTTCACCATTTTGATTAGTTTAGTTTCGATCGCCTGATTTAAATCGTGCAATATAATTTAAAATGATCATTAAATACGCTTTTGATACTGACAACAATGGTCATATTGGACAATATAAATGAGATTTAAATTGACTTCTATATCAAGCAGCTTATGGGAAAGCAGTCGCTTTGTTAAATATGAAAAATAATTGTGAACTATTCAAATACAATTACAAATGACAAATTGTCAATTAATAGATTTTATAATACCGAGATTATGAATTACATTTAAAAGATCAACGCTGTATGCTAAATAGCTTATATATAATATAGATATTAATTCACTGTACAGAATATATACCTATTTATAGAACGATTAATAAAAGTAAAATGTAAAATCTTTTAAAACGTTTGCCGTTCGCTCTTTTTACTTCCTGGTGACGTCAATATAAGTGTGAGTCTTGTTTATGGTTAGATAGTAAACTCAGGATAATTTTACCATTCAAGTTACAAAGTATTCTACTATTTGTAAGTATTTTGACATTATTTTTTTAACCATAGAAATGAATTGCTCGATTTTTTTTTAACTTTCTCTCCTTCGTAATGTTATATATGCAACATATTCAATATTCAGTATATCTTAATGTACCGTTAACATTGAAAGACACTGACATAAAACCATAAATCATAAATCATAAACGGATAAAATTAAACAACTTAGACCTTTTAGGGAACACATTGTTTTGTGACAAACAAACTTTCCAGTGAAATTAAACAATTTAAAAGACACGTTTAAACCGGAAAAATCACACTGGTGAAATAAGCTGTTGACTAGCAATTATTTACACCCAATGAACTTATCTTTATTGAAATCAGCTCAGCTCATTTATAAGGGTTTTACTGTTTTTTACAAAGATTGTCTTTAAGAGTACATTTTGTTTAATTGTTTGCTTCAAAGTAGAATAATTCCCTTTTTTTACATGTATGCGCGTAAAAAAATCATTTTGATTAAATGTGAGGCAAATTTAATAAATAGCCAACCTAAAACATCGCCTACTTTCTGTGTTAGCTTCTACAAAAAAATGTGTGCTATCTGTTGAAATAGCTTGAAGTGTTTTGCGCTGTATATCTATATTTCAAGATGAAACACATTGACCTCCCCTTTAAAAGTTCATAGATTTTTGGGGGGGGGGGGACAATGACTAATAGGAATAGTAGCATTATATTTCAAAAGCTTTAATAATATGTTGAATTGATTGATAATTTAAAAAGTTATATTAAAAGTATGATCATAATTGGGAACATTCAATTATGATGTTATTGTTACGCCATAACAATGTGGTTATTGATATATGTCATACAATCTCGTGATTGCCATTTGATAAAAAAATTAAACATCTGTTTAATTTTTAAAATTGCTGATGAAATCAAAAATTGATAAAACAGCCTTAATTTGAACTGCTGATACAACTTTTAATGCGTTTTAGTTAGTGTATGTTAACTTAATTAGGGTTATATCTTGTCTCTTTATTTTTAATATATACCATCTTTTTTGGTAGGACTATAACGTTTCACTGCTGTTCTATGAGCTATGAATATTAAATCATATTAAGTTGTGATGTTATAGTATTACTATTGTTTCAGATAAGGGCGAAGTTTGGTACCTATTAAAACGTTTAAACCCACTGCATATGTTTGTACCTGTCCTAAGTCAGGAATCTGAAACTAGTATTTAGTAGTTGTCGTTTATTGCAATTTGATGTGGTTCATAAGAGCTTTTCGTCTCTCGTCTGGTTTTCCCGTTTGAATGGTTTTACACATGTCAATTGTGGGGCTCTTTATCCCTTGCTGTTGAGTGCGAGCCAATGCTCCGTACTTTGATCTTTAATGGTTTACTTTCACAAATTGTTACTTGGATGAGAGAGTTGTCTCATTGCCATTCATACCACATCTTCTAATATATAATGCCATGAAAGATTTATAAATCACATCGATATAATATATACATATGAATAACAGGAGATGTTGGGAGTATGCATTAGAACAGCACAACTAACTGTAAAGATAACATGTTTTTCGTTCTATGGTGTCAGTAATTATAAACATTGATTGTCACATGAATTAACCTTGAAGTTTTGATTGCATTCGTTTTATAAAGACTTATCTTCGCTCGTTTATGAATACACTCTGACTCGTCTCCCTAACCATTTGCAGATTTAGCTTGAACTTGTGTTTATATCACAAATTCTGACTAAATACTACAAAAGAGGAAAGGAAGGGCTCGGGTTTAACCCGTCAGTATATCACAAATTGTATCTTAATCGCCAAGGGTGGATTTTAACCCTTTAACATGTCACTAATAATAGCTTAATCTGCCAAGGATAGGGAGTGTAGGTCATAATGTCACCTTTGGCCATGTCACAGATATTAGACTTGTCTGTCATGGTTGGAGAAGAGGGGGTTTGATCGTTACTCTTACTCACGTTATAAATTCTGGCTTCATTAACCAAGTGCTTAGAGAAGAGGACAGGGTCGATGTTCTTGCCAAGGCTTGCGAAGATGGTTCCCTTTCATATCAACTATAAAACTAACCAAATTTCAATTATTTATAAAAAACAAAAAAAGATATGGTATGATTGCCAATGAGACAAATCTTTACAAAAGACCAAACGGCACATAAATTAACAACTATAGGTCATCATATGGTATTCAACAATGAGCAAAGCCCACACCGCATAGTCAGCTATAAAAATCCCCGAAAGACAAATGTAGATAATTCAAACAAGAAAACAACGGCCTAATTTATGTACAAAAATAAACGTGAAACAAATATGTAACACATCAACAAACGACAACCACTGAATTACAGGCTCCTGCCTTGGGACAGGCACATATAAGAATGTGGCGGGGTTAAACATGTTGGGGGATCCCAACCCTTCTCCTAACGTGGGATATTGATGTTTAAGTACAACATAAGAACGAACTATAAAAATCAGTTGAAAAAAACTCATCAGATGGATACAAGCAGAAATATATATACAAAAACACAGAGGGGACGTGGACAGGTACTTGAATAACCTAACAACAAAAAGCAATAAGTACAGATCTGAGAGTACTCGCAGTTACTGACAGCAAGTTCAAAGCCTCTTGTACACTACCCACGCAAATTTCATTAACACCAATTTCACGTGAATTTCACCTCAAACGAGCTTATACGTGAATCTCACGTGAAATGTTTTATGTGAATTTCATATGAGATTCATGTGAAATTCATGTGAGAAAATGTTGCCTGTGTAGACAAACGACGTCCTTAACTTGAATATTCCACTAGTAAAAATTGACTACTAGATAAAAAAAAAAAAAAAAAAAAGGAACAAAATGTGCCGAAATATTCATTTAATTTTAATTCTGGTGTCTATGATGAGTGTATTTGTAAGATTTTATTGTTATTAACGTTTAGCACAACTACCATGAGTCAAAAGTGCAATATTAAATATACTAGTTAGTCTGTAGATACTGTGGATTCATTTATATCGTGGATACCAATGTTCGTGGATGAAGAAAAACTTATATATGCGTAGATATTAAATTGTGTGGCTTTGCCAAAGTCTGAATACAAACCTTCAGAAAATTTGTAAACCAGTGTTTTAACTCTACCAACGAAATCCACGGAAATTGGTACAAAAAGTAATAAAAATAAATCCACAGTACACGATGGCTACAACAAATCCAGGCCTAAAACAGGTCTTGGGAAAGTTGCACCATATTTGAAACATAGGAAAACACAAATGTTAAGATGAAACAATGAACAAAAGAACCAATGAAATCACTCATTCATTATAGAAAAATGTCACCCAGTTTTTAAAATAGTGTTACATGTAGCAGTTTATTTTTTAAAACCTTTTTACTACAAAAGTATAACAATAATAAATCACAATATACAATACCGACTACTTCTGCTAATTTATTTTTGTAAATAAAAATCTTCTGCATTCACCCTTTTGCACTACTTTCCTACTTCAAATAAATGTTTGACACCAATGTAATTTAAAAAGAGTTCCGATACAACTCGATTATAGGGCTTATAGTAAAATCCTGAAGTGGGCGTTCTTTTGCTATAATTCGTTCTCCCTTTATCAATAGCGTCTGAATTGACCAACATATTGATACATTACAAATATATAAATATTTGAGTACGATGTCAATTGGAGACAGGTAAAAAATTGACCTTATCGATATATCACTTCATTAATTGATATTTATTCATTAACTTTATAAATATGTTAGTTTATACAACAATGTCGTGGTACCTTCAAAAGAAAAAGGTCACATTGGTTTTTCCTGTATACTGTCCTATTGAGATATCATAAATGTTTTCCATTTTCAGAAATAACATGACAGAGTCAGGAATGGTGTGCAAAATGAACATTTTGCTAATAGCTTGTATCCTGAGTTTCTCTCGATATTTTGTTATGGGATTGAATCAAACAGAATTTCAAAGGTAGGTTGGGTAGATTATGTATCTCAGTATGTTGGACTGTAAAAATATCTATATATTTCCACATCTTAGTCCAAATTAAATGATGATATCAACTGTACCGATTTTATTGCATAAGATACGAATTTTGATAATTAAAATCAAAGTGTTTTAAATCCAAAATTGTTAAATAATTGGACAAAATTTAATGAATATTTCATGATTATGTACTTTGAAAACAAATGAATACATCTTGGGTTTTTTTTATCATTTTCCATCGGAATTGTGTTGTACAGTCATTCCCAAAAAATGGGTACAATTCGAATGTAGACACTGTTAAAAAATAAATTTCAACTGAGCAGAGAGAGAGTGTTGTTTTCTTCTGTGTCTATATCTAGTCTGTCATTTTTTTAATTTTTACTTACACCATTTTAGTTGTTTTCTAGTTTTAGCATTTTTTGTAAGACAAGGTAAGTATGAACGTATCGGAGGTTAGTGTTGTATAAAGTCATCTTAAAAATTGCATTAGAGAAAAACACAAGATTTAAATCCAGGCTCATGTGAAATGGGTTACATTTACCACCATAGCAAACTGATTTATACGTATTATTCTGTATATATTGAAAGCAAATACCAATTTTAAGGTCTGAATTAATATAGTGTTTAAAAAATAATTCAAATAAGTAGTTTTCACAACTTATTTAGTAATAAATTTAAACTAATGAAATGTTATGCTGTATAATATTTTAGTTTCATAATACAGCTTTCCAGGAAAAACCCTATTATTTATGTTTTGAATCACTTGTATGCATTTTTTATGCTTGTATTAATCCACACCCCCATCTTTGTTACGGAGGTTGCTATCAAACCAGTATCTGAATGCTGATACATAGTAACACTTAACTCTTTAATACTAGATTTTCTAAACAATGTATTGACATTACAAACTTAAAAACTGTTTTCTATCAAGTTATATGTTTCTTTTAGTCAAATTGACTTGTTCGTGTCAAAATCTCCGTAACGATTCATGAACTTTCACTCAAAAATATGTTTTACCTAAACCGAATACTGTTCAACTTAATTTTATTAGCTCTATACAGATAATGTCATCTTCCTTCACACCATAATGTATGTATTATACTCAACTATGAAGTTTTGGAGTCAAAATAGTTTCATTTCGAAAATTTCTATCCTCCGTAACGACATTTAAAACCTCCATAACGGACAATTCCAGTTCTTACCAACAGGAAACATATAAATGAATGTAAATATTGGAATTAAATGACAAACAAGACAACAGAATTAAACATTTTTCTTAGTAAATCGTTATCTAAAAAGAGTAAAGTCCTGTTAGAGAAAAAAAACTTTTTTTCCTTAAATTTCTATCCTCCGTAACGTAAATCAATGATGTCGTCTATGATTGACATCACCTTTTGATTTTTATTAGTGATAATTGATGAACTGATTTGGTATCTATAACAATGTACAAGAATTTCAATTGGTATGATCGTGTTTACATGCATCTTTAGATTTTTTTTATTTGCATAACCTCCGTTACATTGATGAGTCCTAAATAATCTTGAAAATGTTTGCCATAAACCGCTGTTAAAGTTATGATTGTCGTCGTAATTACACAAGTTGTGTTGTCGACTATTTTAAATCTAAGAAAATGGCTGATATAACGTTTATTAAACGTTATAATGTTGCTCACATAATAGGGAAAAAACAAGTTAACCTACCGTTCTCAAAACAATATTTTTTTTCTCAAAATCTGTATTTTGTTTGTCTGTTTTCTTAATAATAAATGATATCTGCTACAAAAATGACTTTCGGCAGTGTCGGCAGCCGCTGATACTGATAAAAATAGTCTGACAACTTAACTGTAAATAACTGCGTCACGGAGGTTATTTAAACGGAGGTTAGTTTTATTTACATTATACATGGAAATATGTAACAATATTGTTGAGTTGCTTTCTCAAAACTGATTATTGAGAAGCTTTATGGGTGCTTTCAATGAAATAATCATCATTTTGATTTGTTCTTGGTTAGTGCGTTCCAAAATACGCGTTACGTAGGTTGGATTCTTATATGCGACAATCGAAAAAAAGAGAAAGAGAATATTTTTTTTTATTTTTCGTTTCATTGCAATAAAAGTTAAAGGCAGGATTTTAAAATTTGATGTATCAACTTTGCTTAAAGTCACTTTGGGCATGATTTCCAATCATATAAATATGTTTTGACTGTACCTAAAGATACGTTACGGTAGGTTATACGTTTATCGGCGACATTGGTTTAATGGGTAAATCAAAGTGTATATTATAACTTTTGATTCTAAAATATTTTTGTGGATAAAAATCAATATAGTGTCAAATAAAAAAAGCAAATCTAATCATGATTTAGATGAAATAAAGTATTTTAATCCACACCGATATTTGGAGTTTTTCTTGGCGACATTCGGAATTCGTGTGATTTCCGTATATTGAATAGAAAATCACACAAATATATTTACGATATACATCACAGAAGAATATAATTTTATTTTAGTATACATATTAATCGCTTAGAACACGAAAAAGATTATCTGTGACATATGTTCAGCTTGCATTTTGTGGTTATTTGCCGGCGACACTGAAATTTTGTAATTGTACCCATTTTTTGGGAATGACTGATTAAACAGTAAACAGAAACATATGTTTTGCCTTTTTTCTAATGATAATGTGTTTGCTTCTTACTGCCAATAGGATAAGTTTACTATTGATGATTTTTGTAATATTTTTGTCAATATATCTTTAAATCCTTTACATACTTTGTAGATTAAAAGTTGTTTACTCGTACAGTACTTTGATCTTTAAACCACAAAGCTGTGTGTGTATTGGTTGTGCTTTGCTTTTCACCCGTACATTAATTGCAGACCCGATGAGTTTAGTTTGACTGTTATTTAAACTAACATAAACATGTAATTATTATTAATATTTTTCATCTTTGTTTTTTACAGAGTAAATACGGCAAATGCTGCAGATAATAATACAATGATCAGGTAATAATATTTATCTCTTATTGTATTATAAAATAATATCAATATGTCAAGACGACGTCATTGTTTTTTTTTAATCAATAAATAGCTCTGTCCTTTTTCTTCTAAATTTTTTTTTTATTAATTTGCGTTCCAAAATTAAGATTGATATATAATAACTGTTTATAGTGATTCATTATGTATATGTATGCTAATGTATTTCAAAAGGGCAATATGACAATTATTTAGTCAAACGATCATTAACCAGCCGATTCCTCCAGGTAAGAAAATGCGCCAAAAAGAGGAAACAATGTCCTTGAAAACAAATGCCCCATATTGATGACCAGAAAGTAATGTCCTTTGTTTTATAGGTAATTAGTATGCTTCAAATTGGGGAACACAGAAATTACTCTTCTATTGATATTGTGAAAACTGCAGAGTCACTACTATATGTCTAAATAACTTCAAATGGGCAAAACGCATCCAAATTTAATATTTGAAAACTAAAAATGTGAAATAGTGATGGAGACATAAAAAGAAATCATAAGAAGAAAAAGATTGTTATTGCCACTTTTAAACCAGGGGCCGTGTCAATGAAAGTATCCTAGGATATGTCCTAAGATAGGTCTTAGGACATTATTTAGGATGGTCTTAGGACGTGTCTGAGACATGTCTTAGGATGTAAAACAAAGCTGTCTTAGGACAGTCCTAACTACGACGGTCCTAGGACCATCCTAACACATATATTTAATTGAAAAAAAATATAGAGATTTCTATGACATAGATTTGATTGTATTTTAATATTTATATATGTAAAGAGAGGGAGGATGACTTTTATATGGAACAATTAACGCAAAATAAAAGTTACAAGATTAAACGTTATACTAATAAATACGTTATTTAAAAATAAGATGGAAGATATAAATGATTTTGATACGAAAACATTAAAGTAAATAGTCACAAAACTTTGTTAAATGTGATATTCGTGCTGCAATTTTAGTACGTAAACTAGTTTTGTCCTCTCGATTTCATTACATGTATCGAATGAGGACTAGTTAAAAAAGTAGTTTTTTTCCCATATTTAAATTTTTATTGCACCGTTTTGGTAAGTCGCAAAAATGTTGCTTTACTGATAGTATTTTTTAGGCTTCAAAAAAGGCAGCACGAAATAATTTAATGTAATACAATTAAATCTTTAACAAAAATTGAGAAAAAAAAAATGTTTTATTAATTTAATTCTTATAACAGTTTGATAGTTTAATATTGTATTAGTATTTCTAGTATTGAGTTTATGCCATATTTGCTGTTTTTATTACGTTTTAGGACATTGTAACTTTTAGGACTATCCTAAGACACCTATTTGTATGTCCTAACTTTAGGACCAAATTTAGGACATATCTTATTTTAGGAGACTTTCGTTAACCTGACTTAGGACTAAGACGTGTCCTAAGACCATCCTAAGACAT
The DNA here is from genome assembly GCF_965363235.1 of Mytilus galloprovincialis. Taxonomy (NCBI): domain Eukaryota; kingdom Metazoa; phylum Mollusca; class Bivalvia; order Mytilida; family Mytilidae; genus Mytilus; species Mytilus galloprovincialis. The sequence continues at coordinate 20,501,657 of NC_134845.1, forward strand.
GTCCTAGTCCTAGGACAGCTTCGTTGACACGGCCCCATGTTAACTAAGGAGACAGATATATATGACTATTTTCATTAAAGAGGGATATAATTATGTTCTAATCTGATTTACAGAGAGAATATCCTAGAGAACATATTATCGAAATATGACAAAAGATTTCCACCACTGTACAACAAAGGTTAGTTTACAATATTTACTTTATAAAAAATAATCTCTTTTATAATATTTTTATTTTCCCTATATTTTAATTATTAGAATGTAGATGTATTCATCCGTTTAGATTTTCTTGACGAATGAGAACTAACCGGAGCATGGGAGTGCAATTTCGGATTTTGGCGCAATTCCGTAGTTTTTAATACATGACAAACGAGACGATTTTAATTTAACGGTTAAAAATGTCCTCTACAAAAGCAGCAACATAACAACTTATCCTGCATATGGTATTTAAATTTTCTCTTTCGGTATTCAAAAGCATGCAGCTGCTGCTCAGACTTTATAAACATCCCCTGTGTCTGAGCAGAAAGTGGATGCACCACGGTTTTGTCAAAAACCGTCTCGTACTTTTTTGAATACAAATGTCATCTTAAACTACCAAGACTTGTTGCATAATATATAACGACAAACAATTAAATCTTTGCATCAGAGAGGAATCAAAAATAAAAGTTAAATAAATATTTAAATCAAATAGAAATTTCGTCATATTTAAAAATAAAAAATATTACATAACAGTCTTGTTGGGGAAAGATACCAAAAGGACACATAAACTTGTAAGTCCAAAATAAACTGACAAAGTTTTGGCTTAAAAATAAAGACAAACAGAAAACAATAAACAGTTCATAAAACACTATATAAAAAACTAGATACTGGGCAGCATGGACCCCACCTGTAACTAAGAGTGATCTAAGGTACAGCAGAGTGTAAGCAGATATATATATTGTGAAATGTAAAGATTCTAGATTTTTAATATAATGTTAAATATTCTTTTTCGGTACTACGTCTCTCCATTTTGTTTTTGTGATATGGTGATATTTTGTATTCTTGTCTTTCATTTTTGCTGATGTGCTTTGTCTATAGAGTGTCTACATTTAATTTCCTTTTTCTTTTTTGACTGCTGTACCACAATTTTATTTTTTACATTTTTACATAATACGTTTTTTTGTTTTGCTCAGACATTGTTGTCAATTTGATAATTTTTTTATGCGACTGTCATACAAATGAACAAGTTAGAGGTTTATCTAACTAAAGGAACAGATTAAATCCATCATTTTCTACATAACGAAATGCCTGGACCAAGTTCGGAATATGACATTTGATTTCCAGTCGTTAAATTTTTTTTAGCTTTTGATTTTGCCATTTGTTAAGAGACTTTCCGGTCTGAGTTTGCTTTGGAGAATCGATATTTTTGTTATTTTACTTTTTGGTAGACTACTGTTGGTCTTTCATCGTTATTGTTGGCAATGTCACTAGTTAATTTTCTTCGAGTTTTAATTTTTGATTGCCCTCTTAATCCTGGTAATACCGTCTACTGAGCTGGTGTGCTTAGGTAATGACTAGCTTTTCAATTAAAGTTCATCGGATACACCAATTTGATAGATTTGTTATATTTTAATTGAGTTCTTTCTCTGTTTGCAGCATTATTTTTAAAGATATGTCACTTCTTGGAATTTTCTGAAAAAAGTTTACCTATTTAAGAGTTTGATTAATAAAAATCATCTGATTCTTCTTACAAAACCGAATCAAAAACAATCATTTAGAGATAGTACGGGCCATTTAAACTCATAAGTCGAAAATAAACTGAAAACGCCATAGAAAAAAACAATAAAAAACCAAAAGATAAATAATAGTATACAAAACAAAGACTGTGAAAGAAGAAACACACTTACACCAGGGGTGATCTAAAGTGCTCCGGAAGGGTAAGCCAATTATGATCCGTATGTGACATCCGTCGTATTGATCATGTTAGTAAAACAAACATGGTTATAAGTCTTATTCAGCTGGTCACATTCGGGGGAAAGGCGACGAGATTGTATTGATGACAACTGGAACATATTCGCCTTCATCAAGAAACAGATATTTTATAACTGTCAATTAATGGCTGCTTTCAACTTCGTCACTTGAAACTCTTCGTTTGATAACTTCTTTTTAATAGCAGAACTAAGAGGTGATTGAATTGTTTTCATTTTATTGCTTTCAGCACAGCCAGTAGAAGTTAAAGTTCAAATCTATGTTGTTGGAATCTTCGGAATTGATGAAGCGCAGATGGTATGTGATATTGATATATTTACATGGTCGTGGTAATCTCTGGAGTAAAGTTTTTCAAAACTAAAAGTAGTTGAATAATTTTCAATAATTCTCTCGAGAGTAGTATACTTTTTACAATTTACAGTAGCATAACATGAGAATTGATAATCAAGTTTAAATTTGTGTCAATAAATATCAATAAGCAAAATGCTTTATTATGAGTTAACAACTAAATGTAGGTTGTATTGCAACTGTTAATATTTGAAAACATAACTAACAATAGTTTCAATTTGGCTCATGATAATGTTAATAGAAAATACCACTAGTAACAGTTGCCAACTCGATTACCCGATCGTTAATGTTATACCTAATTTTGTAGCAAGGATGTAATATTTTTTATGACGGGTGTCACATGTGGAGCAGGATCTGCTTATCCTTTAGGAGCACCTGCGATCATCCCAGCTTTTGGTGGGGTTCGTGTTGCTCAGTCTTCAGTTTTCTATGTTGTTTTCTTGTGTACTATTATTTGTCTGTTTGTCTTTTTCATTTTAAGTCATGGCGTTGTCAGATTATTTTGGATTGATGAGTTTGACTGTTCCTCTGGTATCTTTCGTCCCTCTTTTATCATGGCTGTTTTCTGCTCTTTTTTCAGGTTGTTGTTTCTTTTACACGTTCCACGTTCCTTTTTCTCAATTCTATTTGAATTTGAAAGGCTATACATATAAATGTCAGTAGCTTTATATATGCATAAGGGAGTTCCTTGTTGACTGGTACTAAATACATGTGACAACAACTGATGCCAACATAAGGAAATAGACAGTTACCATAATATGCTATGATGCTGGTGTTACTTGCTTACCTCTTAATTGTTATTAAGATCATCATCGCTGAAGAGTCATTGATTGTTGAAATATGCATCTGGTGCAAAAAGATGGTACCGTTTATGTCATTATTAGATTTTACATATTTATCTCATTGTCAACCTCGATGTCACATAATTAGTCAGTTGTTCACAGTCCAACGTTTATGATCCTATCAATTAATTCGATATAGTGTTATTAAAGAACAGAATGTCTGATAGAAATGATCATAATGATATATCTATTAACCTTTTATAACGTTTTTCACCTTTTTGTATACTAGTATACATATTCAAATAAACCTTTCTACCACTTTAGCTTCCTGTAGGAGCTTACAAATTAAACATACGAAATCGTCTTCAATTTTAGTGAAAATTGAGAAAACACTCTGTAGAAAAAAAAATATTTTAAGGTTTACATAAAGTGAGATGCGCATATTCAATATTTATTCAAAAGATTCTAGAAATTTTGAAGGCTCCTAATTTAAAAAAAAAATACAAAAACTAAATACGGATAACCTGATTATGTTGTTAATAAATAACCAAGTTTCAGCACATCAAATATGTACATGCATACAAACTGAGGTGAACATTTGCATTGTTTATTCATATATTATAGAAAGATAAGATGAGGAGAGAAATGTTTTAACCTCCCACATTTAACCAGCCGTTACAGTATTTACACTTCTCTGGTCACAAAACGGTTTTTTTTTTTGTTGTTGTTATCGAATTAACATTATAAAAATCATATTTAAATTAAAAACGTTAATGTCTATTCGTTTCAACAAACAAATATGATTTTATCGTAATAGCATTATTACGAATCTCTTTTGTTTCGTGAACTTATAGCAATTTGGTAAAATAAAAATCGCTTTAAATAAAGCCCATAACAACCTAATGTCATCTTGATACACATAAAATTTCATAATTCGATACAAATGACTTTTTTAATTAATATACTATAATCTATAAAAAGTTCTCTCATTAAAATAAATAATTCAAAAAGTCAATAAAAAAAGCAATTAAAATCCGTGATTCAAACAAAGTTGCTCCGATACTAAATATTCCGCTACTTAGGCACATCTCTTGATCTAATTGTTATTTAGGCAGTAGGATGGAACTCAGGTTTTAATGATTTGCAAAATATGACGAAATTTCTGTTGGGTTTAAGGTGATACATAACACTACAGGGAGATAACTCTGTAAAATCAGCTTAACGTTTTAATTACGTTGTATAGTTAAGGGAATATTAAGCTTCTCAATAATTAAAATAGGAGTTTGTCAAACTGCTATATAACCAGTGTAATTTTTCTGATAAAATGGTTGGTTCAATTTTTTTGAAATTTTCATATTTTTGTCAAAGGGTCAAAGTAAATACTTTGTCAAAATTTTATGAAAATTAAACGAGCCAAATTAATTTTAGTGAACGTGTTGGGTACCACCTTAAATATTTATTTTACTTTTAGTTTTGCTTCCTCTCTAGTAAATAACGTATTGTTTGCCGTATGATACATGTTGCAAAAATAATAATTCATTACTAAGGGTACATTTCTTTTTGAACACAAACGATGCAAACCGCTAAGCGCGCACATGATTTGATCATGTGTTTCTAATATACGTTTGCAAAGTTTACATAAACTTTGACAAACTATGCACTCGCTAAAGATGCGTCTACAGTTTGTCGTTCATCGTTTGTTAGTACAAACGCTACATTTGATTCTAACTTAAACCTGATTCAACGATGTATTTTTTTCTACGTTTGTAAAAAGTCTGCTTACCAACAACATGAGCATGCATTATTAAAAGTTCAAACAGGGTTAATAAAGACTTATTAAACGATGTACTTGTTTCTACTTTTGTAGCGTTTATAAAACAACAACAAACGCCACACAACGTTTACAAAATTTTGGTTAGAAAGAAATTCACTCTTAGTATTATATCCTCGGCTTAACAAAACTATGAAGTAATTAACGTCTTGTTTGTGGTAGCAAACATATAAATGAATGTTCCTTAATTTGTAGAAATATTCAATGAGTATGTACCTTCGACAACAATGGACTGATTCCAGGCTGATGTATGATGCGCCGGAGGGTTTAACTAAGATAGAGCTGGACAATGAAATCAAAAAAGAAATATGGGTACCAGACTTATCTTTTATGACAGATATGGATACTAAAGTTCATCAAGTAACACTACCCAATAAAATGATGTTTTTATATCCAGATGGATTTGTGTCATACAGTACGAGGTAAATGCGTTATTCACTGCTTGGAAGATTTAGCATGAATGACATCTAGAATAAAGTTCCGCTGTGTTGATCCTAGTTGAAGCCTCATTAACTTATAAAATAGCAAACAGCAAAAGCGTATTTGTGTGAATAGATATAAGTACATTTGCTATGAGTGCCAATGAGACAACTCTGTGTCTAAGTCACAATTTGTAAATCATCATAGCTCAAAGTATTGTCTCCTTGAGCCTTAACTCACACCAAACAGCAAGCCATAAAAGGCTCCTGAGTCACTGAGGAGTCTTTCAAAGACAAAACGCGCGTCTATCGTACATAATTATAAGCCTGTTATTCATGATGAGTGTATTTACTATTGCGGCAATTGACTTTTGGTTTACCAAAAAATTAAGTACGCAATTTAAAAAAAAAAAGTTTATGTATAGAACTTTGTATACCCATGACAGTGTTGTGTCTCGATACTCTTGGTGGTGAAACCCACTCTGTAATGTTTCTCAATTTATGACTTTGATTATGTCTTCCTTTAAGTTAACCAGCTTAACTTTTTTTCAAATAGACATTATAAGTTATCTACGTTCATATCCGGGTCATATAAGGGTGTTAAAATATCCATATCTACGGATATGAACGTAGATAACGAAGTTATTCCCGGCCTTAGTCCGAATCGGGGCGAGTTTTACGGAAATTCGGCCGGTACAAAGTGTAACGTGAAAACATTTACGGGGTGTGGTAGAACCCTACAGGTAGTCAAATATAAGACGTTTTTAATACGGAGACAGAGAAACTGGACAGCCGGACAGCAAATCCCTGATTTGTCCGTTAAAAACCCGGATTTATTATTCGAGAATCAAGTGGAGATAATTTAAGAGAACGTCGTCAACAGATGTCGCTGCGTAGAAAAATAATTCCCCACGGAAGACGAACCGGCAGGAAATCGTGAATTTGTTAAATTATAAGAAACTAAACGTATCACGAGCGGTATGCATGATATGATAATTTTAACAAGTATTTAAAAGATATGAGAAGTCAAATAATTTCATCGTTGAATCAGAAATTCAAGTCATTTATTTTCAGCCTTCGGAACCGCCATTTTTCAACATCGACTGTCATTGACAAATATTCAACTCTGGACGAATTGACACAAACCCGTTTTACTTAGGAAAAATAAATATGATAAGTTTATATTGATAAACTGGAGCATGGAGAACAGAACTGGGGTAGTCACATGACGTTACCCTTCCTTGTTTACACACGAGCACAAACTTGACTAAAACAGCTCCGAAATATGACAGACTTGCCACTAATGAAAAGACAGTCAACATGTCATTTGAAATGAACAAAATCTGTTATTTTTTGTGTAATTTATTTCCCTTTTCATGCCCCAGTACACAAAAATACTAAAAATGAACAAATTTGTTTTTACTTTCATATAAATCACACAAATTTTATGAATTCAGCGCATTAAACATGTAATTAAATGTACACAAACCTCCCAATAACATCCTTTTAGCAGTGCATTATTTTTTGGGAAGTCCAGGTGTAAATTATTGTGACACTTGTCAGGTTTTGTCCTGAATCAGTGAAAGAATGACATGTCCAGTGTAAACATTCTGAGATCAGACATATCATAGATAAATAACAGAGGAAAACAGTTTGAAGAGAGTCAGATCCTTATTTTGTAGCTTTCAGATGTAATTTCAAATTAATGAAGATCTATGATATCACTTCATAATATAATATTGCTTGTGCTTGTTCCCTATTCATCTTCCAGGTTCTAGCAGTCATTCAATAATTGTTCCATAGATGATTGTTCAATCTGCATCCAGTTTACCTATTAGTAAATTAATCTCTATTAATGAATACTTAGTCTAGTTCATTCTTTTTTTACAATTGTTAAGCTGCATGCACCTGCATTTGATGATTGAGGATTTATATATCAGGTCAACATGGTATTTTTTTTAATTCTTCATTAGGGAGCTACCATTTGATTTTTATGGGGGGGGGGGCTAGGATGAAAAATTTTGTCCTGAATTTTTTTTAGCTGTAATCTCTGTCCTGCCTTTTTATTTTTCACTCTATTCGGTCCTGCTTTTTTTTTTTTTTAGTTTATCCTGACTTTTTATTACCTAAATTGTAGTCCTGACTTTTTTTTTTGCAAGTGTCTCATCCTGCCTATTTTTTTTACTCAAAACTCCTGTCCTGCCTATTTTTTTCAAATTTCATCCTAGCCCCCCCCCCCCCCATAAAAATCAAATGGTAGCTACCTTATTACACATATTTCAGTCTATATATATATGTTACCAGAAATGGTTATATATCATATGTCTCATATGGTATATATTATTTGAGAACATTATGTCAATATATATTATACTATATATTATATGAATTATATAAAAAGGTTATATTCATTATATAATTATTTTCCACACTCCGTGGCTCAAGCTGTTGAATGTTGTGATTGTTTTTTTTTCAATTTGAGTACATGCATTACTATCCCACTGAATTATATATACAAAACTGTAATTAGAGAGAAAGCTATTTTCAGTTTTACTTTATTCTAGAAAAATATAAAATTTACTTTATCTTAAATGTTAAACAGACATGACTCAAGAGGACTGTATGGGTATCCATATTCTATGCTTAGATTTATATAATATCTCCTAAGCCAAATGATTTAAAAAAAACAAAGTTTAAACTACTACATTTCAGAATTTATATTTTACAATATAACCCCTTTTCTAAAATGAGACAGCACACAACAAAACACATGACAGTGTCACTATCAGGCCAAATCTAAATATATAGTTAGAATGAAAAACCACTGCAGAGAACAAAGTTCAATATAAAATGCAATATTTTTATGACATCTATTTTTTCAGGAATAGATTTTACTTTTTTAATCAGTCTCTCAATACAAAATGAAATAAAGCCCTGATTTTGTTTTTATTATTTATTATTTTTTCTAAATTTTTATTCCTTTGTAATATTGCTACTTACAAACACATAGAAATTACATTTTTGGTAAAGCCTTCTTATAGAGTACTTTGATTAATTCAATTTTTAATCAAAATTGTCATGGGTATATATAATATCCTATCGCCAGTGACTAGAAGTTGTTACATTTCAGTGTTCATCATTAATAGGCCTCACATATTAAAATAATTACTTGCATAGATAAACATATTTAAAATGGAAATAAACATTTAATAAGTTCACAGATATAACTGACATTGGGTCTTAACTTAACAGAAATTCTCTAAAAACATTCTAGAATAGAATATATAACAGCAAAATTGTACATTTTATACCCATAATCTTTATAAAATATATTTTTATGTAGATCTACTAAGAGACAATATGTTTCTGCATCACTGAATGCTGAATCAAAATGAAGAATTTATGTGTATTCAAGAATAATAATTTATAATTCTTCTAAAAAGTATGCCATGAAATAATTATTTCCATCAAAGTATATATATATGACAAAATAGAGGTATACACATGCAATCAGGGAATATTCTGCAACATTCCCCCCTTTAATGATGGAATTTTAACATCAAAGCTTTAGGCAAGTATTTTTTTTTTTAACAATTTACTGGTCCAAAACCCCTCACTTAATTTATGTAAAAAAAATAACCATATAGAAAACTTTTTTTTATATTTCTTCTGAAGCTGTAGTAATATATTTTTTAAACTGAATATGTAATAATATTTGCAATTTCCCCGATTTCTAGATGATTATCAGATATTTTTATGCAATATGTAATTAAATAGTGATTTACCAAAGCAGACATACATTCTATTATACTTTCTCTCACTGTTTGGGTCTTGATACCTGACAGGTGCCCTCATTCCAATGATTAATTGTAATATCCAAGGTATTTTTCATATTTACACATTTTCCTTCGCACACTGATAAATTATTGGATATTTTACCCCAGAATGAACTCTTTCACTTACTAAAATTGAGCGAAATGGTTATTTTCTCTCGTTTCTGATCAGCCGTCCCTTCAACGACTTTTCATTCGAGTTATCTCCCTTTGGCCGGTCGCTAGTTTTGGGCCTGTTGAATTGACACAATGCCGTTTTACCTGGCGAGTTTTTGTATCAATAGGCATTTCATGTTCATAATATCAGGAGGTATCATCCCTATAAAGGAAAATACGTTACCATTCCGTGTGTCATTTCAATTTACATTTATTTACCGAGAAGTGTCACGACCGCGGCACGTTTTTTCATCTTTCCCAATCAAATAATCAAGGAAATTCTATTTTTTCGTTCTTAAATGAATAACGTAGTTAAAGTTTGAAACCTGCCGTATTTAATGATGTATTTGGTTAAGCATGCTAAATACACAAAATAGCTTTACGCCGTCGATTTCGTGGCGTCATTGCCGTTGCTAAAAAATGCCATTTTTTGAACTGAAAATCACGTGACCAGAATAATAAAATCGACGCCATTATGAGATTTGCTGTCCGGCTGTGGATTGAGTCAAATTTGGCGCTCAATGTTGTGAGAGTTACGTCATAGATGGTTTGACGTCAACGTGGGTCATTTGCATAGCTATGTCAGTAGTCCCATTCCTTGAAAATGTGACAGTCAAGTGATGCATTTAATGAAATGAGTGTAAATGATCGGCATAATAGGACAAAATCGTTAATGAATTAAATATGTAATTACAAACATCATGGATAATCTATAGAATTCAATATTTCACAAGGAGCAATCATGGAACTAAGGAAAACTTGCATGAATTTCCCCGGGATAATGGTTAGCAACGTCCGGGGATATGGGTTAGCAACACCCAGGGGCTATGGGTTTTGTAACGACGTGTGTTAACCAATCAAAATCCTAGATATATACTAAGCCGGGGATAAGTTATATTAATATGAGGCAGGCATTACCTGTGAAAGGGGACGAAGTCTATGATTTTTTGAATTCAAACATATCTTAATTTCAAAACGGAAACAGCTTAACGTTTCCGATTTTGGTTCTGTTGTCAGGGATTTTAGTTGTTACGTTATTTAAGTTATGACGTCATATGCAATGTAAACAAAGAAACGCTATCATAAGGTAACGTTTTTTCATATCAAGGAATTATCAAAAATGAAATTGATATTGCGTTCCTTCCTATTTTATACTAGACTGATAAATATATATTTTACTCAAAATTTCATGCAAACGAGACCGGAAAAAGGAAGTACATTGCAGATTTCTGCGCAGATGCGGGAATTCAAAACATGACATAAAAAAAAATTGAACGATTTTGAGTTCATTAGTACAATGAAAATTTCGGGAAAATTTTCCCGATTTTTTTTTTAATTTTCTACTGTTATTGGGGACTTCGTCCCCATATAATTAGGACGTGTTTGAGTCTTTGTACAATTATCATTGAATTTAAAACAGCGTCTAATGAATAACAAGTCATACCATAATAAGCAGATTTTTTTTCTTTCAGAGTAACTGGAACATTTACTTGTTTTGTGTAGTGATTACTTTTCCTTTCAGAGTTACTGGAACATTTACTTGTTTTATGCAGTTACATAATTTTCCATTTGATGACCAATCTTGTGTGTACGAGATGGAAAGCTGTAAGTTCTAGAAAGTTATGGTCGTAGCTAGTTTTTGTGTTTTCAAAAGGAAATCGTCTTACGCTTTAGTAACATTATCACTACCTTATTCAATCTAAGTTATTACTTCTGAGCATCTGCTCAATGTTTTTATTTTTCCCAAATATAAACTGATAAATATGTGTCAGAGCTCCTCCTATAACATAAACTAATTGAGTTCAACATCCCTACAAATGGCATAGGAATTTCATCCGTACTGTGTTTGTTATTTCAATACCCTGTAATGTGGTACTGGTACCATAACATTAGGGTTATACAGGTTATTTTTAGGTATATTATTCCTGACATTTGTGTTCGTCTTTCCAGATGGATTCACTGCTGCGACTGTCTCCTTTAGATGGGATGAGCCTGGAATGTCTTTTAAAGATGGCATTGTTCATAGTCAGTTTGAAATTGGGGCTGCCGAAACGTACCTGTGTGACAGAGAGTATCCTTCAGGTATGTAACACGTCTCAAGTACTGATGGTTTGTATGTAATAAATAGTATAGCACGTTTAACAGCATACCAACGACAAAAAAATGTACAGAACATCTCTAGGGTTTTGATCGACATAGAGAAATTAATAGTTGCATGGATGAAAAATCATAGAAACAAAATCTAAAAACAAGTTTTGCAAAATAAATGTAAAAAGTCAAGATGAATAAGAAGCAGTCTTTGTTTTCATCAGATTTATAGAAAACAAAAAATAGAAAAATACTATTAATACGTTCCTTCTTGTAAGCTATTAGCACAAGATGAAAGCAGTTTTTTGTGTAATAAACATCACCATGTTTGTGAATAGAAATATAAAACATTTCCTTGGGTTTGTTCAATCCTAACATGAGATGGCGTTCTTTTATTATGGAGATGTGTATCATATTTACATGCGTATCCTTAAATAGAAGAAACCGTATCGTTAATAAAAAAAAGTATTTGGCACCACTTTTTATAATTTTGAATCATCAATGCTCTTCAACTTTGTACTTTTTTGGCTTTCTTACCATTTTGATCTGCGCGTCACTGATGAGTCTAATGCAGATGAAACTCACGTCTTGCGTATTGAATAATAAGCCTGTTATACCTTTGATAACTATTGGCATGTCGAAATGTCCTGAATGTTCTTGCATTTATTTTTACTATAGTCTTGTCATGTAAATAAATGTTGTCATTTTAGTGTTATATTTAACATTGCCATAAAAACGCGATGTTTGGCTAGCCACAAAAGCAAGTTCATCCCACCTTTTTTTCTTAAAATGTCCTGCACCAAGTCAGGAAACAGCAAATTGGTATTTAATAGTTCGTTTCTTTGTGTGTTGCATTGTCGTTTGTTTTTTTTATTGCACTTCAGTGTTTCTGCTGTTTCGTTGTTTTCCGCTTATAGTTGATGTGTTTCCCTCTGTTTTAGTTTGTAACATTGATGTGTTTTCTCTCAATCGATTTATGACTTTCGAACAGCTATAAACCACTGTTGCCTTTTTTTTTTTTATATCAATTTTCATTATATTTTATCTTGTGATAGCAAAATTAATCAACAATTTATAATTTTGAGAAAGTCAGAGTTGTGAAAGTAATCACCTTTTTAAATATATTTTATATAGTTTTGTGTTGTTTTTTTCTATCTATTTATGATTTTTAGTCATTCTTTATTATTTTAACTTTGAACAGTTACTGTAGCATATTACAATAAAGATGCATTTATGATGCAACACACAACAACAAACGTTATTAAAAACAAGAAACTCAAAGAGCGTCTCGACTATTAAATCCTCATATTAAGTAGAATTCAAACATATATGCTTGCTTCCGGACATTCATAATACTGTATTACATACAAAATTTCACGTATTCCGCCTGAGTTGGAGACATTTTTAAGGCTATTTAGTTCAATCTAGTTTATTTTGCTCCTGTATCTACGTACATGTAGGTATTCACATTTAAGTTTGTCTATCGTTCTGTTTACTGTAATAAATCCCTTTAAATACTAGTATTAACTGAAAGGTTTCGCTCCAGATTAATGCGAAAACACTCGCTATTCCTTAAACACACCCATGCCCATCAATTCCCTTAAAACATAACTTATGAATATTTGAACAAGTTATGTGCAAAATTTTTATATATGGTTCAAAATACTATTTCTACCATATAATGAACGAATTTTTCTGTTTTAGGAAATTATACGTGTATTGGTTTGACATTACCTTTAAAAAGACGATATGGTTTTTATATCATACAAGTGTTTGCACCATCAATGTTAATTGTTGTCTTGTCATGGGTATCTTTCTGGCTAAATATAGACGCAGCACCAGCAAGAGTTTCTCTAGGAATATTGACAGTTTTGACAATATCAACGAATGGTAATCTTAGTGTTGGTATGTCGCAACAAGTTTCTTACATTAGGGCTATAGACATTTGGAATTCTGTTTGCCTGTTTCTGGTATTTGGTGCAATGGTGGAGTATGCATACGTTTGTGTTATTGCGCGTGTGCAACAAAGACGGAAACGTGAGCGCCTCCATTCAAATATTTCATTAAATGGTTTAGCGGATATTGAAAATGGCAAAGTAAGTTTCAATATAATTACGCATTTTGAAGAGTTAATCAATTTGATAACACACTTAAATCAAAAGGTCAATTTACAATTCCGATGTGGTCAATATCTACTGTGAAAACATGTTTAATGTGTGTCATAAAGTTAATACAAATGATTATTGAGATCAATATTCAACATTGGGTGCTACAACAGATGGGGAGGATATATACTGAATCATAAATTAAATATAAATAAGGAAAATGTGGTATGATTGCCAAAAAGACAACTATCCACAAAAGACTAAAATGATGCAGAAATTAACAACTATAGGTCACCGTACGGCCTTCAACAGTGAACAAAGCCCATACCGCATAGTCAGCTATAAAAGGCCCCTATAAGACAATGTAAAACAATTCAAACGAGAAAACTAACGGCCTTATTTATGTAAAAAAATGAACGAAAAACAAATATGTAACACATAAACAAACGACAACCACTGAATTACAGGCGCCTGACTTGGGACAGGCACATACATAAAAAATGTGGTGGGGTTAAACATGTTAGCGGGATCCCAACCCTCCCCCTAACCTGGGACAGTGGTATAACAGTACAACATAAGAACAAATGGCGTTCATTATCACTGAACTAGTATATATTTGTTTATGGGCCAGTTGAAGGACGCCTCCGGGTGCGGGAATTTCTCGCTACATTGAAGACCTGTTGGTGACCTTCTGCTGTTGTTTTTTTCTATGGTCGGGTTGTTGTCTCTTTGGCACATTCCCCATTTCCATTCTCAATTTTATAAAGTATATTTTAAACTTATCAAATCTATTATTAAGAAGTAAAATCACAAGAGAAAGCAAAATGAACTCCGAGGTCAATTCAAATCGGAAAGTCCCTTATCAAATGACAAAATCAAAAGCTCAAATACATCAAATAAACGGATAAAATCTGTCAAATTCCTAACTTGGTACAGACATGTTCTTATGTGTGAAATGTATGCAGATTCAACATGACAGAACATAATACAAAGTTATTTTCCTACTAAACTGAAAGTTTGAAGATTTCAAACTGTAATAAAAATTTAACATTTATTTTACTTTTAGATAACAGAAAAGGTTACTGAGCAACATCAAATAGACAAAGATAGGGAGAACGCAAGAAAGATAGACAAAATTGCTCGAATTGCTTTTCCTTTAGCTTTTGTTGTTTTTAATGTTATCTATTGGGTTTATTATATGAGGTAAAGTCTGTGAAGACAATATCAGTAAATAACCTGTGATATGTATGAGGTAAAGTCTGTGAAGACAATATCAGTTAATAAGTATAACCTGTGATATGTATGAGGTAAAGTCTGTGAAGACAATATCAGTTAATAAGTATAACCTGTGATATGTATGAGGTAAAGTCTGTGAAGACAATATCAGTTAATAAGTATAACCTGTGATATGTATGAGGTAAAGTCTGTGAAGACAATACCAGTAAATAAGTATAACCTGTGATATGTATGAGGTAAAGTCTGTAAAGACAATATCAGTTAATAAGCGTAACCTGTAATATGTATGAGGTAAAGTCTGTGAAGACAATATCAGTAGATAAGCGTAACCTGTGATATAAATGATGTGTATTAACTGACACTTCTGTTTGAACAAGAGGGATCATATCATTTGTGACTGGATTTGAACGTATTGCGGTTGTGATGGTCTTGCACTTTATGATATCGTCGTCCATCTTATCAAACGCTGTTATAAGACTTTTTATTTATTTATGCTAGACGTGATGGGAAAAAAAACATCGCCTATATTATTAGTTACATAGTGTGCTAGTGACCTAATACGGTATATATGGGGTCAGTAAATTCCATATGGGGTGAGAGCGAAGCTCGAATCCCCATATGGAATTTACTGACCCCATATATACCGTATTACGTCACTAGCACACTATGTAACGAATTTATCTTACCGACTATCTTAACGTGTGAAAGTAAGACTAGTGATTCTCAAAATGAGCAAGTCTTCAATACTGTTAGCACTAAGAAAATACTTCCATTGATCCTACAAAAACAGATGCCAACAATAACGACTTGTAAGGTTTAATTGTGTTTTATGAATTTGTTTCAATCTTAATCATCAATTGCTTCGTCTGTTCGAACTTTTAAGATTTTTTCTCAGTACCGTTTTGTTTTTTATAAAGGGACATTACACCATTACTAACCGTGTATGAAAGAAGCCCCGCCCCCTTCTTACCTAATAAGGAATATAAAGGGACGTAACTCCACTACTAACCGTGTATGAGATAAGCCCCGCCTCCCTACTAACCTAATATCAAATATACACGGTTTGCACGCGGACGCTTTTAACCAATCATATTCCTGGAAATGTATAGGAGGTAAGATATATAAGACATGTGATACAAAGAAATGTCACTCGAATGGGTTATTTGTATTACCATAAATTCCATCCCGCATAGACGGTAAAAAAAAGATAAATCTTTGCGCAATTACTCCAGTTTGAATTCAAGTTGTACTTTAAAGCAATTGCGTACATGGCATGCCCACAAAATTGTATCATCGGAATTACTCGTTACATTTATAAAGTGATTCCTGCTGTATATATGGGTCCATTTATCAAAACATGACCTCAACATCAATAAGGATACCTATCATTGTTTGTGACCATATATCCAAGTAAGGTTTCAATCCAATATATGTAGTATTTCGGTTAGCGTCAGGAAACAAAAATAATCGACGGACTGACTTACAGACTTGTCAAAAGTGTAAAATTTGACAAAACAAGTTGCACTAATCAATATGTATATGAATAACATGTATGACCTGAAAACACCGCTCATAGTATTATCCTATTGAGAATGTGTATAATATTCTTTAATTATGAAAAGGTGAAATATAAACTTTGTGCCATATTTTACAGAATAAAAATATAATTTCAAGATACCCTGTCACTATGTGTGTTTATTTAAAGTCTTCCGTGCTGTCTGTGTTTACGTAGTTTCAATTTCTTTAAGTATCAGCAGGGCTCTTTTCACAAAAAATGTTACTACTAAAATAACTCGTAAGCCATGAACATTTCAGGGTTCCGATCAATTTTAATCGTTTTACAAAGA
This sequence comes from Mytilus galloprovincialis, assembly GCF_965363235.1. Lineage (NCBI taxonomy): Eukaryota > Metazoa > Mollusca > Bivalvia > Mytilida > Mytilidae > Mytilus > Mytilus galloprovincialis. Next base: position 20,518,267 of record NC_134845.1, read on the forward strand.
TTTTTTTGTGAAAGGAGTCGCTGAGACGACTGGTACTTTAAAACTAAAATTAGTATGTTGATTTTTATTAACGCTTATAAACGTCGCACGAAATGTTATATCACACCGAGAGCCAACGCTATTGTTTAATTACAAATTAAAAAAAAAATATTCTTACATTGTCAGACAATATGGAACTAATTAAGAACAAAATAGGAGAAAGACACAGAAACCTCTGTTTTATTTTATTTGTAATGTTCGTTCAAATAAATAGTATATTTTACAAACGACAAAGGACTACTATTTGTATACTGTCAGTTATTTTTATGCCCCACCTACGATAGTAGGGGGCATTATGTTTTCTGGTCTGTGCGTCCGTTCGTCCGTCCGTCTGTCCCGCTTCAGGTTAAAGTTTTTGATGAAGTTGAAGTCCAATCGACTTTAAACTTGGTACACATGTTCCCTATGATATGATCTTTCTAATTTGAATGCCAAATTAGAGTTTTTACCCCAATGTCACGGTCCACTGAACATGGAAAATGATAGTGCGAGTGGGGCATTCGTGTACTGGGGACACATTCTTGTTGTGTTGTGTATTTTTTTTTTTTTTTTTTTTTAAAAAGTGTCAAACAATAGTAGATGGTGTTACATTACATTTGTATCAATTTCTTGTAATAAGTCATACATATTAGTATTTTCATTTGTTTATCTATTTATATATTGAAACTGATTCTCAAAATAGTATGTAGCTTTAATAAAGAATGCACGTAGCTGTTAGGGACGACATCAAAAGATCAATGTAAGATAAAACTTAATTCAAATAGTTCGGGGGTGGGAGGAGTGGGAGTTGAACTGCTGCAAGATTTGGTTATCCGACATTGATTTTTACATATATCCATATGGGTCAATCAATTTTTCCCAAATTAAGTTAATAGGGGGGTAGGGGGTCAGTGAAAAAACTATTTGAATAAAGTTTTTTATCCTTCATTGAACTTTTGATGTCGTCCCTTAGTAAAGGCGACAAACTATAATAGATAACAATCAACACGTGAACGTTCTTATAACAGTAGCAGGTTTTTTCTGCATGATTTAGACTTGTTACATTTAAAAACTTTCAAACCCTTTGTCATCCGAATACCTGATGGAAATAATTCAAGAAACTGTTAGATACGCACGGAAATAAAATCCTATCACTTGTCTTTTTTCGACGACTGTCATTTTGTTAGTAATGTTGGTAATTTTTTAATGATTTTAGTTAAGAACTTTTTGGACTTTCGGACGTGACAACATTTGATATTATAAAACAGACTGCCTAGAAGTACCAGAAGTGGCGTGTAAATTTAGTTTATGATAGCTCTATTTTACAGGAATATTCGTTGCTGTTTATTTTTTAACTATTTTTTTGGGGGGGAAGGGGGGGGGGGGTTATAACAAAATTGGTTGTTGACGTTTAATGCATTTTTTTGGTGCTTTATTTGCATATAAAACTAATAAATATAAATTAACCCACTTTGATGGTAACAAACTAGTGTTTCACAACTACTTTTAAAAATGTTAAAAAAGTCCAAGACACTGAAAATAATAAGAGAAAAAAATAAATTATCTTAATATGGATAATCAAAGCACAGACTGAGAGCAAGTCGTATAGCTTCATTCCAATTGAAGTGAAATCGTCAGTCCATCATGACTGTATATTACACCATTTTTCTACAGATTGATTCTATCGACAGCTTACAATACTCAGACAGTTACATGTATATCATACCAAACTCGGATACAATTTACCAACATATCACCTTGGCATAAATATTAACATCAGGCCCGTAGCCAGGAATTTCCAAGAGGGGGTTATTTGGACCCACGAACTCCACTTTAACAATCACAATTCAAACAGAACGTTGACATTAACAGTGCTTACTTGTTTTCAAGGGGGGTTCGTCCGACCACCACCCCCCTCCCCTTGGATACGGGTATGAACATTCAATGTCTAGATAATTTTTATAAAGGCTTAATTTGAATAAATAGATCGAGTACAACCGCTTGACAGCAGGGGATTGATAAAAGATGTGGGGATAACGTCAAGGAGACAACCACACTACAACACAAACATAATATGTTTAATCAGAATGACCATATGGTATTACAGCAAATATTGCAATAGACGATATGACTATAAACATTGATGTTATAAGAAAGAAGAATCGATCGACAACCCTGGCTATCCTCTTCCATTCATTTTCAAATAACTGATCAAGTTCATCGTCTGCCCGTTGTTGACACAAATCTCTGTAAGTATCCTTTATCAGCTTCATGAATTCTATACGCGACTGATTCTTTGGTACATGGTCTAAATTGGCAAGACTTTTCATAACTCTTAAAGCCGACTTTTCAAGTTGAGGAGACATATTTGAATGACCATCGAAATGTACTTTAGTAGATACTGGGGAATGCACCGTATGAAAATGTGAACTTGAATGGTCTTTCATTCCAGAGTCAGCAGAATGTGATTCACCAATGTTTATGGTGGGCGGGTGTAGTTCATGCGTATGCAGTTCATGCAGATGCTGTTCATGCTGATGGGGTTCATGCAGATGTTTTTCATGCTGATGCGGTTCATGAATATGAAGTTCATTCGAATGCGCTTCATGAATATGCTGATCATGCGTATGCAGTTCATGTGGGTGCGGTTCATGCGTATGCAGTTCATGTGGGTGCGGTTCATGCGTATGATATGTATGAAAGTTGCTAATAATCTTACTTTCTTTCCTGTCAACGTGGACTTCTGGCATTGAACTTGAAGCAAAATCTTTTGAGTGGGCCGAATCTTTGTTTTCCGGAACTACTTTGTTTGCCTCACTGACATTCATGAATAACATTTTCGCCATCCAATGCAGAACAAGTTTTCTTAACCAATTAGGAGGTGGTTTATATTCAGTTCTAAGATGAAGGTTCAGTACAATTACTGATACTGCAACAGAAAACGTTGATTCAGCCATGAAGAACAGCAAATATATTTCTGAAATAAACAAACAAACTTACTTATGAGTAAGAGAAATAGACAATAACTGTTTAACTGTTTAGTGTCTTTAAATATCAGCTGTATTTGGTATGCGAGCTTTTAGCGAGCTATTACACCTGTTTCGAGCCGAGTACAAATACAGCTGATATTTAAAGACAATAAACAGTTATTGTCTTTATCCTGCAATTAATTCTGTATTTTATTTGTGTTTTGAAAGACACAAAAACACATGTTTTGCATTTATTTTCGATTTGAAATCTCTTGAGGCCCGTGTAGCAATAGGGTACAGTAATCAAACATTCAGTTGAAGACGAGTTCGCAAAAAAGAATTTCGAATGGTCAACAATAATACATCGCTCAAGGTGAATAATTATCTGAGCGATGAGAGGTCGTCTTTTTATTAGACTGGCATTAATAATGGTTTAATTTTATAAATTGTGACATGGATGTTTAGTTGTCTCATTGACACTCATACCACATCTCTTTATATCTATCATATTTGATATCCAGTATTTTGTATTTACATTATTGACTGGTTGTAATTTTTTTCTTGATTTTTTTTTCAAGTCACTTAAATTTTTTTCATTACGTTCACTTGAATCTAAAGTTAAGCTTTGACTAATCTAACTTAACTTATTTAAAATCTAAGTTACTATTGTCACAGAAATATTTGGGAAAACATTTATAGACTTAAAAGTTCAGTCCATACAATAAAAATCTCAGTCCAAAACATAAATACCGGTAGGTATTTATTTGAGTCTTGTTCTAGATTGTCAAATAAGTAAATAAAAAAGATCAAAAAAGGGATTTTGAACGGTCATAATTTGACAGTTTTGTATCAAATTGCCAAATGACCAAATGTCGTATCAAAAGAGAGACTGTACTAAAAACAAAAACAGTTAAGAGTCTCAATAAACAGTATACAAAACACAACATTGAAAGCTTAAAACTTCAAGCAACTCAAACTTAATTCTTCCTTTCTGATTATTTAGAATTTCATAAAAAAAAATCAAATAAAATTGTTTCAATTTTTCGAATGGTTCCCTGCAACAACGGCCATAACAAACATTGCTAGTAACATAACCAGTAATGACTGTAGTCACGAGTATTGCGCTTCTTCCTACACCCATGACTTTTACCCGAATGTGATGTACCGATTTAGATCTAACATTGGATTTGAACCAACACGAGCAACACGACAGGTGCTACATAAGGAGCAGTATTTGCTTATCCTGCTTGAGGAGCTGAGATCATCCTTCTATATATGTTATATTTTGTGTACTATCATTTGTCTGTCTATTTATAAGCCCTGGCGTTGTTAAGTTATTTTAACTTATTAGTTTGTATGTTCGTTCCTTTTGTATCTTTCGAATCTCTTTTAAAACACTGTTAATACATCACATGATACAGCATTCAACATGACAAATGCTTTTATTTCAAACAACATAGAGAAAATCCAATTAATAAAACCAAACACAAAGACATCGGTATAAAAGTTACAACACTTTTCTATTGGAATGTCAACATTTTAAGTTTAGAAAGACAAAATTGTAAGTTGTTGGAAAGCATAAAACTTTAACATGCTGCCGGTATGAAAACCAAATTATTTCAGTCAAACCTATAGAAGATGACTGAAACAAGTTAATTAAAGAGTAACGTTAGCATCACATTGCTAATAAATAAAAAGTAACATACTACTAAGTAATATAATTTACCAAGCATAGGCGTAGCATCAGATGTAGATGGAACACTCTCAGCAATCATCAACTGAAACACTGAGAATGCAAGCAGCACAGTAACACCAAGTGAAACCTTTTCCCCAGCGTCCGGTGGTAAGTGGAACACCATTAATACTAGGAGTGACATGAAGAAACATGGCAATACAATGTTGATGATGTAATACAGGATCTTCCGGCGCATGTGAATCTGGATAACAATCTACAAACATAAATAATATTTAAATTGGGTTAGTCTACATGCCAAAAAATCTAAGACCCTACTAGCAATTATTTTTAAAATGAAAAGTAAGAACGTTTTCGGCACATGTCAATCCTGGCAATCAAAAAATCAAAAAAAAATGTTCATTGGTATACATATATACATGTAGTTCAATTTCAATGTTATGATTTTGACAGTCTAACATCCTTTTCCTTTTTTACCTGTTTTTATTAAAAAAAAATAAGATATCATATGTTTATTAAAAAAAAGAAATCTAAAGATCCACATCACTTTTCAATCTGAATACTTTTTATCTGAAAGTTATAGGTAAAATATCAGAGAATTGGATCAAGAGAACCTAAACATTGGATATCGGTAGCACTTTGAAACTCGTGAGTGGTCTGGTGTGTGACTTACTGCTTTGTGGTCTAAAACTTGTGAGTGGTCTGGTGTATGACTTACTGCTTTGTGGTCTAAAACTTATTAGTAATCGGTTTTAATTAGATTGCCTATTCATATGATGTTTTCTACTTCAATATATACTATTCGATGCAACAATTATGGACATTTGCAATAAGACGCAAAACATCTGTTAATACTACCTCTGGGTATATATACTCCAGTGTATTCCCTCCAGACGACCATTCTCGTCTGATCAGCTTCGTATGCTCTATGTCCCATTCTCCATTCCGCCAAAACGTATCTTTGTTCACGTTTCCACTGCATGATAAGTTCAACATATCTAAAGTGTAATGCCAGCTGGTAAAGATGATCTCACAAGTCTGGTGATCGAAAGGGTATGACCTAATATCAAAATAACATACAGTGCTGAATGAACCACCGGGCTCCCACATCATTGATCCATTACTGTATATCACAACTTGGAATGCACTGTTGTATATGGATGTGTACAAGTCGTCAGCACTAAAGAAATAAAAACAATGCTTAAAATGACTCATTTACATCTTGTATGTATGTCCAGAACACAGACACTTGTGTCTGATTTTTTAGCTCACCAGGCCCGAAGGGTCCAATGAGAGCTCATGCCGTCACTTGGCGTCCGTCCTCTACATAAGCAATGACAAGAACCTTCTCCTCTGAAACTACTGGGCCAAATACCTTTAAACTTAAAGTGAATGTTACCTCAAGGGTATCTAGTTTATAAAAGTATCCACAGTTTTGATTAATCTTGGCTAAAATAGAACATATGGGTCCATGCAGTTTTCGTCTTATATCTCAAAACTAAAGCTTTAAGAGCCATCTGACAAGGGTAAAACTGTTTATTAGGTAAAGATCTATCAGCCCTGACATTTTCAGACGAATCTAACAACCCATTGTTGGGTTGCTGCCACAAAATTGGTGATTTTAAGGAATTTTTGCAGTTTTTGGTTATAATTATCTTGAATACTATTGAAGATAAAGATAAACTTTAAACAGCAAAAATGTTTAGTAAAGTAAGATCTACAAAACTAAATATGACAAAAAATGTCAATTGACCCTCAAGGAGTTATTGCCTTTTAAGAACAATTTGAACAATTTGTTTATCATTGTTTATTTTCTGTTTCCTCCAAAAAAAACATGGCCGCCATGGCTAAAAATAGAACATTGGATAAAATTCAGATTTTTACTAATATTTAAAAAAATTAAAGCATTTAGAGCAAACGAAGTTAAAGTATTTATTAGGTCAAGGTCTACCTGCCCAGAAACTATCAGCAAAATCGGGTATCTGTTATTTTCCCCTGAATTGATGAGTTTAAGGAAGTTTTGCAGTTTTCGGTTATCATCTTGAATATTATTATAGATAAAGATAAGCTTTAAACATTATATATATTGAAAAACAAAAATAGTCATTGTTATTATATGACTGATTTTTTCCTAACTCTCATCGGGTATTTTCTTTTCAGAATGATATTTTGGGTTGCTGTATATTTAATATGACTAACCGTCACTTCACTGTAAGAATTGTTCATTACATACATGTGCGTTACATATATTTAAAGTCTCAAACTGGAAAGGTATCATTTTTTCAGTAAATTATTGAATACTCAAAAACTTTTAGAACTTAATACAAATTACTGCTGAAAGGCTGCATCTATAATGTAAGCTTCGTAAACATGTGTATTGCTCTTTCAGAAACTATAAGGGTGAAATGCAGCAACTATTATAATAAAAAATTGTGTCCAAGTCTTGATTATATCTTTTGTAAATGTATACGGACTATAATGATAGTGTTTAAGGGCAAAAATGTACGCTAAGTAATGTTTTCGCGCGAACAGAAAAATCAGACTACCTGTTATCTAGAGCAAGGTCTGGCTTCCAAACTTTAGCTGTAGGGACTATTATTTTACTTATATTGTTGAAATCTGTTGCGTTCCATCTTAGAAAATCGTCATGCCATCTCTACAATGAGCCAAATACACAATGCAGTTATGAAAATAAACATGATTTGGCGAAAATGCACCTCTCATTAAATAATATTATATTCACTTTTTTTTAAGTAATGGTCATAATTATGAATCGAATTGTGGAGAAAATATACACATAAGATACTATAGTTGTGGTCCATCTCACAGAAGCATGTATTCATTTTCTTATAGCAGTTCTTCAGAAAGTATCGTTACACAAATGTGGTACGTCCTGAAGAGATGGTCGTGCTTCAACTTGATTTTTTTTATGATAAATATATCCTTAGACATGTCATTCATTTTAACATTATTGAACACTGAGACGGTTTCCAAATTTCTTGGGTTTTTTTTTTTTCGTTTTTTTTTTTGTATAGATGTTTATTTTAAAACATTAAAAACGGATACGTACCACAACCATCCAGCCTGTTGTTATCATTTTATTATTCCGCAAATCCTGAAAAAATGTAAATGTTGACTGAATCATAAGAAAGATACTAGAAAGTACAATGGTATTCCCGCTATAATTTCTGAATGTCATTTATGAATTTTAAGACCGTTTATGTGTACCAAGTCAATACCACGGCGAACCCGCTAAGTTCCATGTGTACTTAGACTCGAAATAAAAATATGTTGCCCCCCCTCTCCCACAAAAAAATATCACAATGATTAATCTATGTTGAAAATTGGACCTTGACATATCCAATGTTGGCATACAGTGTACTAAATGTAAGAACATGAAAAAAGTAACATAAAAATACCAAAATTGAAACAATATATAAAACATTGCAATTTGAACCCACTTTTACTTAAAATAAATTCTAATAATTTACCCACTCCCCCTGTATTTTAATAACATGCATTATGCAAGGGTTTCCCGGGTTTTTTTTTAAAAGTTAACGGCATAAGAAATATGTTCTTATAAAACGGTATTGAAATTTGCAAATATGAATGATCAATTATAGTTTTCTTTATTAAGTTTACACAAATTGTATTGTTCCAAAAATTAAACAAACGGAGAGGATATAAGTTTTACAACTTAGTATTGTCTTCACCAGTTTTCCAACTTTAATTGCTTGATCAAAATTAAACAAAAATACTTTTCAAAGTGGAAAAATCAATACATTTTAACGGTAAAAAAATGAAATGTTTAATTGTTACAGTAGTCAAACAAATACAGATATTATTAACCCCTTTGTGTGTTAGATCTATTATTTAAAAAGATGGTGTTTCGTTTTATACTATTTTGGTCAAAGGCCGGGTTGGAGGTGTTGGTAAGTGGGAAATCTCATATATCAGTCTTAACAGGTGATTTCATACGTACCGTGTGATCAAGACGAGTTAAGTAGAATCCTACATCGACCATAACTGATTCTGTAGCGTTTATTCTAGGTCTAGCAGCTGGATTATATCCAGACAGTATGTGATCCATAAGAGTTGCTTCTCCATTGAACGCACCTTTAACCATCATAATAAAAAGTAAAAGAAAATGTTGAAATTTAAAAACACTTGCATGATATTGAAATTTTTAAATAAAAAACGCTTGAATGATATGGAAATTTGAAAAAAAAACACTTGCATGATATTGAAATTTAAAAAAAAACACTTGCATGATATTGAAATTTAAAAACACTTGCATGATATTGAAATTTTAAAAAAACACTCGCATGGTATTGAAATTTAAAAACACTCGCATGATATTGAAATTTTAAAATAAAAAAAACACTTGCATGATATTGAAATTTGAAAAAACACTTGCATGATATTGAAATTTGAAAAAACACTTGCATGATATTGAAATTTTAAAATAAAAAAAACACTTGCATGATATTGAAATTTTAAAAACACTGGCATGATATTGAAATTTTAAAAACACTTGCATGATATTGAATTTTTTTAAAACACCGGCATGATATTGAAATTTTAAAAACACTGGCATGATATTGAAATTTTAAAAACACTTGCATGACACACTACATACAATTTTCGTTACAAGCGTTATTAACTACGGAACCGTGGTTAATAGGTCCTTATGATATTTTTTTACAATTTTGCGGACCAATTATGCCAACAAATATCACAAGGACCAAAAAGCTACGGTTCCACACGGCTAAAGTTAGCCCATCGGACTTTTGACACAAAGGTTCCTGGTTCGATCCCCGTTCTGCCAGTGTGGAACATTTCAGGAACTAATTTGGGGCTCTCTCTTGGCACCATTTGCGAGTTTGGCCTTGGGAAACGATGATAGTCCGTCGGAAGGGGGCGATAAATGGCTGACCCGTGTTAAGAGAGAGCCATATCTCTTGCACGTAAAAGACACCCTGGTAAATTTCGAAAAAGAGCAGGCTTGTGCCGCTACAAGGCAGCACTTGCATTCGCAAAGTGGAAAGGGATTAATATAAGTTGCAATAACTTGTTTCCCTATAAATAATTATGTTAAAACTAAACTAAAGTGTTATGTGCACCTCTGGCTATGACTACAGTCGTTTGACAAAAGTGAGTTCCCACTCAAAAAATGTCCTATCATTTCAACTAAAAACAATTCTGAAGGAATAACCCAACGGGGTTGGACGCGTTCAAGGTAAAAGGTCTGGAGTACGTTTGCTCCCCATTTGATCAAAGGAAATATTTTTTTGTCCTTCAAATGTTTAAAAAAAACTTCCTTTCTCGCACGACCCTTGATCCACTACTGGTCTTCATTACTATTCTTTTCTGACGACGGTAGGAGGGGTTGTTACCACGAATTCCCGACAAAATAATGCTTTTTTCCCTGGATTCTAAAAAAAATATTTATGATCCGTCTCACGATAATGGTAGGCTAAATCCCGAGTTCACGCGAAAATAAAGGTTAACCCCGACTTCCGGAAAAGCGCCATTCCGCCCCTTTTTAATCGAACAGACTTTTTTTACGGTCTTTACATTTTGTAGGCACATACAAACCTAAACATCTTTCAATGAATACGTTCAAGATGAAAAGACAAACTGCTAAGTCCATCCTGATGAATGCAATGCCAGTGACGTCATTTCTAATAATGACGTTAAGTGTTTTAAGGTCGGCGTACTCAATGCGCGTGGTGTTCCAGATCGATAAGGAAAATGCTAACTTTAAAATGTGTGCATGAGGTGTGGATTGGGGTTTACAGAATGAAGACAAACAAAAATTAAAGAAAAGAGTAATATTCAAACAAAAATAATTAAAAATAAAGAATGATAAGACGCTAATAATGGGAAAAGCAGATATATAACGAATAGAGAAAACGGCCTACAAAATTAAAGAATGCAGAAGTGAAGGACGCCCAACCCAGACCCTCATTCACGCCTTTTTGGCAGTAAATTTTATTTTTTGGAAGAGTGATCAGATGAAAGAAACATGAAAATAAAGATTTTGCTGTGTGATGCTGTCACTACGTAAGGATTTTCAGTAAACGCGGATACTAATAGCAAACTAGGAATTTAAGTATAGTCTAATGATAGTAAACTGCACATTGCTAGAGGAACATTGTCAGGAAATTTAAACTTAACCTGCAACGTGTCTTGTTTTGGCGAAACATATTAAAAATGTTCCCCCAATGACAACTGTTTAGCATACTATTTTAAAGCATGAGGGTCGTATGGAGTACACACCTGGATGAAGTAAGTTGTCAGGTCAAAAGAATGCATATAAATGTCAGCATGTCGGAGATTCGGACGATCAGACTAAACAACATAAAAAAAGCAATTACAGACATAGACAGATTGTGCTAGTATATATACTATTGAACACGGAGAAGAACTGGTGAACATGTACGACAGTATAGTAGACACACAGACGGACTGGTGAATATGAAGTCAGACTATTCACTATTGAACATGAAGAAAGACTAATGGATACAAAGACAGACCGTTGAAATAATCTTTAAATCGTTTTTTTCACATTTCCTGTCTATTAAGTTTAGTAGACTAGTTGCATATTCAGTCATTAATGTTGGCGACATTATTTGTACAGGTGTGTGCACAGCCGTATGCTATCCATGTCCGTAAACTAAAAAAATCCTAGATTTTTTTATTTTTTTTTTATTATAGCAGATATGTATACTGTTAGTGTTAAGTCCATAAGACCAGTGGGGATCCATAAATGTCCATAAGGGGGAAAAGGGTAGGAAATCACTGAAGCAGGAATATTTAATTTTTCCAAGAAAAGGAGGGCCTGTATGGGCACCCTGCCCCCTATGCACTTCTGTAGACGATAACCCAACATCACAAATGACCGAGCATGCAGCATACATGACGTGTTTTATATAGGAGTTCAAAATAAAACCTTCGCAAATATTCAGTTGGCTGTACAATACGTCTAGCTGCGGAACCGTAGCTCATAGGTCCTTATGTTATTTTTTACCATGTGGTCCGCAAATAGTCAAAAAATAACAGAAGGACCTACGAGCTATGGTTCCAAAACTGAGGACAATATGTCAGGCTCTGTTACTGATAAATTTAAATGTTTAAAGAATTGATGATTTCTCCAAATTACATATATATTTTTTGTATGACATGTATCATTGGCATATCCTTGGGTTTTAAGTAGTTTTGTACAAGTAATTTACTAGTGTAGTCTAGTGTTGATCGAATCCATTTACATGATTCAAGAAACTGTTTAAAGAGAGATTGTCAATGTATCAGAACTCACCCTTAATAACGCTAGACTAGTCCACAGATCCTTATACTTCATGCATATTTGTCTGGACTCGTCATTCTCAAACTGGTGAACTTTTTAAAAGATACATCAAAATGTTGAATCAACAAATATGATCATTCTATATATAGCAAACATTTAAAAATAACATAAATTTGATGTCATTTCCTTTGCTGTATTTTGTCATTGAGTCTATAATATTAAATTACAAAGCAATATTTTTGTAAACCAGAATGAAGGAAAATCGGGGGCTTTTTCTTCTTATTTCTTATATTCTGCTATGCTAGAACATTTTCCTAGGAAATACTTTAATAAATATATAGTTATAAGTAAATGAAATAAATGAAAAGTAAATGACACCACAAAATGATATTTGTCATTAGATTAGTACTGATGTTAGATAGCAATATACACAAATTTTACCATCCTCTTTTCCTTGCTTTCTTAGAAATTAAGCCTACTGTTTGTGTCATATATGTGCATACATGTATGTATGTAATCAGTATGTTCCATTGATTTGATATCCAATAGTAAATTGGTCAAACATATTTCTTTTTGGTTGATTCATGGCAACAATCTGCTTGTTTTGCTAAACCATGCAAGATAGGTGTTTGAGCTAACTGCAAAATAAATATACAAAATTTCAAGACTGACACAAAACCCATATATGATGATTAAGAATAATAAACTTCATAGAAAAGATGCAGAGAATTTAGAACAAAAATGTTTTTAAAATAGAGGCTAAGCAGACATTTCAAAAGACTGGACAGCAAAATTTCTAAGATTGAAAGAAAGTGTTAATTACTGCATATGCTGTTTTGATTGTTGAAAAGCTTCAACCCTATCTAGTCACTGTGAAGTGCTACAATGATATATATAAGCAGCACATAATCAGTAACAAAAAAGGCTGTTAACTTGTAAATTTGCAGACTGCAGTAATTTTAGAAGTTAAAAAATGTTATCAATTTTCTAAAGAAAACAGAAACTACATTAGAGAATAGAGAAAACTACACTTCCATCAGACCTGTCTACTTACATCAAGCTCTAACAAAGAAAATACCATTTTCTCACATTTTCACTGCCTCTCAATTTAACTTCTTTACATACCACTCTTAATATAATTCATCCTTAAATTCTTTTTTTTTTTTTCCAGTATAGAACATACATCTTTATAAACTTCTCACTCTATTTACTCTCACCCTCTCTATTAGTCTTAATTCTCCCTTTCTCCATTACATTGCCGTCAAATCCATACCAACCTCAGCCATCTTTATTAGCCTACTCTTAGTGTTCAATACCCTATGTAAAATTAGTTAGTTCGACAATAAAAATATTTTTAATCAAGAAGTACCAGGAATGGAAGAATAAAAAATTCAATGTATAAAAGATCAAAACATTTTGAGATGAAATATGGAATTATATTTAGTATTGGGTCAATTTTGAATTGTAGTTTTTATTTTCAATAAGAAATGGTTATCATATATCTATATATATCATTTCTTGAAATCCAAGGTAACAGCCAAAGTTACAATAATCCAAAATGTGTGATGTAATTTTTGAAAAAAGAAATTATCTTTGGATAACCATTATGCAGCCAAAAATTTGTATTTAACCAAAGAGTGTATAAATTTTTCAAAACAATTAAAAAAAATTACAGTAGAAACAATTAAAGGTCCAAAAGTAAAAATTTCCAAAAGTTTAAAAATGCCAAATGGTACAAAGGTACCTGTCTGCTAGTAAAACATTCCCCCAGTTAAAACTTGGTAAAATCAGTAAAAACATCCCCCTTTAAAATTTGATAAAAACAGTTAAATTATCCCCTTTAAAATTTAATAAAAACAGTAAAAACATCACCAGTTAAAATGTGATAATCAAAGAGCTGATAGCTCTGAGGTGGAAGGTGAATAAAAGGTTACTTGAATTACCATAAAAGCAGCCCCAGTAACACAGCCTGCTTTGTTCCATTATCGTTATGACATTATTTTTTTTTCTTCAAACAAGAATGACTGTGTCATAAGTACATGGATTTCCCATCAATACAATCATTTTCTATGTTCAGTGGACCGTGGAAATTAGTTAAAATCTTTAATTTGGCAGTAAAGTTAAAAGTTCATATATATCACAAGGAACACATGTGTACTAAGTTTCAAGTTGATTGGAATTCAACTTCATCAAAAACTACCTCGACCATAAACAGGACGGACTGACAGACCAGAAAACATAATGCCCATAAATGGGGCATAAAAACAGTAAGACTTGTTACATACCTGCCAACTTTTGAAAGTTCCCATAGGGGTTTTTAGTGCGCGACAACAATTTTAAAGGTTACAATTTTTAGCGAAGTATTTTGCACGATCTGGATTGTCTAAAAAAATTTCATATTTGTATGATGAGCTTACATGCCTTTTTCTTAAGTCTGTTTGCATGATTCTAGTTATTAAATCAGTAGAAAAGATGAACATGTAGCTAGCAGACCAGGGTTTATTTTCTGCGTAAGAATATATGATAAAATTGAGAATGGAAATGTGGAATGTGCCAAAGAGACAACAACTCGACCATAGAAAAAAACAACAGGAGAAGGTCACCAACAGGTCTTCAATGTAGCGAGAAATTCCCGCACCCGGAGGCGTCCTTCAACTGGCCCCTAAACAAATATATACTAGTTCAGTGATAATGAACACCATACTAATTTCCAAATTGTACACAAGAAACTAAAATTAAAATAATACAAGACTAACAAATGACAGAGGCTCCTAACTTGGGACAGGCGCAAAAATGCGATGTTTGTTGAAATTTCCAATTTTGAATTATGCACAAAGATGGACCTTTTACAGGTTGGGAACAACACTCCAAAATGAGCGGTGACCCTCAATGGAAGAACATAACAACCCACTGTAAAAAATGAGCACCTTTATATTCATATTTATATTTGTTGAAAATTTCCCCAAGAACTATGATGGACGTCAAGTTGGTTACTTATTCCTTATTCGTTACCTAGTCGTTACTTATTCGATTTTTAATATCCTTCCCCCTTTTTATTTGTTTATATTCTTATCTCTGGTAATAGTTCTAAATTTGTTTAGGTAAAATGACCTTTTTATGACCTATTTATACGTGTTTGTGCTCAAACGATCCTGTTACTTTATGTTCGATACTTATTTGTTTCTTATTTAATTTTTATACGTTCTACCTTTTAAATGCTTTATATTCGTATGTTTGAAGATGGTTCTTGGTTCAAAGAGATGAAATCAACCTTTTAGCGCTTGTATAAAAAAAGAAGATTGGGTATGATCGCCAATGAGACAACTACCGACAATAGACCAACATGACACAGAAATTAACAACTATAGGTCACGGTACGGCCTTCAACAATGAGCAAAGCCCATACCGCATAATCAGCTATAAAAGGCCCAGATATAACACTGTAAAACAATTCAAACAACAAAACTAACGGCCTTATTTATATACCAAAAAATAAACGAAAAACAATTATGTAACACAAAAACAAACGACTACCACATAATTTCAGGCTCTTGACTTGGGACAGGCACATACTTGTATAATGTGGCAGGATTAAACATGTAAGCGGGGTGTACATCGTTTCGGAGTTTGACTACTAGTAATACCTTGTTTGATTCGTTCCATTACTCGCTCATAATACTTGTATTATACGTTGCACATTTTCAGAATGATTTTCAATTGTTTTCTCGTCTCTGGTGGTAGATTTAGGTTCTAAGAGGTGAGATAAGCGCGTATGTAGCCGTTTCAGCGCTCGACTGAAACCCTGTTACTTATTCGCGTATAATACATGTGTTATACGTTGCACATTTGAAAAAAAATGATTTTCAATTGTTTTCTTGTCTCTGGTGGTAGATTTGGGTTCTAAGAGGTGATAATACCCTATCAGCGCGCTACATTCAACACATTATTAATGTTCATAACCTTGACCTCATTTCCACGGTTCATTCCTCAGTGTTAAGTTTTTGCGTTTTGGTCGGTTTTTCTATAAGCAATAGGTCAACTCTATCTGTTTAATGGAAGGATTGTAAACTTCTGTCTGGCATGGTTCATATGACTTTGACCTCATTTTCATTGTTCATTGTTAATTTTTCTTGGTTAAGAAACTATAAGCAATAGGTCAACTATACATGTATTTAGTGTATTGAATACTTGTAAAAGGTGTACATGTATTTCTTGTTTGTTTTATATGAGCTTCACCTCACTTTATTTGATCATATTAAGTTGTTGTAATAGTTGTAATAAATCTTGATATTTAGGATTATCACCATTATATCAATGGTTAGGTGAAGACGGCGAGACATTTCAGTGTGTGCACTCATGTTTTAGTTTGTTCTATTGTGCTGTAAAGCAACTGTTCCAAGTTAGGTGGAGGGTTTGGCACTCACAAACATGTTTAACCCTGCCCAATTCTGTATGTGCTGTCCCAATTAAGATTTGTTTTGTGTTTGTTGTTTTGTACATCAACTAAGCTGTTGTTTTTTCTCATTTGAATTGTATGACATTTTGTTGTGTAAGGAGCTTTTATAGTGTGCTATGTGGTAATTGAGTACTTTAAAATGTTCAGTGAAGTACATATTTTTATAGGCTTGTATTAAGTTCAGTGAAGTTCATATTTCTATAGGCTTGTATTCAGTGAAGTACATATTTCTATAGGCTTGTATTCAGTTCAGTGAAGTACATATTTCTATAGGCTTGTATTCAGTTCAGTGAAGTACATATTTCTATAGGTTTGTATTCAGTGAAGTACATATTTCAATAGGCTTGTATTCAGTGAAGTACATATTTCTATAGGCTTGTATTCAGTTCAGTGAAGTACATATTTCTATAGGCTTGTATTCAGTTCAGTGAAGTACATGTTTCTATAGGCTTGTATTCAGTTCAGTGAAGTACATATTTCTATAGGCTTGTATTCAGTTCAGTGAAGTACATGTTTCTATAGGCTTGTATTCAGTGAAGTACATATTTCTATAGGCTTGTATTCAGTTCAGTGAAGTACATGTTTCTATAGGCTTGTATTCAGTTCAGTGAAGTACATATTTCTATAGGCTTGTATTCAGTTCAGTGAAGTTCATATTTCTATAGGCTTGTATTCAGTTCAGTGAAGTACATGTTTCTATAGGCTTGTATTCAGTTCAGTGAAGTACATATTTCTATAGGCTTGTATTCAGTGAAGTACATATTTCTATAGGCTTGTATTCAGTTCAGTGAAGTACATATTTCTATAGGCTTGTATTCAGTTCAGTGAAGTACATGTTTCTATAGGCTTGTATTCAGTGAAGTACATATTTCTATAGGCTTGTATTCAGTTCAGTGAAGTACATGTTTCTATAGGCTTGTATTCAGTTCAGTGAAGTACATATTTCTATAGGCTTGTTTTCAGTTCAGTGAAGTTCATATTTCTATAGGCTTGTATTCAGTGAAGTACATATTTCTATAGGCTTGTATTCAGTTCAGTGAAGTACATATTTCTATAGGTTTGTATTCAGTTCAGTGAAGTACATATTTCTATAGGTTTGTATTCAGTGAAGTACATATTTCTATAGGCTTGTATTCAGTGAAGTACATATTTCTATAGGCTTGTATTCAGTTCAGTGAAGTACATGTTTCTATAGGCTTGTATTCAGTTCAGTGAAGTACATATTTCTATAGGCTTGTATTCAGTTCAGTGAAGTACATATTTCTATAGGCTTGTATTCAGTTCAGTACATATTTCTATAGGCTTGTATTCAGTTCAGTGAAGTACATATTTCAATAGACTTGTATTCAGTTCAGTGAAGTACATATTTCTATAGGCTTGTATTCAGTTCAGTGAAGTACATATTTATATAGGCTTGTATTCAGTAAAGTACATATTTCTATAGGCTTGTATTCAGTTCAGTGAAGTACATATTTCTATAGGCTTGTATTCAGTTCAGTAAAGTACATATTTCTATAGGCTTGTATTCAGTTCAGTGAAGTACATATTTCTATAGGCTTGTATTCAGTTCAGTGAAGTACATATTTCTATAGGCTTGTATTCAGTGAAGTACATATTTCTATAGGCTTGTATTCAGTGAAGTACATATTTCTATAGGCTTGTATTCAGTGAAGTACATATTTCTATAGGCTTGTATTCAGTGAAGTACATATTTCTATAGGCTTGTATTCAGTTCAGTGAAGTACATATTTCTATAGGCTTGTATTCAGTTCAGTGAAGTACATATTTCTATAGGCTTGTATTCAGTTCAGTTAAGTACATGTTTCTATAGGCTTGTATTCAGTTCAGTGAAGTACATATTTCTATAGGCTTGTATTCAGTGAAGTACATATTTCTATAGGCTTGTATTCAGTGAAGTACATATTTCTATAGGCTTGTATTCAGTAAAGTACATGTTTCTATAGGCTTGTATTCAGTTCAGTGAAGTACATATTTCTATAGGCTTGTATTCAGTTCAGTGAAGTACATATTTCAATAGGCTTGTATTCAGTTCAGTGAAGTACATATTTCTATAGGCTTGTATTCAGTTCAGTGAAGTACATGTTTCTATAGGCTTGTATTCAGTTCAGTGAAGTACATATTTCTATAGGCTTGTATTCAGTTCAGTGAAGTACATATTTCTATAGGCTTGTATTCAGTGAAGTACATATTTCTATAGGCTTGTATTCAGTTCAGTGAAGTACATATTTCTATAGGCTTGTATTCAGTTCAGTGAAGTACATATTTCTATAGGCTTGTATTCAGTAAAGTACATATTTCTATAGGCTTGTATTCAGTAAAGTACATATTTCTATAGGCTTGTATCCAGTGAAGTACATATTTTTATAGGATTGTATTCAGTGAAGTACATATTTCTATAGGCTTGTATTCAGTGAAGTACATATTTCTTTAGGTTTGTATTCAGTGAAGTACATATTTCTATAGGCTTGTATTCAGACATTTGTAAAACCAGGAAATTAAATATCCAATGATATGCAATTTTTCCTTATTACACGAAAATATTGGATATTCACAAAAGTAAATGAATCCAAAGGGGCACATTATGTTTGCACGCATTTAGAGATTAATTTTTTTTCTGTGTGTGTTACATTGTAGTGTTGTCTCCTTGTTCTCCTCTTATATTTAATGCGTTTCCCTCAGTTTTAGTTTGTTACCCCGATTTTGTTTTTTGTCCATGGATTTATGAATTTGAACAGCGGTATACTACTTTTGCCTTTATTTACGTCTGCGCTCAGCCTTTGATTACATTTGCATGCATTCCTTTGACAGGTAAACTCAGGTTAAATTAAAGCTGAGCGCAAATGTAATGATTTTTCCACGCAAATGTAAAAGTAATGGTAATTTGCACAAATGTAATGCATGGATCCAAGCTTAAATTTTTATGGAGTATTTAAATTTCTGACATAATAAACAGTATTGGTTCACTATCAAATCCCTTAATACCTTGTTTTTGATAGTATAAATATGACACATAATGACTGGTTACTTTTTTATTACGTATTTGTTTATTAGTTTAATACCATTGAAAGACAAAGGTTATGACAAGACATTATAAAATATATCACTAAATTGTCTGCCTTTATCATGGTGTTTGTTCTTATGTTAACTGAATCACTCTGCTGTTGATGCTTATTCAATAAATGAAGCATGTGTGGTGTAAAGACTCTACAATTTGTGTACTGACTTCTCAGGATGCAAACATATTAGAGTACATTTTCTTTTCTTTTGCCTTGTATGCATCTACTAGTTTCTTTGTCTTTGCCATTTCAGTGAGAATACCTGCAAAAGAAGTGAATCACTTATATACAAACAAAAAATTATCTTTAATAGGAATTCAAACTTCTTACCAGAATTATCTCCCTTTTGTGATACAAGTTTTATTTCCTGCCAAGTTGTCTCCCATATATCTCTATGTGCCCATGGTTGTCTTGATGTTTGTATTGTTTTTTGTCACCTTCAACGTGATGGTCTGGCTCAATTATGACAGTAAATTATGACAGTAAATGTTTAATTTCTTGGCCGAATATTTTTTTTGATTGATATTTCTCCATACCTTTGTTATAGTAATTAAGAGGTTGTTACTTTACTTTTTGTGTTTCTATCTGGGCATTCACTGATTTTGTGTCATGGATGGATATACTTAATTTTCCTTTCTATTAGAAGAAATATGAGGGGAGATAATTCATGTTTCATGTATTAGCTCCCCTTAAAACATTTTTTTTTATTTCAATAAAGTACATTTCCTCCTGTTTAAAGATTACAAATGTTAAAGTTGTTCTTTTATTTTTATTAAAACATATTTTTATTGAAACATATATCTACAAAATGATCTAAATAAAGGGATATTCAAGCTGTTGCTTGTTATATGTTACAAATTCAAGGCAAGAACTTATATATTAATGCAAACAAAAAAACATCTAAGCAAACATTTAAGCCAGAATATATATATAATTTTCCTGAACAACAGCTTTTCTATAATTCTCACCTTTATCTGATGGTTCTACCTGACTTGCTTGCTTTAAACTGTCCTGTTAAAATAATAATATATGTAAAAAAAAACTTCTTACATTGAAAAACTAATTGTTATATTTTAACATGAATATAAATCATGTCATTCAGTTAAAAAAATGTAAATTTATGCATGCTTTGAAATAACAGGGTTGCACAATCAAGTATTATTTTACATCATTTATTAAGTAAGGTATCTGTGAATAACAATGCACTTAACATACGAACACAATATATGGAGTCCACATCTGAAAAGACATCTGCAATGTTCTTAGATGTGAATTTTAATCTTCAATATACGAATAGTATCAAATGATTGGTTAGTAAGTTAGAATGTAATTTTAGGCAGCAATTAAGAGCATATTAAATGACTTTGCATAAAGTGGATTTTTCATCTTTTTGGTAACCAGTGGCATTAAACCTTGAATGTAGACTTTTTGACATAATACAAGTCAGTTGAATGATGTTAATGAGCACAATCAAAATACAATACTAAAACTTATATAATTTGAATTAAAATCAGTAAAATAAGTTTGCAATAAACCTACTAGTGCTTCGTCCCATTTGTTTAAACCATTTAATGCCTGTCCTCTTCTGAATAAGGCTTTTACATTCTTTTCATCTTCTTGTAATACCTGCAATAAAATACACATATAATATCTTATCATGTTACATTTTTCTAATTTTTTTTTTAAAATAAACAAAAAACAGATCTGTCTATTCTATTCTGTAAATTCAGAAATTATTGTGTGCATTTATTATTGCAATTTTGTCATTTTGGACTACAATGCAATTTTAATTTTTGTGATATTGTGAAAACCTTTCTAATTCATATAAAACTTTCAAAATGCATGTTTAAATTATTGCAATTACAGCCCTGTCGCAATTTTCACAATAATAAAAAAATCACAATAATTTCTGAAATTACAGTATGTGCCTTCCAACAGAGCCTATAATTAAGTGGAAGACATTGGTTGCTGTCTTTGTTTAACTTTTATTGTTTTAATATAAAACAAGCTGTTTTTTCTTTTCAATTGTTTAACATATTGTTCTGTCAGGT
This sequence comes from Mytilus galloprovincialis, assembly GCF_965363235.1. Lineage (NCBI taxonomy): Eukaryota > Metazoa > Mollusca > Bivalvia > Mytilida > Mytilidae > Mytilus > Mytilus galloprovincialis. The sequence continues at coordinate 20,539,840 of NC_134845.1, forward strand.
ATTTCTCATTGTTGAAGGCTGTATGGTGACCTATAGCTGCTTTTACCCATGTCAAGATCATACCACATCTCCTTATTTCATAATTAACATGTTTTTGATAGCTCACCTTATACAAAGATGTACCAATATCTCCAAAATGCAGTAAAAAAAACCACTCTTATTCAGATTTATAAAAAAAATTACAAATGTAAAGGCAATCTTTATCTTGTCCATGTGTGATGTCAAATTTCTTCATACAGTAAAATCTAACATATGGGGTGGGCTCCAGAAACAGGATAGAACTAATGAGTAAGTTTGCATTCCCCACAATTGCATCACCTTGATCAAAACCACTTAAATACTAAAAGACTATTGTAAACCAACGAATTTATGGAATTGCTTTATTTTCAGGACTTTTGAGAAAAATAACATGAATATTTTAACTTGGATCTTCTCTTATTCAAGAATATAAAGTAAAATTTGATATTTTGAAAAAAAATCACAGAGAAAGGGCTGAAAGCGAAAACAAGCTGGTTAACAATAGTTGTATTAATACGTATACAGGACATTTTAGGTAATGCAAATTTATTCTCTCTAGCCTGAATGAAATTTTCATTCAAACAGCACAACATGAAATGAAGACAACTGTCATCATTTTTCTGCCACTTAAATTCTAATACATGTATAATAAATATTTGTACCTGATCACAATGTTGTAAGGCATCAGAGTATTCCTTTAATTTCAAACTACAAGCAGCTCTGAAAGATAAAATGTTTAAACAAATCTATATCATTATGAATTGAAAAGGAAACATTTAATTAAATACCAATGTCCTAATAGAATCATTTATAATGAAGTTTATCGCTATTTACCAAATATTCCTTTGATCTTTCTGATTGATAATTTTCTTTCTCAGCGGAGTTGAGTGATATAAAAAGGGAGTCGAGTGATATGAAATTATCGCTAGAAACTAAGGGAGCATGTGGCATTGCTTATGAAATTGATATGATATATATTAATAGGTAAAATAGCGATAAACAGATTATCATTAGTAATCTCAACTTGACGAACAGTCCCGGCTCAAGTGAGAAAATCAATCTGGTTGAGATGATCAACGATAATCTATAAGTATACTTTTTCTGTCTTTCTATTTAAGTTTTATAGTTGGCCAATGGATCTAGAAAGGTGATATTAATGAGTGTATAATAAATCTGCAACAGTAAATACACACATGTAGATGGAGAAATGAAACGAATTATAAGCTAGGAAATCTTGAAAACTTTCAAGGTAAAGAAATCCAGTTATGTTCGACATGACACATATAATTTCTATAATGTTTTCAATTTTTTCTTTTACATGTAGAATGATATGTGCAGCTACATGATTCTTTAATATGAAAACCGTAGTCCATTGTTAGCAAAAAAATCTATGTTTATCTTATCCCAAATTTTGAAAAGAAAACCTATTCAATGTGATAGGTGCATTGTACTTACAAATTTAATGCGATAGGTATAATTTTACCTACAAATTTAATGTGATAGGTATATTGTACTTTCACATTTAATGTGATAGGTATATTGTACTTTCACATTTAATGTTATAGGTATATTGTACTTGCAAATTTAATGTGATAGGTATATTGTATTTTCAAATTTAATGTGAAAGGTATATTGTACTTACAAATTTAATGTGAGAGGTATATTGTACTTACAAATTTAATGTTATAGGATAGGTATATTGCACTTACAAATCTAATGGTAAAGGTATATTGTACTTACAAATTTAATGTTATAGGTATATTGTACTTACACATTTAATGTTATAGATATATTGTACTTACACATTTAATGTTATAGGTATATTGTACTTACACATTTAATGTGACAGGTATATTGTACTTTGTACTTACACATTTAATGTGATAGGTATATTGTACTTACAAATTTAATGTTATAGGATAGGTATATTGCACTTACAAATCTAATGGTAAAGGTATATTGTACTTACAAATTTAATGTTATAGGTATATTGTACTTACACATTTAATGTGATAGGTATATTGTACTTACAAATTTAATGTTATAGGTATATTGTACTTACACATTTAATGTGATAGGTATATTGTACTTACACATTTAATGTGATAGGTATATTATACTTACAAATTTAATGTGATAGGTATATTATACTTACAAATTTAATGTGATAGGTATATTATACTTACAAATTTAATGTGATAGGTATATTATACTTACAAATTTAATGTTATAGGTATATTGTACAGTTTATCCATATTTGATTCATCCTCCTCCATATCCATATTGTCTTCTACATACTCTAAATATCTGTAAAAAAACGAAACCAACCATAAACTTGGTTTAGTATTAACTAGCCATTCTATTAAAAGTCATTCCAGTTATTTTTTAAAGAGTTGAAGATGAAACAGTCTTAAATAAAATGTGCCTAAATGTTGCAATAAGTTGTGATACAGATATTCATATATATTATCTGCATTGTACAATGAATCTTTAAGCTAATTAAGCTTTTTGCTATACTAAACTCAGATGAAAATCTTATGCAACAATAAAGAGTTCAAATATAGTTTGAGAAATTAAAAAGATGTCTGTTAGAACATTGGTGTCCCTGCCTGCAGCTTAATTATTTAAAATTTTCTTGGAATCTACAGGCATTCAAATTAAAGTCTGGACAAGTAGTTATAAAATCTTCTAGTAACCAAAAGTTATCTCCAAATCTGTAAGCATTGCATAAAAGAAGTATTTTTATAAAAAAAAAAAAAAACATGCTGAATGGCAATAACTGTGAAAATTTGGTTGACTGAAACTGAAAACACAAACTCAATACAGATATTTATAATAAATATAAGTCAACCAGAATGAAAATCAATCTACTGTAAGTCATTATTTCTGTGTCATATGGTCTCTTATAAAGTGTAAAGGTGACAACAGCAAAATGATACAACTGAAAAGATGATTTACTTCAGACTATACATTCCTGTCTCAACAGAGACATACCAAGAAGAAGAAAAAAAAAAACTTATAAAATTTAAAATCACACTATATAAAAAAGAAGATGTGGTATGATTGCCAATGAGACAACTATCCACAAAAGACAAAAATGACACAGACAGAAACAACTATAGGTCACCGTACGGCCTTCAACAATGAGCAAAGCCCATACCGCATAGTTAGCTATAAAAGGCCCTGATAAGACAATGTAAAACAATTCAAACGAGAAAACTATGTGAAAACCTCATCTCTTGAAGTGCAATGCATAATGTTTACCATCATGAAAATCTCACTTGGTCTCTTGTGGAGAATTGTTTCATTGACAATCATATCACATCTTCCTATTTTATATATACACATATAGATTCCATCCCTGCAACAAGTGTGCTATGATATTTCTCCACTCAAGACAGTTAAGGGCATATCCAACAGTTTCAGGGGAGGTAATAACAAACGTAACCATTGTCTATTGTTTCCCGTAATTTAACGTTGTTTCAATGACGTCATAACGGAATCACCATTGGCTATGGCCGTCTGACAAAGACGGTTTCTTTCCTCAAAGGAAAGCGCACAGCGGGAATCGGCAGAAAACTCATACAGAATATTAACAGAAATAGAGGTCAAATCATAAAAGATGTTGTCCTCTTGGTCCATTATAAAAGAACTGCAATTATCTTTATAATTATAGACCATACTCACTTAGTTTCTGTTTTATTAAAATTATCTTCAATATACAGTAGAGAACAAAGAGAACAAATGCGTAATATTTTTTTTTATTATTAGAATGCAACACAAATTGTAATTTTAAAATTCTTTATCAAACTTATCCGAGATTTTGTCATTCAGGATAGAAAACTCAAAGTTTGATTTGACTTGAGAAAGATTAAAAAAAATTGGTCTCTTGAGAAAAATAAAATACGACATAAACTAACATGTATCATTGCATCTAGCATCTAGCTTTGCGTTGAAGTGCTTATATACAGAAGCTCTTTAAATGAAAAACGACACCGTTATAAAAAAAATGAAATAGGAAAACATTGTAATATATACACTGACATACAAGTACAAAATAACTGACGATTTTAGTGTTTACTTATGAATGAGGAAATAACGGTCCTACTAAAAAGCGCTCGAGAGCGCCCGGGAAAAGAAAAAGCGCCCGGAGAAGGAAAATTAGCGCCCGGAGAAGAAAATTAGCGCCGGGGAGAAGAAAATAATAATATTTTATAACAATATTTTTTGTCCTTAAAAATAACTAATCATTGCTTGTTTTGTCCTTAATATAAATGGGGATATATACGATGCTACATCTAAAGGGTTGTACTTTTACATTTTAGATTTCAAAATTGTATATAAGTAAGTAAATAAATATAAATAAGTGTATATAGAAGAATCATGAAAGACATTGTCCTCGATCAAAATGTATATTTTGTTACTAAAAATAATCGGTGCCTGAGGTCTAATATTTTCGCAACTGCATGGTGAACACTTTTTTATACAGATGCTGAAATAGACTTATTATATCTTTTTATAAAACTAAAACTGTTTCAATGGCTATGGTTATCAGGGTTTTAATGCTAAGACTTAAATTTAAACCAAACACCTGTTTTTTACCCCCTTGTTTTAACTATGGTACATGTATAGTACTGCTTTTTTTTGCTGATTTATTATGTGTACCTCTTTTAATTTTGATTAAATTAATATTTATATCTGTGAAATTTGAGTTGTCTTATACATTTTTCATTTTGATATCGTTTTTGAAAAACATGTCTTTTGATGTCTTACATGTTATGAATCGGAGGAGGCGGAGGCTAATAGCTTAACTCAAGATTTTGATCATTATTCTAGTACGGCATACTTTTTACCACTAGAAAACCCTTTATCTTAATAATGTATCAATCATTTATTCAGATCCACTTTCGCCTCGTCGTAAATATGCGTGATATATTTGCCACTGGAGCACGTGAGCAATCAATTAATTAGTTGCATATAGTGATGCATAATCATTAGTTCTCAACTGATAATTGTCTTAAGCAGTTTTCCAGTTTTTAACGAAAATTTTAGAATTTCTTTCTGCATCTTTCTCTTTGGGTCTATTTGTTTGAATAATCAATAATAATATATACTTATATAGTAGTCTACATCAGTGGTTACATTGTATGCAGCCAAACTAGTTGGAGTTTATTCTCAAGTAATTGTCTTTCTGATCTGTTTTGTAAATTAAAGGTTTTTTTCATGACATCTACAACTGCAAATGGTGCAACAGATGTGTTAAAATCAGCCATGTGACTTACTTGAAGATTCATATGACATTTGTTTTTGTTAAGAGATCTTATTCAAGGTTCGGATATCCCTTGAACCATTTATTTAGATGGTTTTTAAACGTATAGATGCGCGAAACTCTAACTACACTATGCATAGGATATACAACATTTTTATTTCGACTAAACGAGGCTGTTAATTTATACATCCGAGCAGCTAAACGGCCGCACCCAATTATAGCAAAGATATACTGTCGGACGTGAGAAATCCAGAGATATGAATATTTCTATATCCTGTCCAATCAATCCTTTTGTTTTGAAAAAGATTTTAAATGTATATACATTAATACGACAGCAACCGAACAACACATATAATTCAAAACACTAAGAGTCAACATACATATGTTAAAGCTAGAAGCCTATAAAGAATAAAAATCCCAAAACTGCAACATGAATAAATAATACAGAGTCAGTGAGTTTTTAGACAAGTGTTTGGTGCAAAATTTCACTAGCTCTTTATTAATTTCGATATGTGAAATTATGGACGGTGTAATATAAATCAGTGTAAGAAAAACACTTCATTGTAAAAATAACTGAATTGTCATCTCGTCCATATACAAGTTCATTATAAATAAAAAGATGCGAATATGAGATGATGATGAGTGCTATCGAGACAACTATCCAAGAAAATCACAGTGTATAAATACATTTGTCTGCCGTAGCACTGCCTTTGAAAAATTAGCGGGGAAATATAACGTTATTTCCCAAAACGTCTTAATTTTTGGCACAATTTGTGAGGATTACGGAAGGGATTTAGTAAACAATATCATATTTCTGGATTTTTCTCAAAAACGAGTACGGTGACAAATATTTTTCAAAACGTTATGACGTTCCATTTTTTGCAAAGAATAACATATCTTACTTTGGCCAAATCGACACCGTTAGAAATTTTTAATAAATTAAAAATGTGCATTTCAAATGTTCATTTCTTGCCTTTGTTTGGGTCCATCATAACGTTTTTGGCTTTATTTGAGTAAGAATTAATGCTTTAAATGGTAAAGTGAGATTTTTCTTACCATCTTGAATTATTTTGCTTTAATTTGAGCCCCAATATATAAGTATATGTTGATTAAAAAATCGTATTTATTTTTTTTAAATAAAAAACGTTTTTTACTCCAAAATTGCAAACATGTTTTATTATCAGCAGCATTTTTTGAAAAAACGAAATCGGCGACTAATATTTTTTTTGGCAAAATTTGATTCTCTGTCAATTGAAGAATGAAATATCTTCAAGGGAAAAAATTCTCACCGTCAAAAATAAACTGTTGGATATGCCCTTAAAGGAGTAGGTCTGGTAAGGGTCAATTTTGACCAAATTTCAGGTCCATTTGACGAAAGATTTTGATCCCTTTAGTGTCTATTTCAATTCATTCAATAGTTTATGTGTAAGATTTTAACTGATTTAGTCATTAAAAACGCTCTGATTCAAGCTTAAATATGAAAAATCTATCAAATATGCAAAAAAAGTCACTTTTCAGATGGTTTTTGTCAAAAATGAAAGTGGCCGCATCCATGTTCATCCTCAACCTTTATATATGCTGTGTCTAATCATCAAATACAACTTACATTCCAATATTAAGAATGAACTAAAATGCGGCCACTTTCATTTAAGACTGAAACCGTCTGAAATTTAACTAAAATGCTAAAATTGTGAAGATTTCAGTAATTTAGCATGACTTTATGATGCTAGTACTTAATATATGTGCATTGTATTGTCAAAAACAGCCCATATTTATGTAGCAGAGGAATTCTACTTTCCAATAAATAACTAAAAGTTTGCATTTTAACAATTTTGTAAAACTGCTATATTTTGGGGCCAAAAAGGGGTCTTACTGGACCTACTCCTTTTAATATCTAAATCATGAGGCTTGTGCAGCTGTTTAAATAATTAAAATCTAACTGTTATCAAGTGGAGAAATATTGCAAAACACGCGAGTTATAGAGGTGGAATCTGTTTCTCTAATGATTTTTTGTCCTTCCTTTTCGAAGATTTGCAGAAAGTTGTGTTCCATATATGTGACACCATCAGGCATGTTGGTGGGTTTTTTTCATGACGTCACCACGGGAAATTTAAAAGAAGCCAAGAAAATTTGACGTGCTAATTAAATTTGGACCAATCATTTAATGAGAATAGATATCTGACTAGTGAGGAAAAATATTTTTCTCACACCAATCAAGAAATGTGAAAATAGCACAAAAATTAAATAAAAAAATCTCAAAAATTAGATCAATATCTATAGTATAATTGAAAAATATATAGATAACTATTAGATTTCTTTAGAGCTGTGGAACAGACATAAGTACAGAACATGCACAAGTCACTTCCTGTCAGTACATAAATGTAGAAATGTCCTTTTTGCCAGAAAATTGGACTTACCTCAATGCTTTCTTGTACTTTCTTTTTGCATCTTGTATTTTTTGCTCTTTGAAGAAGTTATTTCCAAATCCTTTGATTGCTGAGATCATTGTCAAAACTTTCTCTTTGTTTTCTGTCTGCAAAGTTATATAATAGTCATGGTTAATTAAAAGTAGTCACAAGTGGCACAAAAAAGTCATTTGTGCAAAAAGACAAAAGCTTGGTGCAAACAGATATCTCTCTAAAAGTTTTGTAGTAGAATAAAACTACAATTTTGTCACATACTATTATTCATGTATTCCATTAAAAATCCTAATCATAAACAATAACTCTTTTTACATAGATAGATACAGGATTACAACTAGTCAGAACAAATCTCCATAGTTCCATATTACTCTGGCTTACTCTTAATGATGTAATCTTTGTGTTTTAAAGCAAGAAGAATGTTACTCTTATATCATAATACAAACGTTTTCAAAGTCTACTCCAGAGTCTTCAGGCCATTCAGGATAGATATCCCCACTGCCATCATCTTTCACAAAACCATCATCCTCTCCTGGTGCTATCTCACCACAGTCAGCTATCTTACATTCCTGAAATTATCAAATACAATGAGTTTCTAGAGGTACAATTATTCTTAACATAGGTAAACACGGTAAATGGGTTTTGTTTTATTTAAGGAATGACTGTTATATTTTTTCTGTCTATGAAGAAATAACATAGCTAGCGGCTCTCAAGAGCCTGTATCGCTCACCTGACTCTAGTTGGGTTTTTGAAATCATATAAAAAAAGATAAAATTTGGCTACAAAGTAACAACACTTGGCCACCACCTCATTAGGAAAGAAAACATTTATGCTATGTTTGATTTCATTCAATTCAGTGGTTCTCTAGAAGACTTTTGTATGCATAAATTTCCATAGGGTCCTATGTTAAACTAAGTCCCCCGCTGGCGGCCATCTTGGATGTTGGATCGGCTACAAAGTAACAACAGTTGGTCAGCACCTCATAAGGAACATTCATACTATGTTTGGTTTCATTCCATTCAATGGTTCTCTAAAAGAAGTCATTTGTATGCATTTCCCATAGGGTCTTATGTTAAACTAAGTCCCCCGCTGGCGTCCATATTAGATGATGGATCGGCTACAAAGTTACAACACTTTGTCATCACCTCATAAGGAACATTCATACTGTGAAAGTACTTTTATTCGTGGGGTACCAATTTTCGTGGTTTTCGTGGATGACTTTATCCACGAATTTAAGTGTCCAACGAAATAAAACAACCAATGTCCAAATCAAGTAATGGAAAGATATCCATGTAGTAGGTTTGACTACTGTAATGATCTAGAGAATATATTGAATAACGCCAAATATGAGAATACTATAATAGTAGTCACAGTGCAAATGAACTATGAACTACAACCGCATGCAGGATTATATCCATTTAATCTTTAATAACCTAAACTGTACAACATTTGCTCTTTTAATTCTCATACAATATGTTTGATCGATGAAAGTCAGATTTCCGGTATTGATAAGCTAGTATGATAAAGTGTTCATTTTATATCCTCATAGTTCTGGTACATATGGGAAATAATAATTTCATGCTGGGCTTGATTTTGATAAGAATTATTTTACAATTTAAGATATGTTTATAGCATTTGATTATGTTACTGTTTTCTTTAGGTGACATGTTTATGGCCTAATTAACACATTTGATGGTCTTTAATCTGTTGATCACTTTATCTTGAGTTAATTAGTGTTGTCACTACGATTTATACATTTATACGGGTCAATGTTTACTTAGCAATTTCCTTCAATCCAGACTAAGTGTAACCATCGTTTCTAAAGGCTTCAATTTTTCATTTTTTTAAAAAAAAAACTTAAATCCACGAATTTAAAAACCCACGAACATGTAAATATTCCTGAAACCACGAAAATTGATACCCTTGAATTAAAGTACTTTCACCGTACTATGTTTGGTTTCATTCCATTCAGTGGTTCTCTATAAGAAGTCATTTGTATGAATTTCCCTTAGGGTCCAATGTTAAACTAAGTCCCCCGCTGGCGGCCATCTTGGATGACGGATCGGCTATAAAGTAACAACACTTGGTCAGCTCCTCATAAGAACATTCATGCTATGTTTGGTTTCATTCAATTCAGTGGTTCTCTAAAAGAAGACATTTGTATGTATTTCCCATTGGGTCTTATGTTAAACAAAGTCCCCCACTGGCGGCCATCTTAGATGATGGATCGGCTACAAAGTAACAACAGTTGGTCAGCACCTCATAGGGAACATTCATACTATGTTTGGTTTCATTCCATTCAGTGGTTCTCTAAAAGAAGTCATTTGTATGCATTTCCCATAGGGGCCTATGTTAAACTAAGTCCCCTGCTGTCGGCCATCTTGGATGATGGATCGGCTACAAAGTAACAACACTTGGTCAGCACCTCATAAGGAACATTCATGCCATGTTTGGTTTCATTCCATTCAGTGGTTCTCTAGAAGAAGTTCAAAATGTAAAATGTTAACAACGACGGACGCCAAGTGATGAGAAAAGCTCACTTAGCCCTTCGGGCCAGGTGAGCTAAAAAAATGTGGTGCACACTGAATAACCTGGGAAGTGGGATATTTTAAAGTGTGCACCACATTTTTAACGTTATTTCGAATAGACAGATAAAATATTACAGTTATTTCTTATAATTTAATTTATATAAATTCCATTTTAAACCTGAGTTAATCATGTAAAAACGTTGATGACGTCATGATTACATGACTAAATTATGTCTGAGCTGAAAAACAAAATGACGTCAGCCAATCAGAAGACGTATTACATCCAAAGTTTAATTATTGATGATTATCCTGTATTATTTATTAAATTTTCATTCAATAAGCAGATATATTATGTTATTTTCAAGTTAAAAAGGTACAATCCTGAGCAATGTTTTAAAAATAAAAATTGTAACCTGTACTTAAAAAAAAAACAGGTTAAAAATAATGATGTGGCATTTTTGTGTCTTTGTTTTTGGCACATCCTTTACCAACAATGATAATTTGTAACAAATATATTCATAAGATCAGAAGTGATCTATTTGTTAGAATAGCTTCACCATAACTGATTACCTTAACAGGTGATTCTTCATTCTTTTCTGTATTTTCCAGAGTTCTGACCACTCCCATTCCCTTGAGAACTTTACCAAACACCACATGTTTACCATCTAAATGATGTGCAGGCTTACACAGGATGAAGAACTGTGAACCATTAGTTCCTGGACCAGAATTGGCCATACTAAGTAGACCTGCTTTATCATGCTGAAAAATATTAATGTTAAAAATTATCATGTTTTTACGATCAAGATGTCAATGAGAATGCAAATAATCTCAAATCTGTACAAATTACTACTGTGGATTCATTTATTTTTGTGGGTAATAATTTTCGTGGATTAAGTAAAACCTGCATGTTCGTGGATGTTTAATTTCGTTGTTTTTGTCGAGGTCAGCATACAAGCATTTAGAAAATTTGTTATTCGTTGAACATTTAATTTCGTGGTACACCTGTATCCATGTAATCCACGAAAAATTGGTATCCAACGAATAATAATGAATCCACAGTAATTGATGAGAACTACAACCAACTTTCAATAATAAGAAATATAGTTTGCTTTTTTCCTAACATTGGTTTGTATACCCTTAAGGTTGGTTTTTACCATCCTTCCCCCAAAAAAACAAGTACCTAGCTTTTGCTTTCTCAAACTGTACATTTCTTTAATTGACTTTGTCATAATAATGTCTGTTATTGGGTTGTTGTTTGCACTTTTGATTTTGGTATCTTTCCATTTCATGATCTTATACATAGTAGTGCTTATGATGTACTGGGTTTTTCCTTTATTCTTTTCATTTTCCCTTTATCAATAAACTGCTCCAAATCTGATAAGGGCAGTAGGTCGTCTAAAGAAGGAAGTCAAACCTTGCCAAAGGTTCAAGTCCTTGCCCCATGTCTGATATTCCTCTTTATTGGTTGCCTTATAATCTTAGTTTTAAAAATCTTCACATACATTCTTTTGTTCCATTCTGTATTTTGACCTCTAGATGTCCTTTGATTCTTCTGTGTCATTGGGTAGCTGTCTAGTTGATGTTATACCTCATATCTTTTATTCACATCTTTTATTAATATTTTCATCATTTTAGTTTTTGGATTGTTCCCCAATTTACACTCTATTTCATTTTTCATTTATAAGCATAATAATCTTACAGTATATGGAAAACCTTCATCTTCAAATTTTTCTCCATATATGCTTTCTCCGCCTGTACCATTCTTGTTAGAGAAATCACCACCCTGTACCATAAAATCTTTTATAACTGAAAATAAACAAAACATCTTCATTAATTAAGATCAAAGCCAAATCATTTATCATTTTCCACCTTGCATTAAACTTCAAACAGGAGGTACAAGTTCATAAACTTGCAATTTAAAAACAGGCTTTTCATCTCTCCATAACCATTTACATTAAAACTCTCAACTATTAAAGTACCTGATCTAATGTTTTCTAGAACAATAAGGCAAAGGTTGATAGAACACCAAATGCAATCCAGGGGCGTAGCTAGGCAATTTTGATGTGTACGCAATGCCGGAGAAGGTAGTCATACGGCCGGGAGTTTGGGGGCCGCTCAAGGCCCCCAGAAGTTCTGGGGTAAATGGTGCAAAATCCTGCATTCTCGCAATTTCCGAGGACTTAAAATGACCTCACAGAAATCTTACTTCCAGGAGAAACAAGAAATAATCAGAGAAAAACAAAGAAACCCGTACTATTGGCTTAACAATTTGTTTTTTCTTTTCTTATGTGTAGTGGGTTAAAATGGCTTGATTAGGTATATTTTATTTGTTACCTTATCATGCTGAACCCACTTTACATTATAGAATTAACTTATTTCTAAGCCAACACAGTGCAACTTAAATGGTATGTTTTTTTATTGAGAAAATACATATTTAAAATAAAAATTCGAACCAGACACATATCTTTGTTTTATTTTATGACTGAAAGTCTCTCAAAGTTAATTCAGAAAAATCAAAGCCCATTTCATTTCTTTTTTTTTCTACTAAAGATGTCCAAAACCGTGTCTGTTTTAATTTTTTTTCTTAGTATATGTTCAAAAGACCGAGTCCAGATAAACTATTCGTTTTCATTGTAATTCTCAACTAGGTCTTCACTCTTCTCATGGTACTGAAGAACCGTTCTGCCCGCGTTGCCGTCGAGACCGGCATTTTGCTTACCATCTCCGAATTTCGATCTTGAAATTCGTCTTTTGTAACAATGTTTTTTGGATTAACTTTTGTGCTACATAACGTGGTTCTGCTGTCAGAAGTCTTGTATTCAACTCTGCTATCAAATAATCGACGAAAGGTAGATACATGTTCATGTTTATAAGAATGAATTGATGTCCATGGTCTCTTAAGAATGTCATATTTTATTTCATCAGTTATTTTGAAATCTTCAAAAAAGATGTCAGGGTAAGGAGGCATAGAAGACGTGACAATTGTGTTTTGACACCCGGAGGACTCAGCCATTTTAAATTGTTTGTATCAGCAACAGAATCACGATGCTGATTTCGTAAATGAACAGGGAAGACTAGTTTTCGGAACGGAATATAGCTACAAAGTGATCATTAACATATTTGTATAATTTTTTTTATTAACTTTTACTTTAGTTAAATTCTTACTAGATTTACCATATTTTTACTTTTGTGAGATTTTCGATGTGTACGCAACTGCGTTTTTGCGTACGGGTTGCTACGCGCCTGCAATCTAATAATCAATCTTGCAAATGATTTGTTTTTTCTCAATCTGACTAGCTTTAGTTTCAACAAATTTTCTTTTTACCATTCTACTTTATTCAATAAACATGCAGAATCAATAATTATGTAAGGACACCTTCTGTTTTAAGTGGGCTTTAACCATGTTAACTATCCTGTTCCACAAAAGATAAGGACATCTATTATTCAGGAACAACAACTCTGTATATCACTGACTTATTGACAGAAATGAAGATAATACTTGGTAATTTAACACATCACTAGTTCCTAAATGATCTCATATAACAATTTGACAGACATTAGAAAAATACAACCAGTTTATATAGGCTTTTATAATCTGACTGCATCCAAAGACTTTCAGATCATGAGAAGAATGTATTGGGTATCTTCCAATATGAAGGTATACAAAGACAAGCAGCTGGAATTGGACCTTTTCTTAAAAAGTCAAATATTTTATATATAATTAATCATGTTTGCAATTTCACTAACATAAAAATGTCAATCTTTTCGTCTTATATAATTTGTTATAATTCTTTATGCTGTTTCATCCTTTTGGAATCATGTCGCATTGGTGAACCTGTATACTATATATTGTTGAATATTCAAACTACCTATCTAATACAGAATACACCTATCCAAAGATTCACTCCTAAATAGTTTTCAATTACACCCCAAAAAAATTAACAGGTATATAGGTAAATGGTGTTTTAAATCTGATAAATAAAAATCTATGTCATGTTTTCTAGTGATTGATGATTATGGAAATGAGAAGTAAGACACAAAAAAAAACTTAACTATAAGTACATGTAATAGATATATGTTCACACCTTTAAAGTATGGTTATGTAAAGGAAAAGTAATTATGACATCTTTTATGATCTATTTATCATATCAACTAAGAGAGGACTAAAAATAATGGTAGGGATTGTTTAAAACCTTAAAGAAAACGTCACAATGTTAAAAGACCTTTAAACAAGACGTCACGACTTATCAAAGAAAATGTCATGATGGAGAACACTGCCGTTCCTTTAATGTTTTAGTTATTTTTCAGTAATCTATCGGTTTTTTTTTTAAGTTCCTATTTTAGTGAACAATAAGTATAGATTATAACATGCCCTTTTCCATATTGGCCCTGGTATCATCCCGAGACATAGAACATGGCAATACACAAACGCGAGAGTTTTGGAATATGGCAATACACAAACGCAAGAAATTTGGAATATGGCAATATATAAACACGAGAATTTTGCACTGTCATTGTTCGCCATTGTCGTTAAGGACGCAATGGCGTCATGTCATTTGGAGGGCACAATATCAATATACTCTTTTTTGCCGCGGGCAATTTTGAGGTTATTGCATATGCAAACCCTAAGGTATTCATAACAAATATGTGATAAACTAATGTCTTATATTTGGCTAATGTATATATTTCATATATCATCTATAGGTGTTATGCCTTGTTGTAATAGATTGTCAATGTTTACTGGGTGTAATTAAAATATTATAGTTCAATAAGTCAAATTTGATTTCAACAAACAGTCAAAAAGTCTAGTTTCTGTTAAGATTGAATATCAATGCGACAAAACATGAGAAAAGTTTCAGACAAAACATTCATTAGCTTTAGTACATCTCAATTAAATCCCAATTAGACTACAAAAGGAGAAAATAATATCAAAAGTGCAATAAAGTTTATTCTGACTAATGAAAGACTACTGAAATGGCATAATAATTTTTGTAAAACAATAGTTTGTGTTTCCAGTAAACATTTGGAAACCTGGATTTACCTACAAAGTCATAGTACAAAATGGAAACAAGAAAAGTCTTGGTTGGAAATGCAGAAGTTAATATCAGAAGAATCTGCTTTAAGCTGGTTGCCTTTGCATGGTCTATCTAAAAACCAATGTAGTTAATGGATCTGTGGAAGAACTGATTTTAAAAACATAGTGATATCAATTTCATTATTTATACATCAAAAATACAGTGATATGGAGAATAAGAATATCACTTGACTACAGTGAAAACAACTAATTACAACAGCTGAAAATAAAGCCAATTCCTCGGAGCAAAGAGAAGTTATCAGATAAAAAGAACTTCTGTGATAACAGTCACTGAGGAAATAAATATTTGCACTATCAGGAGATCTTATTATTGTTTACACACCACAAGATACTTATTTACCAATAATAAATCATTAATTCTATATGTTAACTGCACCTTTAGGTTATACCTGTAAAAATGTCATGCAAAGTTTAAATGGATTTTGATCAAAATGTTTAAATTTTAATAGGAGTCAAATATAAGGAATACGCATATTTTTAAAAGTTAAATAAAAGGAATATAAACTTAAACTGGACTATGGAACGGTGGAGACATCAATTAAAAGTACAAAACGTATTTAAAATGTGAATGTGGTATATAAGTGGGATTTTATTTTACAAAACTTCTATACTAATATGTTTTTTTAACAAATTATATATATGAACTATGATGACAAGTTAATTTTACCTAGGAGATAGACATGAACGGGACAAGTAGCTGTACGGAATGGTGGTGTGATGAACCTGAGACATTACTGGTATTAGAAATTATTATCATCATTCTATGTTTAATAGGAAGTACTGGAAATATTCTCACTGTTCTAGCAATTTGTTTCTCAAGTTTACGTTTCAATATAAACTGTGTTTTAATTGGAAGTTTAAGTTTTGCTGGAATTCTATACTGTTGTTTGATCCTACCATTAGAAGTAGTGACATTTCACAGACAAAATCATACAGTGCCTCCATTATTCTGTAATGCCGTTGGAGGAATTAGGTACACACTTGTGGGCGTTATTCTGATACACTTAGGAATCATTGCACTGTATCGGTACCTAAATGTAGTGCATATAACACAATACCAAAAACTTTCCAAAACTAAACCATTGATAATAACCATTGCTATTGGATGGTTACTGCCACTTGTGTTTACAATGCCAGCTTCATTCCAAGTCTGGGGTGGATTTACATATGTTCCAGCTATTTTAGCCTGTACATTCGATAGAGATATAGAACAATCGAACAGAATTGTAACTGTTTCATTAGGTTTTATAGTACCATGTATTTTCATCATATTCTGTTATGCTAGAATAGGAATCAAAGCCTATGGAAGTTCAAAACGTTCAAAAAACACATCTCTAATGAAAGCTTTGCGTCTATCTGCAATGATGTTGTGTATATTTGCAGCATATTTTGTTGGGACATTTCCTTATTTCGTTGTCAATATTCATGACCAATCATTTTCTAAACCTGTCCAACATATATGGACTACATTTTTAGGCTGGACACTTTACTGTATAAATCCTATAGTGTATACAGTTATGGATTTAAAATTCCGCAGAGCCTATAAACAACTTCTCTTGTGTAAATGTGAAAAAAATCCTGTAAGAAGGATAGCTTCAGGTACAAGTACTAGAGTGTAACATACTGATAGCTTCAGGTACAAGTACTAGAGTGTAACATACTTCTCAATATTAAATCTTTCTGTATTTCTTTAGTTGAATTATTTTATTTACAGAGTTAAGCCTTTAACCATGTTGTACTTTGGCCTATAATTGTTTACTAAATAGATATAAGAAGGTGTTGTATGAGTGCCAATGAGACAACTCTCCATCCAAGTCACAATTTGTAAACGTTAACCATATATATATATATATATATATCATGTATATAGGTCAAAGTACAGTCTTTGTATTGCACTCAGAGCCTTGGCTAGCACAGAACAGCAAGCTATAAAGTATATTATACATTTTGACTTGGATGAAGAGTGGTCTCATCTTCTTATTTATATTAAACCCTATGACCTACCTCTTGTAACCAACTCAATTTTGCAAGTGTTTAATTACAAACTTGTAACATGACTTTAGCTATGTGTAGTAGAAATAAGTGAGTTCATTTCTAAAATTGATAAGATTTCAAACCAGTCAAAATCCCATTATCAAGTGGCTATCATTGTTTGGGGTCTACAATGAGTGGAAACTTTCATACTGTTTAGAAGAGTATCCAATGAAAATTGAAGGTGATGTCCAGGCAGAATTATATCACTTTTGAGTTAATTCCAAATGCAACTTGTAAAAATAGAGCTTACAAAACACAAATGTAGGAATACCTTTTTCATTCCAATACTTCTTGGTAACTCATTCAAAAGGTAATTTGGCACCATGTTAATTTTTTTCAAAGATTTTTTCCCCCTGTCATTGATCAACAAAACTATCAAGAATACAAATCCATGTCCACTCTGTGTTTTTGTTATATTTTACATTTGTCATTTCGTGCCCTTACTGCTTATAGTCATAATATAAATAACATTGCTATTCTTAAACATGAATGTGCCTGTCCCAAGATAGGAGCCTGTAATTCTGTGGTTGTGTTTATGTGTTACATATTTGTTTTTTGTTCATTTTTTTTTTATATAAATGAAGCTGTTAGGTTTTCTCCTTTAAATTGTTTTACATTGTTATTTCAGGGCCTTTAATGGCTGACTATGCGCTATGGGCTTTGCTCACTGTTGAAGGTCATTAAATTCATATAGTGACCTGTAGTTGTTAATTTCTGTGTCATTTGGTCTCTTGAGGAGAGTTGGCAATCACACCACATCTTCTTTTATACATGAGTTTCAGTCCCCTACACTGTTAAATATTTGTTTATCGCACAGTGACTTTGTGCTGTGTATTTTGCTGTGTGTTTGTTTTTTTCTAAATTAGCTTGAGGTATAGGGGGAGGGTTGAGATCTCACAAAACATGTTTAACATGCAGCATCATATCTTATGTTAATAACAATACATTTTATTATACTGCATGTTAAAATGCCATATTTTGATTGGCTAATACGGGGGTGTTAATTTACTCTATCACATGGCTGAGCAGGTGACAATTTCTTTTAATGTTACCCTCTGACCCAGACCAATCAAAAATCAATAATTTAGAGGACTATGATTTGAATTTACATCAAGTAATTAAATATAATGCTTAAGTTCTACGTTTTGGCTCAGATTTTATTATTTGACTGTCAAAATAAAAAAAAGTAAAACATCTTGCTTAACTTTTGTTGTCTTTTCTAAAACCTGTAACATTGTATTCATGGTTATGTATGTGACATCATAGAAAATACTTTTAAAATAAAATTAATCTGTAAAAGACAATAATGATAGGACATTCAGTATAATAAATTAAATAACACATAGCTGAGAGAGTGATATAGCAGATTGGTACCCCTTGAAAAAGCATTGTCAACCTTGGCTTCCCTGCAGCTGACAATGTTTTCTCGGGGTACCAATCTGCTCTATCACCCTCTCAGCTATGTGTTATTTATATAGAATTACATGACTTTAAATTAACTATGTGTAAATATCTGTTTTTGATTGTATTGTAATTTGTATGTGAGGGCCTCATGGAAGATTAGTTTATTGTAACTATAAAAAAGAAGATGTGGTATGATTCCCAATGAGACATTCTGTCCACAAGAGACCAAAATGACACAGACATTAACAGCTATAGGTCACTGTAGGCCTTCAACAATGAGCAAAGCCCATAATATACAACAATTCAAACGAGAAAACTAACGGCCTTATTTATATAAAAAAATGAACGAAAAACAAATATGTAACACATAAACAAACGACAACCACTGAATTAAAGGCTCCTGACTTGGGACAGGCACATACTTAAATAATGTGGCTGGGCTAAACATGTTAGCGGGATCCCAACCCTCCCCTAACCTGGGACAGTGGTATAACAGTACAACATAGGAACGAACTATAAAAATCAGTTGAAAAAGGCTTAACTCATCAGATGGACAAAAATACAAATGGACGTGGCCGGGTACTTGTACATCCCGACAAAAAAAGACACTAGGAACAGATCTGAGAGTACTCGCAGTTATCTGACTGCTAGTTCAAAGCCACTAACAACTAATAAAAAAAAACTAACTGAGGTTACCCTCTTTAAATAAAGAATTTATTATTATTATTTTGCACCTGTCCCAAGTCAGCAGCCTTTTGCCTTTGTTAGTCTTGTATGATTTTTAATTTAAGTTCATTTATATGTTTTTGAGTTAACTATTATGTCCATTATTACTGAACTAGTACACATTTTTGTTTAGGGGCCAGCTGAAGCCCACCTTTGGGTGCGTGATTTTCTGGCTGTGTTGAAGACCTGAGTGGTGGCCTTTGGCTGTTTTCTTTGATCGGGTTGTTGTCTCTTTGACACATTCTCAATTTTATGTATATATATATTTATATATATATGAATATCTTCACGTTTCATGAAATTGTTATAACTGCCTAACACAAAATGCCCTGGTCACTGTTCTGGACATGCTACAGATTCAAAAAAAATATCACTATCTAACAAAAAATCTAAAGGTTATTCCCTCATTAAATTCAGATGGGAAATGAGTTCATAATTATATAAGTAATTTTAAAATAAAACTTGTGACACAATAATTGTTCTTGTTGTAAATATAAAATAATCTGTGGAGTTTAGTGTCAATGACATCAAAAGAGGATAAATATAAAGGGTCACTCTACCACATCATGGAATCTACTATTTGATATTTCTCCACTATAGACTTTGAAATTTTCAAATTTATTTCTCAACTATCACAATATAATGACTATAGACTTTCAAATTTTCAAATTTATTCTAATGTGATATTTCTCCACTAAAGTCTTTCAAATTTCAAATTTATTTCTCAACTATCACAATATAATGACTAGACTTTCAAATTTTCAAATTTAAAATGCAAGGCTCTTCAAGGGTTTTATTTATTTTGAGGCATTTGGTTATATATATATTGTTATATTTAAAATTGAGAATGGAAATGGGGAATGTGTCAAAGAGACAACAACCCGACCAAATAAAAAACAACAGCAGAGGGTCACCAACAGGTCTTCAATGTAGCGAGAAATTCCCGCACCCGGAGGCGTCCTTCAGCTGGCCCCTGAACAAATATATACTAGTCCAGTGATAATGAACGCCATACTAATTTCCAAATTGTACACAAGAAACTAAAATTAAAATAATACAAGACTAACAAAGGCCAGAGGCTCCTGACTTGGGACAGGCGCAAAAATGCGGCGGGGTTAAACATGTTTTTGAGATCTCAACCCTCCCCCTATACCTCTAACCAATGTAGAAAAGTAAACGTATAACAATAAGCACATTAAAATTCAGTTCAAGAGAAGTCTGAGTCTGATGTCAGAAGATGTAACCAAAGAAAATAAACAAAATGACAATAATACATAAATAACAACAGACTACTAGCAGTTAACTGACATGCCAGCTCCAGACTTCAATTTAACTGACTGAAAGATTATGATTTCATCATATGAACATCAGGCACAATCCTTCCCGTTAGGGGTTTAGTATCATACCATCATAACATATATGAGAAGAACATAACCCGTGTCATGCCAACAACTGTTTTTAGAATAAATGTGTTTAGGTCCGATGCAAAGACCTTATCAGTGACTCAATATTAACGCCAAAATATGCAATCTTTAATGACTTGACAACAGTATCGTAATTATATCCCTTCTTAATAAGTCTATTCAAAGGTTTTGTAAGTTTCTGAGGTGAATACTGACACCTTTGTGCTTTATAAAGAATATTTCCATAAAAAATTGGATGTGAAATACCTGAACGTATTAGAAGTCTGCATGTTGAACTATATTTACGAATGATGTCTTTATACCGATGACAAAATTTAGTAAATGTGTTGACTAGTTTGTGATATCGAAAACCCTGGTGTAATAATTTTTCAGTAATACATAAATTTCTCTCGTTAAAATCTAAAACATTGTTACATACACGAGCGAATCGTACAAGTTGAGATATATAAACACCGTAAGATGGTGACAAGGGAACGTCACCATCTAAAAACGGATAATTAACGATAGGAAATGAAAAATCATCCCTTTTATCATAAATTTTAGTATTCAGCTTTCCATTAGTGATATAGATATCAAGATCGAGAAAAGGGCAGTGGTCATTGTTAGTATTAGCTTTATTTAAAGTAAGTTCAACAGGATAAATTTCATTAATATACATACTGAAGTCGTCATTATTGAGAGCCAAAATATCATCCAAATATCTAAAAGTATTATTAAATTTGTTTATCAGATGTTGTTTCGAAGGGTCTTTGCTTATTTTTGTCATAAATTGTAACTCATAACAATACAAAAACAGGTCCGCAATAAGTGGTGCACAGTTAGTCCCCATTGGAATTCCGATAATCTGACGATATACGGAATCCCCAAAGCGAACAAAAATGTTATCTAGTAAAAATTCAAGGGCATATATAGTATCAAAGCATGTCCAATTAACATAGTTTTTTTGTTTATTGCTACTAAAAAATGACCTAAAAGAGTTTGAACATATATATTCACATTCTGATTTTTTGAATGCCCATTTAATTAGGTGTGTGATTTTTTTCTTAATGAGAATGTGAGGCAATGTGGTATACAGGGTAGAAAAATCAAAACTTTGAACAGATTCAAAATCACCAATATAAGCATGCAATTTATCAAGTACTTCCAACGAGTTCTTGACACTCCAAAAGTAATTTATTCCACTATTTTCGAAGGCCTTATTTGAACAATTTATTATCAGGTTTTTAATTGTACCAAGTGTGCTGGTAAGAAGAATAGACAATTTAGTAGTTGAACAATGGCTTGAAGACGAAATAAATCTATATTTGTAAGGGGTTTTGTGTAGCTTCGGAAGCCAATACATAGTTGGGACTTTCATTGTATTTGGCTCTGCTTGTAAAAAACCAGACTTTAATTAAAGATTTCTTTATTTAACATTTCATTTCTTTTCAAGTTTTTCATTAAGCACCATTAAAGCCCAAACAATTTTTTTGAAGCACTATGTTCATACATACATGTAAACTATGTTAAACTTAATTTTCAAAAAAGAAATCATTTAACCTCAATAATCTTCCTACCTACATACTGACATATATCTTATTTTTGTTTCTTTAGAAGGGAGGAGACAAGCATATATCATGTATATTTAGATGTTGGCTTATCATTGATAATAACCACTTGATAATCAAGCCAACTCCTCAGAGTAAAATAAACCATTCTGATTTATGAGACAAATGAGAATTACTGTAATATTAGCCATTGAAAAAAATAATATTTTGTTCTTTGATTGGATTGCATGATTTAAGTAAACTTGCTAACTTATCAGATAGAGAATTACTCTGTGAATTTGGTCATTGAAGAAGTGAATATTTGTACTGAATAAATACTCTGTGATATTGGTCATTACGGGGGAAGTGAATATTAGTACTGGCCCCGAGACCACAATTAATTCCTCTATCATTTCTTTATAACATTTTGTCGCATTAAAAAAATTTTGCCTATTCTTTTTGTCTAATTTTTTGTGTGTGTAATGTACAGTACAAGTCCAAAAATATATTCAATTTTCAGAAAAATTGCATGTATACATCTTACAAATTTGGCCAATACACATCCATACCCCTATAGGCAAGTCAAGAGATTATCCAAAAAGTGTAAATATTACCTTTTTGCACCTGGCCTAATCACAGTTTTCCTGATCAAAATCAGTTAAAATAAAACATTCAAAAGTTTATTTCAGCTCTCTTCTTTCATTTCCAACCCAGAAAAGCTAAGAAATGTATGAGAAATAATAAAGAAAAAATACACTATAATTAAAGGGAACTATATTCGTGAACAACGAAATGATGGGTCATTAATTGTGGTCTTGGGCCTCCTATCAGGAAATAATTGGATTGTTTACACTCAACAATGTACTTATTTACCAGTAACTAATCAATTATATCTACTACTCTACTAATTACCTGTAAACCTGCTAAAAACTCATGCAAATTTAAATGGATTTTTTAACAAAAAGATTTTTTTAATAAAAGTATAAAAATATTGACAAAAAAACAGGAAGAATTTTCTGTCCTTCAATGTATATTTATACAACTTTTAACAAAAGTATGTTACACCAATTAACATAATATACAATTTTACAACTTGCAAATGAGAACATGAAATAAGCTGGAATTATTAATTATTATGTAACGTCTAATGCGTATTTTCCAGATTATTCATGCCAGTTGCATGTCAAGTTATTTATATATTTTCTTATATATATAATTAGCAAGTTGATTATGAAGGATAAATGTATGGAATGGTGGTGTGATGAACCAGAGACATTACTGGTATTAGAAATTATTGTAATCGTTCTCAGTTTAATTGGATGTGTTTGGAATATAATTACTATTCTTGCGATTTGTTTTTCCAGTTTACGTTTCAAAACATACTGTGTCTTTATTGGAAGTTTGAGCCTTGCTGGATTTTTATATTGTTGTGTGATTCTACCATTAGAAGCAGTGACATTTCACAAACAATATCATTCCGTTCCGCCATTATTCTGTAATGCAGTGGGAGGAGTAAGATACACACTTGTCGGTGTTATAGTGATACACTTAGGAATTATTGCACTGTATCGGTACCTAAATGTTGTACATTTAAAGCAATACCAAACACTATCTAAGAGAAAACCATTGATAATTACAATTGCTATTGGGTGGTTACTGCCACTTGTGTTTACAATGCCAGCTTCATTACAAGTCTGGGGTGGATTTAAATATGTACCCGCCATTTTGGCATGTACTTTCGATCGAGACATAGAACAATCGAACAGAGTTCTCACTGTAACACTAGGTTTTATAGTACCATGTATTTTCATCATATTCTGTTATGTTAGAATAGGAATCAAAGCGTATGGAAGCTCAAAACGTGCCAAAAGCACATCTCTGGTAACAGCTTTGCGTCGTTCTGCAATGATGTTGTGTATATTTGCAGCCTATTTTGTTGGGACATTTCCTTATTTCGTTGTCAATATTTATGACCAATCATTTTCTAAACCTGTCCATCATGTCTGGACTACATTTTTAGGATGGACATTGTACTGTGTAAATCCTATAGTGTATACAGTTATGGATTTTAAATTCCGCAGAGCCTACAAACAATTTTTCTCGTGTAAATGTGAAAAAAATCCTAGAAGAGGGTCTTCATTTACAAGGAAAAATCCTTTAGAAAGGGTGTCTTCAGGTACATTTACACCTCCTTTAAAAAGGATGTCTTCAATTACAAATACAAATCCTGAAAAACATGTGCATCCAGACACATTGAGTACAATTCCTGTTAAAAGCTTGCATTCAGCCTCAGGTGCAAATTCATATTCTGTAAGAGGAGCAACCTCCAATACAAATACAAATTCTGTAAGACGGGTGCCTCCAGATCTAGCTACATATGTGTGATATACACAGACTTGAAACTTTTTCTCTATTTTCTTTTAATGCAACAGAGTTGGACTTGAATAAATATGTCATGCACATACTAATTTTTGTTTATACAGATTACTGATTAGAATTTGTATTTGAAAATTCATTGATAATCAATGTTATTTTTTTCCTAGCATTATAAGGAAGATATATATATCTTAAATATACTGTTCCCAGCTATTTCTAACATTTATGACAATACAAATGTACCAAGACTTCAACAATAGTCATGATAGTATGCTATTACTATACTTCCTGATTATTGATCATAAATACAATTGCATCTTTTAACGTAAGTTATGATTATGAATGTATCATACAAACTTAAAATATTTTTTGATCAAGATAATTGAAAGAAAACCAATCAAGCAGAAATGTGAGCTTTGTCAGAATACCCTGCTATTCAATAAACATGAAGTTGATCAGCGAAATATATGATAGGTATTACATGTTATTACATACTCTGCTCACATGAAGCTAGATACCATTATAATTTTAGTAAGCTTTAATTCGTAGTTCCTGATTAATATGAGACAAAAATTTCAAAAGGCCAATATGTGAATAAATACATATTTTAATTTTATATAGTTTGTTCATATGTTGTACTGTTACAGAGCTGTCCAAGGTTGTCCAAGGTTAGGAGAGGGTTGGTTGCCAGCTAACATGTCTAACCCCAACACATTTTGTATGTGCTTGTCCCAAGTCATGATCCAGTAATTTAATGGTTGTTGTTTGTTGCATTTTGCAGTATACCATATTTGTTTCATTGTTTTTTTTTGTTTTAAATAAATCAGATGGTTAGTTTGTTTAAATAGTTTTACATTTGTCATTCAGGGCCTTTTAAAGCTGACTATACGGTAAGGGTTTTGCTCATTGTTGAAGCCATACAGTGACCTATAGTCGTTTACGTCATTTGGTCTCTTGTGGAGAGTTGTTTCATTGCCAATTATACCACATCTACTTATTTTTATATTATATTGGAAGTATTTGGTAACTACACATGTAGGAAGTTGATGAGCAATGAATGGTTCTCATTAGCATTTCTATTGCAAAAAAAATTGTGTTGATCCTTATCAAAATTTTGATGGTCACAACCTTTGGTCAACCACTTTTTGTGAACTTATTAATTTTGGTGGTCACAACCTTTGGTCAATCACTTTTTTTGAACTTATTACATGTATTATGTCAGGGCCTTTTGTAACTTATCATACTGTAAATGGGTTTTGCTCATTATTAAAAGATGCACAGTGCCTCATGATTGTTCAGATTGCTGTCATTTGGTGTCTGTAAAAAAGTTGTTTCATTTATAAATGATTAGAATGGAAACCATTTTACAATTATTATAACAGTGATTTTCCTAGTGCTTAGGGGGAGTGGCCCAGGGCCCATGTAATTGGGAGTAAATGTTCGTGAAATGTTGGCTTTGGGGAAAATATATATTAGCCCGTTTATTTGGAGGGCACATGGTATCAGCCATGTGCAACTTACAAGGGAGTTTGATGAAAATTTTGAAAAATTAGGTACAAATTTCTGCATTCTGAAAAGGAATAACTGCATGAAGTGCAAACAAGATTCAAGAGATTTGTAAACAAAAAAAACATGCAAAGAGTCATACAACACTAACAAAATCTTGAGACGATGTGTATGTAAATGTACCATGGAGAATTTTAAAGCTGAAAATTGGGAAAAAAGAGTTAATTTCTCTTAAAAGGATTGAGGCCTAAAATCAGACCCAAAATGAGAGTTGGAAAATCTCTGTCATAACAAATCTACATGATGTACCGTTACTTAGTTTCTTAATATACATGATATATATATTAAACAGCATACAAGTTTACAGTAAAATTATTTCTTTCATGGTTCTTTTTAACAACTTCAAAAATTAGTGGCAAGAAAGCTTTATTTTGAGTTAAGTAAAATTTACAGCTTTACATGCCTAGGACACATGTCCAATACAATTATTTAAACAACCCTAGGTGGCCTTATTCCCTCAATTTTGATTAAAAAAAGTCTTTTGACACGTTCAAGAACATTTTTTGTAGACTTACTTCTGTGAAAAGGACATCCTTTAAAATGTAGAGGTAATCCTGTTGTAGCTCCATTGCCTTTCTCTCCTGTACACAAAGCTCGAAAATTCTCTGCAGTCTTTGGCAACTTATCTTTAAACAGTTCAAAAACAACTCTTCCAACTAAAAAACAAAATTTATAATTGTTTTAACTTTATATATATCCCCAGAAATCTTTAACCTTGAGGACTGCATCTATATTGTTACTGCTTAACAAGTTCCTTAATTAGTAAAATACAGAAGCAGCAGTTAAAATAAGAAAAACGCAGGTTTATATAGCATTTATTTTGTTCAATTCAATGTTCCTAAAGTAATTCAAAGGCACTATTATGCAGAACAGTTGAAGTGAAATAACCAAATGGACAATTGCAGATTGGCCTCCTCCATTGTGTCACCAGTAACAACATAATCAAATTTCTAAAGTATTGGTTTGACAGTGCAAATATTCCACTATTTTCACAGAAAGAACTTTAAATTACCTTTTTCAATAAATCAAATCACCCTACTATTATTAAAGACATATATATACATGTATAACAAGACTCAGGCTGTCAGAGTGACAGCAAATCGGACTTTTAAACATTTATTTGTGTCCAGCTAGCATTTTTCAATATCACAAGGCCTATACAATGTAATACAATGTACATGTATGCAACTCCTGAACAGTAAAAGTGAAAATCACCATTATTGACCTTGACCTCCATTTTGTCTTCAGTAACAATTGCAACATATCAAAATTTGAAAAGCTTTAATTGAACAGTCAATGAGTTAAAGCAAGGGCACAACAAGAAACACCATTTTTTAATCTTTCAAGAACCACAACTCCTGAACGGTAAAAGTGACAATATTGAACTTGACCTCCATTTTATCATCAGTAACAACATATTAAAATTTTGATAACTTTGGTTGAACAGTTCACAAGTTAAAACATGGACAAGACAAGCTTTTCGTAAATGGTTCATGAATAAATGCATGGACACTGCTTGGCAGCTGCCCAGTCTCCTGGCAGCCAATGCGATGGCTGTTTAGCCAGTCAAGGTCGTTAATCAAAGAGCAGAATGCTCTGAGGGATATGATTGTCATTGTTTTCATTGACACATGTATAGCAGTTCTGCCAACTTTTCATAAAGCAAATGCATGAGATTTGGCCAAAATTGAAAAGATCAAAGAGAAAAAAAGAATAGATCAAAGGATTATTTTCCACAGCAGTCACTGAGAGTGAGAGAAGGTATTTTACTTTGTATATTATCACCGTTGATTCTAGGAGGAACCCCATTTCTAACTCTTTTTAAATATTTAATTTCCTTTGGGTTAGTGGGCATGACTACTTTCTGTACACACTCCTCAGTTTAAATTGCGATCGTTTTTAATATAATACGACGTTTATCGACATTTAACAAGTTAACTTTTCTTGACGGAGTTGTATTGTATTGTGATGGAAGTAACTTCCGGAAGGGAGACAACTCGAAACGATAATATGGAAGACTACATTTCGGCTGAAGGGTGTTGTTATTACACCTTTAAGATGTGGACTACATTTATTTTAATTTAAGGTAGCACAATACAAAGATTATTCATCCCTAATCAGACACCTTTAAACTGATGTAATTCCTCTCATCCTTTTTTAAATTTAATAAATGCATATGAGGTACCAAAAGAAAGAAGAAGGATTAATCTTTCAAATTATGATAATTTCATTATGACATAATTAATTGTTATGTAATTAGTTGCTATATTGTGATGTCCACACTTGAATTAATTTAGCTTCTTTGTTATTCATAGCATCCCAAAATATTTTATAGAATCTTGTACAACACAGTTTGATCTCCAAAACTGTGTCTCAGATTTTTCCTATTGTATTTCATTCTCTCATAAATCTTCAATGAAGTTTGCAAATCAATTCACAAGAGATCACTAAATTTAATTTGGTATAAAATTTGTTCTATTGATGTTTTTGGAAATCTGAGACACAGTTTTGGAGGTCAAGCTGTGTTGTACAAGAATCTATAAAATGTTTTGGTGTTGACATCACAATATAGCAACTGATTACATAACAATTAATTATGTAATAATCATGTCATAATGAAATTGTCACAATTTGAAAGATTAATCTTTCTTCTTTCTTTTGGTACCTCATTTATAAAATTTAAAGAAGGATGAAATGAAATACATCAGTTTAAAGTTGTCTGATTGGGAGTTAAAAAATCTCATGAATCTTTGTATTGTGCTACCTTAAATGATGCATATGATTTAAAATTATGCAAATTTATGTGAAATCGATGGGTCATTGTGAAAACTGTTAAAATATGGAAAAATAAAGGTTGGCAGGTACAAATGTAGGTGAAACTTACATAAATGAAGAGATAAATGAAAAATGAACAGATTGATGCCCGATTTATATAATTCCAAGGCTGTCAGTCGGCATCAGAAGCGACGAAGCAGCGCATCTACATGTATTTTGGGTGGGCAAATATCCACTTTTTGATATGGGACGAGCTCTGACGCCCCAGCTTGTCTGGCAAAACAGCTGTTGGACGTCAGAGTAATCTCGGACTATTACAACATGAACAATCATATGAGACATAACGAATCATGATAAGGATAAATATATGTTTGACAAACGGTACATAAGTATTAACTATTTTGAGTGGGTCTCATTGGGGTCTATGTGTGATGCAGGATTGCCGATTTTTTGTAAGCGGGACACGTGAAAGTCAATTTATTGTGTTGTGAAAACGGGAAATGAGGTCTAGCTGGACACGGGAAATGACAAAAAAATGAGAATTGCTTATGTACATAGTGTAAGCGGGATACAGGAATCTGACAAAACAGTAAGTGAGATCTGGGATCGGAACCCCCCAATGAGACCCCCTTTTGATGCAAACAGTAGCCGAAAATGATCATTTGACGCCTGACAGGAGCCTTATCTGTATTTTCCATAACTGTGTGTGGATGTGTAGGTCACAGATTCCTTTCAGCTATTGTCTGATGGGCTCATCTGCACGCGAGATAGTCACACTGATTTAAACTCCTCGGTTGTAGTGACGCATACTACTGAGTCCTACAGATAGTTACAAACTACTGCAATTCGCGCAAAATTTAGTTTTTGAATAGCTCAGTATGGTCAGTCTTACTATTTGGAACTATGAGTATTTAAAAATACAAGAACTGAAGAAGGACACTATCGACAGTTATAAACATTCTGATAAACCTGGCCTCGGAAACATCATATCAACATTATTTAAACATACCCGATTCACTTCCTATTTCTATATCAAAAAATACACGGGGATTTTCTTCGTTTTCCATTCTAAATGTTTAAAAAAGACTCAAATGTTTCGTTTCGAAGCCGGTGCTCGATACAGATCAAAATCAATAAAACGCTTTATTGTAACTATATGAGGTGTCTTGACTGAAACGTTTGTAAAACATGGATGTTTATTACAAAAAGAAGGATAACTCTGTTTGGCGGGAAAGCAGTACAATACAATCACAAGTAAATTAACTGTAAATCACCCAACTCATTTGTCTGTTATGAACTTGATAAACTATCTTCTATGATAAAAATGAACCATAATTTACAACAGACAAGACATGCAAATTATGATATTTATTTGCATGGACAATGTTAGTGTCAATAATTCAGTTATCCAAATAAATCCAAACTGGCTGAAAAAATATAATATTCAGATATATTAAACAATACCAAATTTTCACATTATTTTTTTAAAATGGTCACAAAGCTTCAAATTTGCAGTTTCTTTAATGAAAAATGCACAAAAAAAATAAAACTACCCATTACACATTTCGGTTTTGTACATTTCATGAGCAGAAGATTAATGAGGGGGGATAGGACCTTTATCGGGACTCCGGGATCAGGTGTTTTTAAGCTCGGGATTTCGGGATTGACCCTTTCGGGATCCAGGAATCCTTTTTTTCGGATTCAGGATGTCGGGATTTGCTTTATTTAAATTCGGGACCTCGGGATTTCGTTTTTTCAAGTCCGGGATTTCGGGATCAAGACCCCTCCTATCCCCCCTCATTAATATAATTTAGTAAAATACAAACTTATAACCCAATCAAAGTATCATACTTTACATAAATTTCAAGAAAATCAATCAAAAACTGACCAAAAAAAGACTCATTATTGCAGAGTTATATCCCCTTCCAATGTTAATTTAATGCTGATTTTGAGTTTTCCTCAAGTTAGATTTTATGGGACTTATTTCTGTGTATATAAAGGGCATACTGCTATAGATTAGAACTAAAACATTTTCTGTTGCAATTAGATTGAGGTTAAATCTTAGTTTGACTGGACTAAACCGGATTCAATGCTGAATGTTAATGGTTCCGCGCAAAATTTTTACACAGTGTCGGGCAACACAGAAAGATTTCTCTTGGCTATTTACAGATTTCAGATCCTAATAACAGATCACAGATGTTTTATGAGGTCATACAAGTAGAAGTGGGTGGTTTTGCTAGCTATTTTATGTCTTTTTTATTTTCCAATTTCAGATACTTTATTTCACTAATATTTGTCTATTTGTATTCTTTTCCTCATAATTGGAATACAGAATGTGGCCATAACTTGAGATTTTTCCCATTAATTTCATATAAAACTACTTTTTTTTCACTTTGAAAACTGTCTAAATATGAGAAAATAAAGGGTAGCAGGTAGGTGAAACTTACCTAAATGAAGAGATAAATGAAAAATGAACCAATTGATACCAGATTTATATAATTGTAAGGCCGTTAGTTGGCACCAGAAGCGATGAAGCAGCGCATCTATTTTGGATGGGCAAATATCCATTTTTTTATATGGGACTTGCTCTGATGTCCCACGGCTCCAGCTTGTCTGGCAAAACAGCAGTTGAACGTTGGAGTAATCTTGGACTATTATGGCATGTATGGATCATTTTCCTTTTCTCCCAAAATAAACACAAATATTAATTTTCTGTTCAGAAATTTGCTTTAAATTTGAACCATATTAAATTGTAAATGTTAGGCAGTGGCTATTTTGCTGAGAAGCACTATTTTGACGGTCTTAATACTAAAATAGAAGTAAGGAAATTAAGAATAGAAAAAATATAGAAACGTACACTTCAATAAGAAATCTGTATACAACTATGACTTCTTTAAACATTTATACAAAATGTGCGTATTAAAATTGATATTCTTTACAGTCTCTAAAAATGTCTTTTTAAAACATTTTTAAAAAGTAAAATATTAAAATTGATACTAATGTCCTTTTCTTTAATAAGAAGTATAAAAAAGAAAGCATAAATATTAAAATTTATACTAGCACTTCTCTTCTTTAATAGGAGGTATAAAAAAATATCTTTTAAAAACATATGTTATATAATACACATAAGCAAAGCATACAAACCCAACCCATATAAAAAATCGACATTCTGATTAAAACTTATTCAACATTCATAGAAAAAATTGCTGTCTATAGCTAGTTTTATATGCATATCCCAACCCTCCCCTAACCTGGGGCAGTGGTGTAACCGTACAACATATATTTTATGTATATATGTAGGACTCTAAAGTGCGATGGTACTCTAAAGTGCGATGGTCACGCTAAAGTGCGATGGTCTACGCTAAAGTACGATGGTGTCTCACGCTAAAGTGCGATGGTTGTTTGTTCGCTAAAGTACGATGGTATATCACGCTAAAGTGTGATGGACCAAAAGGGTAAATAATTGTTTCTAAATTTAGAAGACCGACCACGTTATAATTTCTAAAAGGGTAATTTATGTGTCGCAAAATATTATATTTCATGTAAAATGATTTTTTAACAATTCGGAGCTTATTGCATATTTGGATAATTATTGTAGATTGCCGTTCACACTCATGTTACAACCTCCCATACAGTCATCATTGTAAATAACAAATACAAAGTTCGTTCATTGTCGGAATATGCAACATTTATTAGTATAAAATTTAATTTGAATGCGAGAGAAAGGCAATGTTCGCCGAGCTTTCTCCTTTTTAGTAGCGAGTGCAAATACATGTTTTATTTTCCTACAAATTACAGAACATTCTTATGTTTTAGAGCAGATAATTTATAATTCACGCATGCACACATGTATCTCTATTTTACCGACGTTACTTTCATTAACCTTTTCGCTGCCAAAATTTTTCAAAATCCAAAATAACGTTACACCTATGACGTTGCTAAATTTTACTGCAACGTCGACGAATGCCATTGAAAACCTTGTACAAATGCAGTGTAAACGTTACGCTGCACAAATCTGTCATCTTCAATAAATCAAGTTCAAAATATACTGAATTGGTGCAAATTTTGTTTGGCATATACTAATGTACAAACTACTTAATTCTTAATAATCAAAAGTAAATAAGATTTTTATAATTATAGGCTACAATATCCTGAATATGTGTGAAATGTAACGATTACGAATATTAGTGAAAGAGATTTGCATTCACCCTTGATGCCTTCTGAGAATCCGTCTACAGAATTTTGATTAAAACCTATGGGTTGTTGCTATTAAACATTTCCGTTAAAATTATGTGAAAATATAAGGGGGTCACCGGATTCCTTTTTTTTTCAGTTGAAAATAATCAGTCTCACTTTCGTAGCGTGGAAAAGGTAAAAAAAAAAATTTAACGTCGTAAAATTCTTTCACTCATACATGAATGATGAAGACAGCAAATATCATCGGAATCCGGTGACCCCCTAATATATTCCTATCGTTGAAATAAAAATGTTTACAGCAACAGAATATTATTTTTGAATAGACTTCTGTGGACAGATTTTCGGAAAATTTCAATTTAAAGTGGGAAAAGCATATTCTTTGACTCGTTTTCCTTCAGTAATCCTTTGCACGTAATCGGCATAAACTTGGAAGTATAAAATCTTCTTATTTATATATTTTTTTTAACATTCTGACGATTCCAACGAATTATGTAAATGCGTAATAATTTTCAACAAAATCTGAAATATCTTGCTTGAAAACTGAGACCACTATGTGTTATAGTAGTATCAGTTGAAAGTGAGTTCGACTCCGAACCTAATTTACTTGGATAGTCAGGTTTTTCTTTTTTTGCCGAGTCTGTGTTTTTTTCTCATGGAACTGTTGCTTCATGTTCTTATAAAAACTGTGCATCACAAAAAAGACAGGAGTGTTGAATGTTGCGTTTAATTTCAAAAATATATCAAGAAAATATTGTCCAATTACGCATTATTTGCCTTAAAAAAGTATACATTATTGGTCAAATTTAATTATGAAATTTTTATAAATTGGGACACGTTCAAAAGGAATAATAATCATGCAAACGAATGCAGCCCTTTTGAGAGTAACGAATGTTATGCAAATAAAGGATCCTCATAGAAACCACGATGGCGGATTCATAATGGAAAATAATCTTCGATAATGTGAAGGTCAGGATTATACAGTGCAATCACAACAAAAGGTAGGACAGTCTGAGAGGACAGTACTGGTATTTTGTTAAGATTTTTGATTCCGCTAATTGAAACACGTAATTTCGAATGAATGCGGTTGGTAGTTTAAAAAATTTCGACCAAAACCATGGTATCAATTTTACCTGACGGCAACTACTAGTATACATATTTATATGTATACTGTTATAACTAATACAACAGAGGAAATTTAAAAAAAATACTTTTAAGTTACATTTTTTCGGGAACTTAACTTTTTGTCAATTTCTTCGGGTAAACAATTTACACTGCATGCAGATTTGAAAAAAAATTAAAACGTTTAGTCTGTGGGAGTGAGTGATAAAAGACTTAAAGTGATGTCAGAAATGAATAAGAAATTTTAGACAGCCATTATAGGGTATTTTCTTGACATAGGTATAACAAAATGGAACCATTTGATGGAGAATACTTTGATCTAATCATGTTTAGAATATTGTATGCAAAGTTACTTGTAAAGTGGTAAAATATTATATTTGGGTGGCTCTTGTATTTTTGTGAGGTGACCAAAATCTTGGCTTGTATATATAGTTCAAGTCCGGCAATTTCGTGTGCCTTTAACTATATATACAAGCCAAGATTTTGGTCACCTCACAAAAATACAAGAGCCACTCAAATATAATATTTTATAGTTTAAGTCCAATGAGCGAACTCTTGACGGTTTGAAATACCGGTAAGCATCATATAATATTATTGTACATACAGCTGTCTTATCTGCATGATATTACTATACATTTAATCTTGCACGAGCTACATCTTTATCAAAAGCAAACAAATTAACAAATTTTTTTATCAATGCATCACAAGATTGTTCTGTTTTTCGTTTAATATATTTTACATATTGTCCGTTCCTGTCTCGGGATGTTTCTTGAATAGTCAGAAACATGAACAAATCAAAACGACTTCAGGACATGACCCTTTACCAAGACTTGGTGCTCATCCTTATTGGTCACGGCTAAGTATATTACCAAGCGGATTTTGTTAAATATGTATAGAGGCGATTATTTGATCTTCTGAGGAGGAGGGGAGAAGTTTTCCGGATTGATATTCTTTTTTTCATTTTTTGCTAGTACAAATTGTTTTCATTTATACTTATCCCTTTATTGTAATGCATTTTGTTGGACAAAATATTCCTTTTCACAACGACTTGGGCCTCGTTATTCATAATGCCATAATATTCATTTTCACATTCCTACCACCCCCATTCTCCAATCCTCAGAATTATAAATGGTCATCCCCTAAAGACTGGATTTCGTTGACCGTCAACGGTATGCATGACTTCGTAATGGCTATGGCCGCACCTAACTGTTGCATAAGTTTACAAAAAAAGATAAAGAAATACTTTCAGAATATATGTTAAAAGCGGGAAAAAATTTACAAGAAAAATGGGTCCTTTATATCTTAAATTATAAATATGTCTGTTTTAAGTAAAACACTTGATAAATGTCATGCTTCCGTAGCCCTTTTCTGGATTTACTTTCATCATGCAGAAATGCTTGAAATTAAATATTTAAAAGCAAAGAATGTTTAAGAAGCGAAACATGTGAAGACAGTACATGATCAAAAGTATTCGTCAACTCTATTTTTTTGGCCATATATTTATTTCATGTAAAAACAACTTTTTTCTCAAAAATATTTTTTTTTTTTTGGACCCAATAGAAAATAAAAAAGCTCCACAACAAAAATATAACCAATTGAAGAAATAACCCTGTAAAAATTTGGCACTTCATTGCTTATTATTCAACTAGAAATTACCCCAAAACATTTTTTTGAAAATTATATGTTATATATGATATATAAAGTGAAAGATCACAAGTGACGAATTCTTATGGACCAAATGATAAAAAAAGGCCAATCTGTCTTCGATCAACTTAATATGTCTTATTGAAATTATCAACAATATAAACATAAGAAGATATGGTATGATTACCAATGTAGCAATTACCAAACATCTTCTTTGAGACCATTTGACGTGATGAATGAAATCGTAAACCACCGTACGCCCTTCAAGACCTTCAACAATGACGAGCAAAACCCATATCGTACAGTAAGGATCCGAAATGACAAAGTGTGAAACATTTCAAACTACAAAAAACAAAAAACAAAAAAACAAAAACTCAACGGATTGATTAACGAACAGCAAAATTCAGATATGATAGCTAAATATACATGACATCATTGTAACGTCATAAAAATGGCTAAATGACGTCATGAAAATTGAAAAAATGAAACGAGAATGAAATGGCATTGACAGAACATCATTAAATTATGCTTTTATTGCTAAAATCAAAATTTATTTTATTAACCTTAACCATCGGCCATATCGGCCCATTGGCAGTTAAAGAACAACTAAATCGGCCCAATCGGCCCTTTGGCAGTTAAAGGCAACGTCAATCGGCCCGATCGGCCCATTGGCAGTTAAAGGTAACGTCAATCGGCCCAGATCGGCCCGCTGGCAGTATAAGGGTTAAAGTCGACAGCATTATGATTTTACGGGGATCGCAAAGTAAACTGCCACATAAACAATGATTCAAATGTTTCCGTTTGCTTCAAATAGAACTTGAGCAGGATAAGTATGCGTAAGTTATACTATTTTATATTTATATAGTAAAATGGTCGACTGTAAGATACAAGTCCTTCTTCCAGCACGATAAAAAATAAACAATGTGCTTCATCCGACAAAGAACGGTTAAGTTTAATCCTTGTTTTCAAAATTCCAATAGGGAACATACTTTTTATAATTGTATAAATAAACCAATTTATCAAGACGTTTCGGCCATTGGCCTTCTTCAGTTCTTTATTTTTCCTCTCAACTACATGGCTGACATTTTGTTTTCAATCATTGAAAAGATGTTATAGATAAATGTCCTTGGAAACATCATGACGTCATAATACTTCAACGTCATAATAACATGACGTCACAATACTTTTGTATGAATGAAAGTTAAATTATATAAGCTTTGATCAATTAAAGTCATTCCTTTTTAACGTTAATTCCAAATGGTCTAATTGTATTTAGTTTTTGCATCCATTGTGCCTCAATATATCTCCTGTAATTTGCGGATTTATCGTAAATTTGTTGCAGAACCTGAACTGTGATGTTCTCTTTACAATGATCTTCTTGGTTAAAATGTTTAAATCAATTACCAGTAAATCATTTCGGGTGTAAAAGTTGTTAATCAAATATTCCTAATCTATCTTCCGGCATGTTCATTTTTGGTTTGTATGTACGACTGTTAACGTCATAATCCAACTACGTTTCGGACGTCTAACCTTTCGCGAACCATCACACTTTAGCGTATGGAGCATCGCACTTTAGCGTAGACCATCGCACTTTAGCGTGACCATCGTACTTTAGCGTCCCCATCGCACTTTAGAGTCCTACATATATATATAAGAACGAACTATACAATTCAGTTGAAAAAGGCTTAACTCATCAGATGGATATAAATAACATACATTTAACAAAAACACAATACATGTAATTAAATAAGTGCAGTTCACCAAAATTATATGACTAAGAAGGCAAGACCAACTTTAAAAAAAGTTTATTGTCATCCAGCCACATATATATCACTTGTGCATAAATAGTTTTCTTAAAAAATATATTTCATATAGTCCTGATTAAAAATCTATGGTAGGGGGTTCAATATACCGCAGGAGGGGTCAAAATACCATGGCTAAGTAAAATTTTCAAAATATCTTTTCCAGCATATTTAATACATACAAACTACCTATTGGAGTATTATAACTATGTTAAGGTCTAGAATAGATTGAATTTTTTTAATTTAAGGTCTATAGTAGGGGGTTCAATACACCGCAGGGGGGTCAAAATACCATGGCTTAGTAAAAAATACCATATGACACGGGTCTTATTTCAGATTTTTAATCAGGACTATATGAAATAGACCAGCAAAATAGCCACTGCCTATATATTATTATCTGTGTTCACATCAGGAGAAAAAAATTAAAACAAAACAACACAAAATATAATTTAGACAATTTTACTTCTTTTAACGCCTTGTGTTTTAAAATCCAAACATATACCTTCAAAATTTTATTTTTAAAAATGTTTGTATATATGATAAACAAATGCAGGTGACATATACCTTTGACAAGGTACTATAGTAGATTTAACCATTAAAAACATGTAACTTGTCCAAACTAAAATAAGTTTTAATTACACTCTAAAAATATTAAAGTATAAATTCCACAATTTTATAAATTAAATGCCTTTAGCCTTCATTAAAAAAGTTAATAAAAAGTTCTGTGAAAGTAGATGAGGAACTTGTTATATTGGTTTATTTAAATAAACACATCCAGCAAAGCATTTTCAATGGTTTTTAATCTGATATAAAAATTGCTTTTTAAACTATCAAAATTTAACCTAGTTTTTCTAAATATTTCTCACTGTGCTGGGTAATACTTCTAAAACCAGGATTTTTGCCAACCTTGAGGTAAGATTCTAAAATTTTAGACATTTTGATGGTATTTTTTTTTCAATTAGATATACATTGTATTCAGTTTATCTTTATATTCTACATATAGCAGAAATATTCTCTCAAACAAAACATTTTGATTATGCAAATCATGACCATGCTAGAAATTAAAACTTTAAATGAAAGACTTGCCAAATTTTACATCCTCAAAAAAAAACTTAAAATATGCAAATCCATGACCATGCTACATGTATATTGAAATGTAAGTGAAAGTCTTGACCTTATTATCAATTGAAATTTTATTTCATTTATATAATAATAAAAACAACTATTCTTTGACTTTGTTGCAAACAACTGGCAACCATATATTTATATGACATTAAAGTATTGTTATTATTAAATTATAATTTTTCATCAATTGTGCACTTATGATATTGCTGTGTGATGCATTATACAGTATTGTGTTCTGTCTCCTACTTTCATGTTGCTAACGTGACGGAGACAAAAATGAGTAACGTTAGCGACATTTGGACATGTCACATGAGCAACAACATCTTTAAAAGTTAAAATGTATGCACACAGTGATGTTTAATATATGCATGGAGTAATAAAATTGTACCGTCTGGTTTAGAATTTCTAAATATACAGAATGTCATTTGCAGGTGTACTTTATATCAAATGAATACACAAGAAACCAAAAAATGAGTAACGTTAGCGACATTTGGACATGTCACATGAGCAACAACATCTTTAAAAGTTAAAATGTATGCACACAGTGATGTTTAATATATGCCTGGAGTAATAAAATTGTACAGTCTGGTTAAGAATTTCTAAATATACAGAATGTCATTTGCAGGTGTACTTTATATCAAATGAATACACAAGAAACCAATTCGTAATAGTAACATTAGCAACATCTACTATCATGACATTACGTTTTGTTGCGAACGTCTTTTTGATGGACGGAATACATTTAAGGTCCTCTTGTAACGATATTACATACAACTTACCTTCTTTGCTTCCCTATCATGTGAAGGAACTGACTCTGAATCTATTTCTGCAAAGGGCGATATTGTAATTCCTATACAGGAGAGTTACAGATCTAAATATATGTTGCTCACGTGACACTGATTTGGACGGAAACGTCGAGCAGTAACGTTCGCAAAAAATAAAACAGCCAATGATATTGATTCCTCAAGTCCTTTGACCCCCTTACGTCATCAAAATTTAATATGATTGCTATTTTCAATTATTTATAAAACCCGGGATAAAAATAACTACAATGGGCTGTCTGAGAACCAACAAGAAAATTGCGATCGTGACATACCACAATGGACGGAAAAGACGTGACGTTAGCAACAATATTATTAAATTACCTTTTTTAGCCTTTACCAATAAAAATCTGCCTTAAAGCTATGATTAAAACACAAAAGAAGACTTTTTATTAAAATATAAGTCCATGTCATTAGGCTCCACTTATAAATAATACTTCAAAATTCCACTCCAAATAAGCTGGATGTCAGTAAAGTAGGTCATGATGTCTATTCCATGTCCAATATTTTGAAATTGAAAACCCTCTAATTCTAACAAAAAACACAAACACAGAGTACTTTTTATTTTTATTTACTCAGAAAGACACATTTTATTCAATAACATAATGCATTACTCCATTACACAGTCTGTTTCACAGTTTCAGCAATTGCTTTTTTGATGGATACAAAAAAACAATACTTCCTTCTTATTGTAAAATCTGCCTTATGCTTCCTAGTGCACAGATAAGGTCCTTTGGAATCTTTTTAAAGACTGATTGTATGTTAAATATTTTGGAGCTGTAAATGCATGAATTCCCTGACTATATATTATACATTTTGGTCTATACAAAATCTTAATTTTGATTGAAAAGGGTTTTTAAGCTTGGATAATGTTTGCAATTGTAAAATTGCCCATTTGCATATAAGGAGCATTACAAATATATGTACATACAAGATTTTATGTTTTTCATTGAAATAGCTACCGAATGATAAAATTGTGTCAATTATGATAAAAGTCTTTGAACACTAGTTTTGCAAGGAATTCAACTAGAGTTAATTCCCTTTTACTGTATATAATTTAGTCCATTCCAATAAAAATAAAAATGTACAAGTAAAACTTTTTTGTGCAAAATGAGTTATCTCCCTTTGTCCATAACCGTAAACAATAAGTTATAATTTGTGAGGCAGTCTTATACAACTTGTTGGTAGCTGTACTGTGGACTGTGGTAAACTATTATTGAGAAAAAAAAATTCTCTGTTCCCTATAGCACATGTCTTCTGTGAATTATAGATTAAAGTTTTAATAAATTAAAAAAATAGCGCACTGGTACAATCCTTGTCACATATAAAATGTTGGCATTCGAGGAAGACACGGATCTTTTAATTTCAATTTATTGTTTTTACTATACAATGTAGTAGTAGTACATAATTTAAAGTTTTTGTCTTCTAGGTTGAAATCTTTACAACAAATGATTAACCTTTTATCGATTTTTTAGAAATTTATATAAGTCTTACTCATCTCAAATATTAAATCAAATCAAATCAAATCAAATATTGCAAACATACACATTCAGAATCTTGATGCATCAGCAGAAATGAGAAAAGACTTTTATAGAAGTGTTGATTTGCAGCAAATCAGTTGAATCTGATTGGTATTTACATGTATATTGTAATTCTGGAATCTTTACTCTGTAAAAAGGTATAGAAGATGTGGTATGATTGCCAATGAAATAACTAACCATGAGATACCAAGATATTTGAAACTACAGGTCACTGCACTAATTTCAACTATGAGCATAATCCCAGTCCTGTACTGCACAGCAATCCATAAAAAAATGTAAAACAATTAAAATGAGAAACAAACAAAAAAAAACAACATGAACAAAAAACTGGTCTAGTTTTGGACTGATATGCTCTGCATATATATTTGCAACTTTTATAGAAAAACATAGTACAGTACATGTAGGCAAGAAATTAGTACAAGAAATTGTGCAAGCACTCTATAAACTTATTTTTATTCAAAACTTGAATGTCATGCTGTTTCTGATGGTTGTGTATAGATGAAGTGGTTATTGTAATTCATGTATGTTATTTTTAATTTTTTTTCTATCTACCAGATTGGATTAACCCATTTTACAGAACTTATAATACAAGCAGTGTCTTCATGGAGAATATACCAAACATTGAAGAGGATATTTTTTACCAGGTTTTCTTCAGTTTTAATGAGCATGCATGGTGCATTGGTGGGAGAAAATATTGGTAATATTGAAAAGCTAGATATATTTTAGAAAGGAAATTTTTATCAAAATCTTTCCAAAAATATGTTAATGTTTATAAATTGCTCACTTGATATTTTTTGTCACAAGGTTACTAAGACATGTAAGAGTTTCTTGTACACCTATAGCAACATTAATTTGATTTCAATATTAGGCTGTAGGTATTTTTTTTTTATTTGGATATTATATAATTTTATTTTTGAATCCTAAACAGAGGAGAATTATCCTCAAACAAAATAATTAAAATATGCAAATCAATGACCATGTGTAAAATTGCAAACTTTTAGTGAAAGGCTTGCAAAATTCTGCATGTAAACATTCTTCCTTTCTCCTTAAATAAAGATATCAGATTTAAACTTTTCTCTATTTCAATTACAGTATCATTAGAATTTCATTGTCCTTCTAGCCAAAATATTTTGAGTTCATTTTAGATATGCACTCCATTTGTTTTGAGTCACTGCGTCCCATTCTCATTCAGTAGGACTTGTTATGTTACCAATACCTGCTTATTACAACATCATTAGCCGTGAGACTTGACAATGCCGAACACTTTGATAAAGTTGTCACAACTGACCGATCAATACAAAAACATGTGATTTTATCAATTACCCAAAACTATCCTGTTATTTTCTCAACCTAGCTCATATACAACTTAAATGACCCGTCACTGATGGAGTTTTATTATAGCCAAGTGCTGCCTTTCACTTTTTGCTAGTCTTAGATATGATATTTAAATCAAGCACAGCAGCATACAACCTTAACAAAACATTACTTTGCATCAATAGTTTTATTTTCAATTAATTTTTCAAATCTGATTAAAATCCTGATGCAAAATTATCATCCATATTTTGTATGGTCACTGTCACCACAGCATTGTAATTTTATGATCTTCACATGGAAGGTGAAAAAGATATAAAATCTGCTCACAGTGTCATTATACCTTTGAAATTGGATACGTTAATGTACAACAGATCATAAGTGGGCATTGGTGATACAAAAGTAACCTTCTGTTTTATTTTTACCAAAATCTGTTTATTTAACTTGTTTATGGGGTCACCCTATGGTCACCCTATGGTCAATTTTAAATTGCAATATGCTGATTTTCTCACATTTCTGTCCTTATGTTAACATATTTATTTAATTGATTTCTATTACTTAAGGCTTTATATGTCAACAATTAATAGATTTTTAACCCGATTTTTGTGACAAAAATGTCAGTTATTGATTTGAGGATGTATGGCTGTCGGACGGGCGGTCGGTCAGCGGGCGGCAGCAAAATGTTGTCTGTGCATTTACTCATGAACCGTTCAACCGAAGCTTTAAACATTTTGATATGTTGTTACTGATGACAAAATTGAGGTCAAGTTCAATAATGACGATTTTGACTTTTACAGCAGTTATGGTTCTTGAATGATTGAAAAATGGTGTTTCCAGAAATGTCCGTGTATTTACTCATGAACCATTTAACCAAACCTTTTCAAATTTAAATATGTTAAGGTCAAGTTCGATAATGGTGATTTTCACTTTTTCTGTTCATTCTTCATATTTTCATGATTGTCCCTACAATTGCAAATTTTGTATATATAGCTTAATATTGTGCTTTCTTATTGAATCGATTGGTTCTTTTATCTATCGGAGGTAATGTCATATTAGATGAGAGTACCAATGTATTTAATTTATATCAAAGGTTAAAAATAATCATTTATAGTATTTCCAGTCATTAGATGATTCAAATAGAAATAAAACTTTACAATTCAACTTTTTCATAACTCTCGTTGATCAACTGTTCAACAGCCGAAACAGCAACCCAATTAAAAAAAAGCAACATTGAAAAGTTAAATTATTAGGATTCGGGAAAATGTTGCATTCAAATAATGCTACCTAATTTAAAAACACCTATATTGTCACGATTTCACAACAGTTAAACCATGGTAAAAATTTCGGAATTAACAGAATTTTTTTCACAGTTTAGTCTGCTTATTCTATCATTATTTAATGGTTTGATTGTCAAAATCAAATTTTTACAGCAAATGGATTGGTTCCTTATTATTTTTTTTTAAAGATCTCTTAAAGTTTACAAGATGAACAGTAACAAAACAAGTCTTTTAATTGATTTCAAGAATATTAAAAGCATTCAAAAGAGAATACAAGAATTCCAAGAGAGTAAATAATATCAAAATTTATAAAACATGGTAGGCTAATTTGTCACACCTGGGAAAAAATGTTTATAAAGTAGGTTCATCAGTTAAAATTACAAAAAAATATTTCAAACTTATATTTTTCAGGTTCAACAGTGATGGAAATTTTAGAACTGATACCATATGGATAGTCCCGACAGCTTTTATAAGACCATATGAAATCAAGGCATATGAAAGATATGGTTCATCTTCCCACCAAAAATACTTCCTAAGTTGTCATGTGTAAGTCACAGGTGCTTTCTAAATATACCATATTAATTCCACACCTGTTAAATCAATTACATACATTCAACAGTAACCTGTGGTTTGTATATCTGAGATTTAAGAATCCATAAAGTGTAACATTACCAAATTACCTCCCTTTATCAGTCAGCCATGAAAGGCTAATGAGTCAATTTATGCTGATGTGTCAAACATAACATCAGTTTCATTTTTCATATTTTTGAAGGGCACAGAATGATGTCA
Organism: Mytilus galloprovincialis; assembly: GCF_965363235.1. NCBI lineage: Eukaryota > Metazoa > Mollusca > Bivalvia > Mytilida > Mytilidae > Mytilus > Mytilus galloprovincialis. The sequence continues at coordinate 20,584,627 of NC_134845.1, forward strand.
ATTGTCAAAAAATGCAGAGTTGTTTTGCAGATGTGCAATGTATTTATCAAATAAGTGTATTAAGTGTTAAAGTGACACCAAATGTTTTAAAAATCTTTGAAAATAAAGAAAATATCAGCCTCAGATATTAGACATGTTACTTTTCTTCTCAAGTTTTTATAAATAGTGACTGTGTATAGGACTCACTGTATTTTGTACCTTTAATTGTAGATAATTACTCCACATGCGAAAGTACTGAAAAAAGTACACTGTACATTTTGTACCTGTCTGATAACAGTACAGTTTTCACCACTCCTTCCCTATGGTAAGATTAAATGTGATTCTATTGTCATGTAGTGCATTTATAGATGAAATTTATAGTTAATTATTTTAATTTTCTTAAATTTTGCTTTTATCTTAAAGTAAGTAAGTACTGATTTTATTTAAAGAGGGTGACTCAATTAGCATTCACTAATCTACCTTTATGCCCTCATCTAATTCTGAAAATGATAATTTTCTTCCTCAAGCATCTCGGCTGGCTATGGTTTTTCTGAGTTGAGTACAGTGACAATGCAATGACTACATAATCCACTGCATTGGAAAATAGCAATATTTATCAGATGGCAATATCTCAATATTAAATAAACAACACACAAAAATCTAAATATATTTTGATTGTTCAAAATATGCCTAAAATTTAAATGGATTTCTGGAAAGAAAATTTTTCATCTTTTTCAAATGTTTGATACCATCCTTGCATGTTCAAGATGTTTAAACATAGAATTCATAAGAAGAATTTTTTTCTGAAATTTCTATCTTATTTTTATCACACAGACAACACATCTGATACCATGAGAACTACCTTGAGCTTTCAATGTTGTTTTTCATATTGATGGTGACTATTTTGCAATAAAAGCATGCTTTTTATAAATGCATTCATGATGTTGTCTCAATATTTGAATAACCCTTATTATTTGTTTTAGTCTGATGCCAACAGTTTGAAAACACATACTTTAACATTAACATTTGTTATTTTAATGTACCAAACATTTGTGCTAATGTTATTGTATTCAGTGATTTCAGTGAAAAAAGACGTAATATGTACCACACACATTGAACATGTCTTTCTTCAATTACTATAACAGTTTTTTTAATTAAAATGCACTGCACACATCTGCTCATAAATTATGCCCTCTGCTCAAGTTATTGTAAAGAGACAGAAAATTTTGTGAATTTTTTTGGTGTTTTTTTTTTTTACAAAATTCATGATCAAAATAACTATCTATAAATTATCTCTTTCAGTAAATTTGATCTTAAATGAATGTCAGACTTTTAGGATAAGAAAAACAAAAAAATAACAGATTTGGTCCAAGAAATTACCAAATGTAAATTTGGGGAAAATAAACCCCTATACAGTATTTGGTCACAATGTTTAATATTGTCAGATTCCTGATTCATTTTCTGATTGGTTTATGCACCACAGTGATCACTAGTCAACCTTGTTTAAACCCTGCCAAATGCAATGATCTGCTTGACTCCAGCTTTTTTCTGAAAATGTCCTAGGTGAAATCCTTTATAGATCTTTGCTTTGACCAATGATCACATAAGCTCTCTTTCGATCATTTTCACATATGTTACCCAAGAAATGATTTGCTTTGACTTAAATAGTGAAAAATTTAACATTTCCAATTTGTAGGCTACGATTTAAGGTGGCTCGTGGGTACAAAAATTTCAGCAAAAAATTAAAACCTTTATTTTTTCATTACAAATTTTATTTATTACACTATTAGTTATTACTTTATGATATGGTACAAAAATCAACCCAAAAAAAACCAATTAGGTTTGGCCCCAGATGACTTTTAAAATGTTTATATCATTGAAAAAGCTCCAAATTATGTCCCTTTGGTGCAAAAATGCAATTTTTTGGCATTCAATTTGAAATATTTTTTTTAACTCATCGGTGACCTATATTTTTTATTATTGTTTTCAAATAAGCTGTACATAAACTAAATAATTGTAAAATTTAAGCGATTTCTGTAATTAGGTTATATTTTTATTTCGATATTACCTCTATTTCTCCTATTAGCTCATGAGAATAAAAGGACATTAAAAAAAATGTATGCTTCTTCCAGAGGCAGATTGTGAGCTTTAATGAACGGTGACCCAATTTTTTTATTTCATTTTTCTTTTAAGTATATGATAAAGTTAATTTATAAAAAAATATAGGGAAATCCTATATTAGAAAAAAAAATTGATTTATACCCAGGACACAAAACCCCAACATAAAAGTTTGTTTATAGAACACAAAACCCCAACATAAAAGTTTGTTAATAGAACACAAAACTCCAACATGAAAGTTTGTTTATAGAACACAAAACCCCAACATGAAAGTTTGTTAATAGAACACAAAACCCCAACATGAAAGTTTGTTAATAGGACACAAAACCGTAACATGAAAGTTTGTTAATAGAACACAAAACCCCAACATGAAAGTTTGTTAATAGGACACAAAACCCCAACATGAAAGTTTGTTAATAGAACACAAAACCCCAACATGAAAGTTTGTTAATAGAACACAAAACCCCAACATGAAAGTTTGTTTATAGAACACAAAACCCCAACATGAAAGTTTGTTAATAGAACACAAAACCCCAACATAAAAGTTTTTTAATAGAACACAAAACCCCAACATGAAAGTTTGTTAATAGAACACAAAACCGTAACATGAAAGTTTGTTTATAGAACACAAAACCCCAACATGAAAGTTTGTTAATAGAACACAAAACCCCAACATGAAAGTTTGTTAATAGAACACAAAACCCCAACATAAAAGTTTGTTAATAGAACACAAAACTCCAACATGAAAGTTTGTTTATAGAACACAAAACCCCAACATGAAAGTTTGTTAATAGAACACAAAACCCCAACATGAAAGTTTGTTAATAGAACAAAAAACCGCAACATGAAAGTTTGTTAATAGGACACAAAACAGCAGCATGAAAGTTTATTTAATAGGACACAAATCAAGAGGATGTTCTATTCACAACAATGCAAGTCCTGTCTTCAAAATATAATAACTGGCACAAATAACACATTCATTCTTGTTCTGTTTTATATTACGATTTTAATCTTGATATCTGTAATTTTCTGCATTAATACGATAGAAACATTACCTTTCTGTGAAAACAGAATGGTATTGTCAAATTAAAGTACATTATGAATTGGGATATTTTGATCAATAGATGAAACAAAATATTGTTTTTCGAAATAATGCACTTTTGGAAAATACGTTTTTATTTTATAGATTTTTGACCTGATAATAATCTTTGTAAAAGGAGGCAGGTATATCTTAGTTTCATGTTCTATTTGATGAATATTAATTTAATTTTAGTGCATATTTAAAAATCAATTCTTTTGTTAAATGGGATTAAATATCATGAATTTGCAATTGTTTATGAAAGTTTTAATTACAAAATTTAATTTTATCCTACACTTCAAAGCTGAAAAAATAGGAAACAGAAACAAAAAACAAGTAGATTTTTTGTGTGAAAGGAAGGTATATTTAATTTTCAAAGGTCACTTTGATCTATATTAATTTCAATTTTTCATGCATATTAAATGTTCCTGCAATGTTTTGTTAAGTGAATTTAATATAAAGATTATGAAATTGTTATTGTTCGTGAAAATTTTATTTACAAAATTAAATTTTTTTTTTTATATCAGAGCTCAAAAATATGAAACCAACACTAAAAACAGGTATGGTTTTGATCAAAGGGTAGAAAAAATATTCTCTTAAACTTAATAATCCTGATAACTTCTGATCCTACAACACTCTGGGTGGTAATATGTATGCATAGCTTACTGTAAGAGCTGTGAAGATGTATAGCAGTGTTTCTTAGGTATTTTATCCATCTGACTGGCCACAGACCACAACTAATATCTGTATAAGTTATTTTTAACGTTTTGTCATCTGGTAAAAAATCGCACCTCAATCTTGTGTTTGTAATTTACAGTACAAGTCCTAAAATATATGCAACATTTAGAAAAAATGAACCTTTCGGCTAACAAAGTGAGCCTTTGGACATCCATACTGTATGGGCAAATTTAGAGAGGTTCTTATAACTAAAAATGTTACATTTTTCATCTTTAAAGACAGAAATTGTTTAAATATCATATTGAGAAGAAATCATCTGATTGTTTATGGAATTGTTACCACTTAATTTAAATGAAAACAAACTGTATTTTATTACACGCAAGTAACTGTAAGTGATGTCCAACAATTATTGCAAAGCTCAATAAAAGTGAAAAGACGAAACTTGGACCTACAAATCAATTTTAATTTAACTGCTTATACATGTACCATTAAACATTTTTCTTAAACTGATACAACGATAAAAATGAAATTGTAGACTGAAGAAGATCTATCTCTCTCAACACACAAGTTATTATTACCCCACACAAGATATATTGTCAAAATGACAATTCATATATTACCGATGTATTTAAAGAATGAGTTTCAAATATTGTTGTATTTATTTGAATTGTGATGACTTTGTGATAAATGATGACGCCAGTGATGGCTATAATTATACCCTCCAATTAAGACTGTAAAAGTTTCAAGTTATCAACATTAGATTTAATTATTGAGAAAGTTAATTGTCAGATTACATGACTCTCTTTTTCTAATTTTGCAGGTAGGATTTCATGCCTCAAGGGAAGGGAGCAGTGAAGATGCAGAGAATTATTCTGGAAACGGATATCCTGAAGAGTTTATTGTCGGCATGATTAAGAATAATATAATTACAGTGTTAAAGTAACAGGTAGAGTTAATGTTATGTTATTAGTGGTAATTTTCCGGCCTGTAAACCGCAATCCATAAATGAAGTTGACTCCGATTTCACTTAAATAAAACCCAAGTGTTTACTTTATAAATTGTTTAAAATCTTTTTGATATTCAAACTTCTTAAATATCAGTAAGCAGTCCATTTTTAACAAGACATTGAAACTGAAACTTAATTTGTTTATGAGGACTTCCCGAACAGAATTTGAACAGGATTTAATCGTTTTGAAGATAAATGTAAAATTAAATTTAAACAATATCAGCTTCTACTTAAAGGAGACAGTTACCGCTTAATGATTTGAGAATTTTTGTTTGAAAATATTGATTTTGTCTTCAACGATTTATGTACTCTTTAAAGTCTTAAGACCACCAGAGAGACGAGATGACAGGACCGTATTGACAAGACTGGACTAATGTTTGATTATCTAGCTTCTGTTTCATTTGACGATTTAATCTGCAAATAAATCATTCATATTCTGTAAACCTTTTTAACTTTAGGGATATAGGCAGCAGATAAAAGTGGTGATTTTTTATAAGAGTTTTCAAAAATCATTACTGATATTGATATAATACTTCCTTTTCAAGTGAAGATAAGTTAAAAAAAAGCATTTGTTCAGGCCTTCTGCAAACAAGGATACCTTTTATTTTGAAACTTGATTTTTCCACTTTCCTGCAACTTTTATTGAACAGGTATATATCTTGCCAGTAGTTGGTCATGAATACGAAGTTGCTTTTTTAAAGTTTTTATATATTGTATTTTATTTATATGTCTGATTTTGATATATGGTTGAATTATCCTGAGTAACATGTTGTTATTAAGTACCTTTCATTCTCATACTTTTGGCAGAATTATTTGTAGTGGTTCCCAAGGCTTTGAGAAATCAACTCGACATTCAGTCCATTAAACTTTTTTCTTAACTGAACCAGACTCTTTTACAGGACATTTACACTTATGATTCGGACAAAATCAAAAAAATGTTCTTGTCATTTGGTTCAGTAATGCATATCAATTAACTGGACTACACCAATTTTTAGCTAGGTTTTTGCCCAATGTCCAGCAACCTTGGGAATTACTGTCCTTGGACTGAAATTTCATAAACATTTACTTGTCCGATGCGGATCCAGGATTTTAAAAAGGGGAAAAGGGGGGCAGGCAAAACAACATTAGGAGTTTAACTATGCATTAACCATAAATATGTCTTCATAAGGAAGACCTTACCCTCCCCCACTTAATCTGTTTTGCTTGTCTGGTCCTTTGTTGAGCTTGCAGAGGTTGCCCTGAATTCTGGCCTTGAGTTGTATATTGATGATTTGCAAATCTAGTAGATGTGAAATATGCTTGTTATATTCTACTTTGTACAAAATTAAAGCTTTTCTTATACATCATTCATGTTTTGCTTGTTTTGGCTATTAACTATATCAATAGTACAAATATTTCTACTTTTTATATGTCTTACATCTCAACATTTAATACTGCTAAAATTGTAGGGCTTCAATTATCAAGCTACCCCAATTTTTAGAAATTTAATAAATTTTCTCTATGGCTTTCAAAACTATTTTAAATTGGTCAAAATGATGAGAGTATTATGACAGAAATGGGCTAAAACCACAAATAAATAAACTAAACAATAAAATGAGAAACTGAGTCAACATTGTAACTTTCTGGCTTTAGTTACTTTCAAATTTTGTGAAGCTTTGGTATTTTGATAGGAAAATTATGTAGTGATAAAATTTCTCATTTCCTTTGTTCTATCATATTATCATTCATCATAAGTAATTTATCACGATTTCAAATGTAATTTAAAAATAATTTCAACCGAATAAAGCATTTAGGATAACTAAAGTTAATAATATGATTTCATTTTGACTACAAATGTTTATGAGGATTAAGTAAAATAAACTTATTTGTTGAATTAAGAATTTATTTGATGAAATTAGTATTGTACAGTTATAGGAATATTTTCATTTCCGTCACTTTTCCACACATCATTGGTATTTTATATTTGAAATTTTCAAGTAGCAGATTTGAGTCTTCTTCATTATTAAACACTAAAAATGTCTGATACTATGAAATATCGTTGTTTGATATATTGAAGTAAATTTTCAATAAAAGCGTGTACCAATAAGAGGACCAAATGTCAGCTTTACGAAACAAAAGGACAAACCCTAATCAATATTTAATTTGTAACCACAACTGTAAATTTTTTGTAAGAGGTATAGAAAACTGGATATTAAAATGCCATCAATAAAGATCGAACTGTCAAGTAGGATTATCTCCTCCTGTCCGACAAGTGAGGATTGCCATCAGTTCAGACGGCTAATGATCCCGCCATTGTTGGTATTCTGCATCATTGAAACGATTTGTACGCATTTTCTGTCACAAGGTGAATTTAAGCTTCTAAAATTATTTGTTCAGGTCAGGTTCTAAAGTGTCTTTGGTGTTTGGTTAGGACTTAAGCCAAGTCTAATTGACACTAGGCCCTTTTTTGTAGTCAAGGGTGAAAAGTTTGTAAAATTTAATATTTTGAAGATTTAGTGCATTGTAAAATTTAATAAGTGTCATGTTGGACAGTCTTGTTAACAAGTTTGTCAACAATTATTTGAATAAAAACTAATTTTGGACATTCATGCTGTTATAAACAAACTAAACTGTTCTTTGAAGTTTTTAAATTTAAAGTCTAAATGACCATTTTGTGGAGGAAAAACAATTTTTAATTGGAATCGAAGATGTGGCATTCACTTTTTTACTTCTATAGTCAATTTTCAGCAACAATAACCTAGATTTCTGTTTTGCCCAAGACTTCCAACTTTCTAATGCCTATGCAATCTTTGCCTATACACACCCCTTGTGTACATATTTGGAGAATTTTTAAAAAGATCCCGGTTGGTGAATTTGAGTCAATTTTCAGCAGCATTCTCAATGTAGGCCAGCCATTTTGTGTAATAAAATCCAACATTTTTCTGAAAACATTGCTGCTATTTTAGTGGATTAAGGTATGATGAAAACACTGCTGCTATTTTAGTGGGTTAAGGTATGATGAAAACACTGCTGCTATTTTAGTGGGTTAAGGTATGATGAAAACACTAGAATAGCAGCAGAGTTTAACATTTTAAATCAAGATAGTTTAGGTATTTTCTTCTGTATATTAGCTGTTTTAGGTTATAGATTTAAGGGTTTTGCACACTTAAAAAAAGTCTCAAAGTTGTTAATCCAAGTTTGAACATGATAATTTATTGATAATCAATTTGAAATATTCTGTCAAGATTGAAATGAAAACAAATTAAGTAAATGATAAGATAGATTGTTTATATTGGTAAAGGTTAATTGTATATAAGTAGTTTAAACTCCCATAGATAAAATATACGTCTTTTCAACATTAGTGTCAATTTCAGCTCCTTTAGGTGTACATGTTAACACTTTAGAACAAATAAATTTCACTTTTCAGAAGATAATAAATGAAAAAAGCTTATAAGTTTGTTTTCCCCTATTATACAAGTTCAGAAAAAATTAAGGGAAATTATATAGCATTTAAAATTGAAATAGATTAAATATGGGTCTTTAATACAAGTGTCAGTTTCGTTTGTAGTGGGATTCACATGTCGTAAATTGTAAATTACCGAACTTGACAAGAGGATGTTTTTTGGTCTCTGATGACATATTATTATCTCCTTGTATTAAGTATTTGGCAGGACTGGTGCCATCTAGAAAGGCTGTACATTTGTCAGTCTTGTTTCACACGTGGGTAAATTGTGATGGATATGAACGTCAGAAACACTACTTTTATACCTCATACCATGAATCTTTTTTATAAAATTGTAGTCTATTTAATACCACTTAAACTATTATAGTGACACCATTAGAGCACAATCTCTCCAGTTTGATACATCCCTTCATGTCAACCGCTAATTTATTATACGTCCATTTATTTTACGATTTCTACCTTTGATATTGCCTTAATAAAATTCAAAGGAGTAAAAATTGAAAATTAAGTTCTATTTTGTATTTGACAGATTAAGTAATCGAACGAAAAGATTTTACCCATAATCCTAAATTGGTTTTTGTCGTAGTAATATGTAATTAGTAGCTTAGTCACTTGGTTAAGTGTAAAAGTTGCAGATATTTTTGTAACAAGTCATACCTATTGATTCTATCTCCGCCCATTCAATGTACTGAGTTAATTGTCCAGGTGATGTAGTTAGAGAAAAATCTTAATCCTTATTGAAAGTGGTATTTTCAAATCGAAGCTTTGTTTGGTAGCTGCGAAAAACACAAAAATAACTGATTATCTTACTAAAATGTATCAAAGAGCTTAAAAACAATTTACAGTCTGGAGAGGAATAACAAAAAAAGATTATTGTATCTATTGTTAGATAAGATTTATAACTCCAAAAATATGTAGATATCATTGCATCAACATATAAAACATTGAAACTTTTATAATCCTGTAAATTCAGAAAAAAAGCATGTTCTTTTTTGTCACGCCTCAATGAAGCGGAGAAAGCCAAACTAGTAGTATATGTTCACATGCAGCTGTGGCAGCAGCCTGGACAATGTATTAGTTTGTGTTTATGTCACTCCAAATCTCTTTATTAGCTCACCTGTCCAAAAGGGCCAAGTGAGCTTTTCTCATCACTTGGCATCCGTCATCTGTTAGTTTTTACAAAAATCTTTTCCTCTGAAACTACTGAACCAAATTTAACCAAACTTGGCCTCAAACATCACTTGGGTATGGTGTTTGAAAATGTATTTGATGACCCTGCCTGCAAACCAAGGTGGCCCACATGGCTAAAAATAGAACATTGGGTTAAAAAGCAGTTTGCTCATATCTCTGAAACCAAAGCATTTACAGCAAATCTGACGAGAGTAAAATTGTTTACAGTGATATTGTTGTCTTTTTTCAAAACTACCTCTACCGTTTTTTATTGGGAAAAATGCATATTTTTTATTGAAATTGGGAAATATTATTCTAAACACATCTCCGATTTTTTGCTGACCTTTGCTGTCTCTTTTGCACTGTTTTTTCATGTATATTTTGGTTGTCAGACATTTTCAACCCAGAAGGTACTTTTCGGAGAGGGGAAAGAAACAGAAGCAATGATGGTACTTAATGCATTGAAAACCATGCACATGTGTTACAAACACCATGATGATTCTGATCAGAAAACCGGATCTCAAAAGTGCTTTATAATATCAAAATAATAACATGAACAAGATATTTACAAACATTACTACCAATGCCATCACTGTTTGGGGAAAATGAAGACCTTTTTGGGAGGAATTTTAAGCCATTTTTTTTAGTAATTGGGAATTTTCTCTAGGGGAAAAGGTTGAATTTCGGCTGTGATTTGAGGCAAACAATATCACTGGTTTAATAGGTTAAGATCTCTCTGCCTTAAAATTTTCTGACTAATCAGGCCACCCGTTGTTGGGTTGCTACCCCTGAATTGGTAATTTTAAGAAAATTTTGCAGTTTTTAGTTGATATCTTCAATATTATTATAGATAGAGATAAACTGTAAACAGCAATAATGTACAACAGAGTAAGACTTCTTATACGTTCAGGTCTTTCACATCCAATCTTTTATGGTAATATTCTTTATAAAGCACAAAAATGTCAGTATTCACCTCAGAACCTAACTAAACCTTTAAAAAGACTTATTAAAAAGGGAAGTAGTTAAGATACTGTTGTCAGGTCATTAAAGATTGCATATTTTGGCTTTTAATATTGATTCACTGAAAGGGTCTTTGCATCGGAACTAAACACATTTATTTAAAAACCAGTTGTTGGCATGACACGGGTTGTGTTCTTCTCATATATGTTATGATGGTATGATACTAAAGCCCTTACAGGAGGGATTGTGCCTGATATTCATATAATGAAGACATAATCCTTCAATCAGTGTAATTGAAGTCTGGAGCTGGCATGTCAGTTAACTGCTAATAGTCTGTTGTTATTTATGTATTATTGTCATTTTGTTTAGTTTCTTTTGTTACATCTTCAGACATCAGACTCAGACTTCTCTTGAACTGAATTTTAATGTGCGTATTGTTATGCGTTTACTTTTCTACATTGGTTAGAGGTATAGGGGGAGGGTTGAGATCTCATAAACATGTTTAACCCCGCCGCATTTTTGCGCCTGTCCCAAGTCAGGAGCCTTTAGCCTTGGTTAGTCTTGTATTATTTCTTAACTTTAGTTTCTTGTGTATAATTTGGAGTTTAGTATGGCGTTCATTATTACTGAACTAGTATATCTATTTATTTAGGGGCCAGCTGAAGGACGCCTCTGAGTGGGTGCAGGAATTTCTCGCTGCATTGAATACCTATTAATGACCTTCTGCTGTTGTCTGTTATATGGTTGGGTTGTTGTCTCTTTGACACATTTCCCATTTCCATTCTCAATTTTAAGATCTACAAATAAGTCAATTGACCCCTTTAGAAGTTATTGCCCTTTATAGTCAATTTTTGTTGAGCCTTCAACTTTAGTCGAAAAAGCATGACATAGCGATCCTACATTCCGTTGGCGTCCCTTCCACAAATATTTACTCTGTGGTTAAAGTTTTTGAAATTTTGATAACTTTCTTAAACTATCCTGGATTTGTACCGAACTTGGACAGAAGCTTGTTTATGATCATAAGATAGTATCTAGAAGTAAATTTTGTAAAAAAAAATCCATTTTTTCTGTATTTTACTTATAAATGGACTTAGTTTTTCTGCCAGGATACAATACATTCACTCTGTGGTTAAAGTTTTTAAAATTTGAATAACTTTCTTATACTATCCTGGATTTGTACCAAACTTGGACAGAAGCTTATTAATGATCATAAGATAGTATCCAGAAGTAAATTTTATAAAAATACATATCCATTTTTTCTGTATTTTACTTATAAATGGACTTAGTTTTTCTGCAACAATACAGTACATTCACTCTGTGGTTAAAGTTTTTAAAAAATTTAATAACATTTCTATACTATCCTGGATTTGTACCAAACTTGGACAGAAGCTTATTAATGATCATAAGATAGTATCCAGAAGTAAATTTTATAAAAATACATATCCATTTTTTCTGTATTTTACTTATAAATGGACTTAGTTTTTCTGCAACAATACAGTACATTCACTCTGTGGTTAAAGTTTTTAAAAAATTTAATAACATTTCTATACTATCCTGGATTTATACCAAACTTGGACTGAAGCTTTTTATGATCAAAAACTAGTATCTAGAAGGAAATTTTGTTAAAATTTTGAACCCGTTTATCTGTATTTTACTTATAAATGGACTTAGTTTTTCTTCCAGTTAATATTACATACAGTCTGCAGTTAAAGTTTTTAAAACATTTATTAGATTCATAAACTATCCTGGATTTTTACCAAACTTGGACAGAAGTTTCTAACAAACAAAAGATACTATCAAGAGAAATATTTTTATTGATTTTGATCCCTCATTTTTGTTGAGCCTGCTATTAACAGCAAAAGTAGGCAAGACACTGGGTTCCTCGAAACCCTTACAAATTTTAACAATTTACAATGAATCCGTGTGTGTCATTTGTTTAATATGCACATAGACCAAGGTGAGCGACACAGGCTCTTTAGAGCCTCTAGTTTTTATATGTTGTAGATGTTATCTTTAGTGATTACTAATATTTAATTTTGAAAAGAAATAATTTTGATTTAGAAAAGGAAATTCTGAGTTTTAAGTTTTGAGGACTTGCTGTTGGAAGATGCTCTGACAACATAGGGGGATATGACTTGCTTGAATAAGAACAGTTTTGTTTTTGTAGACAAAGAAATATAAAAGGTTTTAAAGACCACAAAGAGTTAATAAAAAGGTTTTTGTTTTTTTTTAAATTTGGCAGTTGTTGGAAGTTATATTCTTTTCAGTGGCGGATCCAGGGGGGGGGGGGGGTTCCGGGGGTGCGCACCCCCCCCTTTATTTTTGCCGATCAATGCATTTGTATCGGGACATATGTTTTGCACCCCCTGCACCCCCCCTTTGAAATTCCTGCATCCGCCCCTGCTTTTGACCTTTAAACTTGATGAACATTTCAATGTTGTATACATTTTACACTGGTAAAGGCTCACTAATCATTTTGTGTTTGATAAGTTGGTCCAGATCACTAGAATTTTTCAGATAGTTTTGACTCTGATTAAAGTTTGTGGTTTTTAGCTTTTTAATTGAACTGTTGTTCATTTCTAAAGCTTGGACTTGTGCTTGACCAACTGCTACTTTTGTGCATTTTTCCTTGAAAAGTGTGACTCAAATCTTCATATCAATGACTTTCAATTTCGTTCTTGAAAATGATATTGAAATTTATTCAGTGGTCAATTTAAATGTCTTAAATCATCCTGCAGAGAAGGAGGATCAATTTTAATGTAACTTCATTCAATTCTCAAGGGAGATCATGATTGATGACAAAAAAATCGGTCATCTTTAAAAAGATATCAATTATCCTAGCCTTGACCGGGGAGCCATCATGTCCAATAATTTCTGCCGTTATTACACAGTATTATATGAGATTGAAGATGAGATTAAAAAAATTTCACTAAGAACAGCGGTAGATTTAGAACTTCGGAGACATGCAGACGTTTGGACTGTCACATCACATGTGTAGATTAGTTTTACCTAGCTCAACTTCACTGCACAAAAATAATAGGATGCAGATAGGGAAAAACCTAGATTGATATTGACAGTTACATAGATTTTGTCTGGTCTTTAAGATGTTTATTTGTATTGTTTTCCTACATGATCACCCAAGGTGACAATTTTGTCTCAACCTGAGAGTACAATTAGGTTTGCTGACCATAGTAAGCATCTGGTGTCTTACAATATTAGAATGATATGCTGTATAAATATATATTAATACAGTAAAGTGTTTTATTAGAGATTCATTTCTAGCATTTTCATTTTTGTTAAATCATTAGAAACTTCAAAGCTTTAAAGAGATTTTTCAGAGTTCTCGAAATGGTGGTTCAAATGTTTTTACCACCAAAATTTTAAAGAGACCAACACAATCTTGTTATTTTGATATAGAAATAATAGTGAGAACCAGTAGATTTTCCTCAACTAATACCTGTGAAAAAAGGATTTTAGGATTGTTATGTGTTATTATAAATATGAGTTATTGCCAATGAGACAATTCACAAGAGACCAAATGACACAGAAGTCAATCAGTAGGTTATATTGAAGGAGTTTTGGTGTGTAAACTTGGCAGACTCACTCACAAAACTGTATGAAGACTGAAAAAAAATACTAACTGTTAAATTTATAAGGGCATGGAGACATTTTCACTTCAATTAACTCCACAAAAAAATCTAATTACTTATAATGCGAATAAAATTCTGAAAAAGTTATGCATAGATCAAAATATTTCATAGAAAGAACTTTACAGAACTATTTCACTTATAGTTGTGATAAATTCAAAACTTCATCTTATATTTTGTCGACACTGTTTTGATTATTTTCATGCTAATGCCATAAAGCAGTCATCAACCTATCAATTAAATGTTTTCTTCAAGACTGTTGAATTATGCTTCATTATACATTTACATACTTCATTCTTTCAGACAAAGAATCTATTAGAAATGTAGACATTATCAAGCCCTGAAAAAGTTTACTTACTATATGTTCAAACAGTGTAAAAAGTGAGAAGAGGAAACTGCTCTTTGGAAATGATGAAGATTTTCTGTCCAGGGATGTGGAAAAACTGGTATGACCTTGAAGCTAAATTAGTTTGAAGGTAAAAAGGTAGTTTTGGTAATGGAATATAATTGTCTATAGAGAGATCTCTAGGCCAAAGCCTGTTTTGTCCAGTGAAAAAACAGTCAACAATTGACAAGGGGAAGTAATTGGTGATTGGCAAATGGACTGTTATATATTACCCAGCTATCTAATTTTAGAAATATATAATTTCCAAACCACTGGAATCATAAGCCATTATCATAAAACTTCCTGAAGGTCTGTGAGAACAGTTTTTAATAAGATTTGCAAATCATATTTTAGAACTAACAAAAAAATAACAATAACAAATTTAAAAGGAGTGTTAGTAAATTAATTTACATTGTGTCAGATTGGGGTCATATATCTGAACTATTAAATCAAATTAAAATTAAATGAATGGATATGATTAAGAGATATTTCCCACTACCCACAATCCTTTGTCTTAATCAACTGAATCAGATTTGAAATTGGCATCAGATCAAATGAAAAGATTTTGCCATTTTGGTGCTATAGTTCTTGGTCACATCTGAATTGTCAATAGATGCTTCAGTTTGATAATATGATTCAAAATAAAAGCATTCAATGACCTTTATTTATATCATGCCCTTAAATTGGTAATAAATTTTATCGAGATGACACAAAAAAATATGCAGAAGTTGTATGTTTTTGTTTCTGGATAACTTGTTCAATTACTTAAATAAAACAAAGGTAAGCTAATTGTGCATTACACCTATCATTATAGATATCAAAATTAATCATATGTTATAAATCTGTATTTGGATCTAACTTCGCTGAGGTCATTAATTGCCTTTAAACAAAGTCTTAGATTGATACTTATCATTTTAATAATCAAAATAAATCTTTCTTGCTTGGCACTTATCTTTTTCATTTATCGCTGAGCGGCTTTGAATAACCTGTTGACCACAAATCAATTTAGTCATCAGAGATTTACGTTAGTGCCGAAATTTTCAATTTACCCCAATCGGATATGAAACTGTATATATCTAATAATAATAATGATAGAGTGAGTCGTTCATTAGAGTGCATTGTGGTATACAAACCCATCATTATAGCCTCAAATAGTCAAGATGACTCCCGTCAATAGATGTATCAAGTTACTTCATGAAAAACAGCTAAAGACCCTAGTCTGAATAATATAGGATAGTATCTTTTTAAAATTGCTTTTTGTATTGAATTCATTTTAAAATATTTTTTTCATCTTTTTCTATGAGGTTGATCACATATATATTTGTGACATGCCTGCTGATAAGACCTGGGCAGTGTTACGTTTCATCAAAACCTCGATGTTTATCTTAAAGTATTCTTTTTAGATGCACAAACCCATTAAAGTGTTATGACATTTTCCTTTAAACAAATCAAATGTTTCACAGTTTACCGTTTTTCAAAGCTGTGCACCTGTGAAATTGTTGCAAACTATTGTTTTAAAGAAACGTCAATATTTGCTGGTCTCTGAGAAACATGAACATTTGTTATGTTTATTTTATCATTATTTTTGGCAGGGTTTTCCCTAATTCTAACCTATTTGCATTTATCTGACCTTATCTGTTACAGTTTTGTAAAGTGCAAATGGCCTTGTTGTAATAAACTTTTTATAATGAACTTTTGTTTTTGCCCTGAAAGAGTTTTACTATGATGATATTATATACTGAGGTCACTGAAGGGTACATGTTATTTTGGTTTTACACTTTTCTTCTCACACTTATACGACAACACAAGTGTTATTTTGTTAGTGGGAAAACTTGAGCCAAACCAAGAAAAATTATCATATAATTTTGGGAAAGGTGTTTTTTTTTGGTCTGGTTTTAGAAGATATTTTACCCACAACATAAGTAGTAGCATTCCAAAGTGGCCAAACATGCGTGAGAAAAAGTCATATTAGACCAGAAAAAAACACACGAGTGCATTTTTGTGAAGTTGTCATATAAGTACCACTTGTCCTAGTAAGCAATAAGTATTTTGTTGATGGAAATAAATATCAGAATAGTTCTTACCATGATATAGAATTAATCTCATTAAGAAGTGGATGTACTTAGATCAATGTGTTTTTGTAATTCCTTTGAGGGTATTACTCTTAGAGAAAAAAAGTATAACAAAAATACAGAATTCCACTTTGAAGTGTCTAGAAATTCTTACAAAATATGAGATGATAGCAGAGAAATGGGTCTGAAATAAGAAGTAATTGTCTGTGCATATCATCAGTATATGTCACACAATAGTTCATGTAATATAGGTTTTCTTGCATTGGTCGCTTTTATCAAATACTGCTACATTATTAAAAACCAAGGATAAACCCTGCTGGATCCGCCACTTTTAAGTCATCATAACATCAGCATAGCATAATTCATAAATAAAACTAATTCTAGAGTTTTGACCTCTGCAGATAAATTACATCATAATTACTTGAAGATATTGATAAGATCAGCCCAAAAGGGATTTTTCACAATACACAGTTATTATACTGTCTGCAGTTACTTAAAGAGAAACACATCTTCAATTGATTTGAAAATTAGGCAGACTTATTGTCTTAAATTTCTCTCAATTATATCACCATATCAGAGTAGTTAAAACATTTGAAAAAAAATCAGGACTTAAGTCTGATCTTCACTTGTATTGAGAAATCCTAGCCAGCGGTCTACTACATGGCTTTGAATCCATAAAAAAATTGAGACGGATTACTACAGGATCCTAAATTTATTCTCACATTGAAAGTGTATACATCATAACTGATGCCAGGAGATAAAAATGACAATGTTTATAATGTTTTATACAATAAAACCTTTGAAGTGTTGTATTACTGTAGATTATAGTAAAGATATACAGTGATATATGGATTTTTACCTGGTCTAATAATGCTTGCCTATACTTTCAGTTTTAATTTACTATTGAAGATAAAAGATTAGATACTTAAATACTTGTTTGGTTATTTTTTACTGATGTCAGTTTCAATTAAATCAAAGTATGGTAATTGAAGGTGGTCTGAGTTTTTAGGCTGGTGCCACCGAGGATGCCACTTAATGCTTACCTTGTATCATTAGGACAGACAAGACAAATAAATGTCAAATGTCATATAAAATCATTGTTTTTATAATTTGTTTAATTGTAAGTTTTGTTAAAAATGATAAAAGGCTTTAGGTCTTTCCTTATGAAGAAAATGAACCAAAATACAGTATTTCTATGCAAGAGTTCAAGCTGCTATGGCTTCATTTATTTTACGTTGGTACCAATTTTTTATAATGAGGAGAAACTATACTTTGGGGGATAGCGGATGTCAGAGTTTTGCCAAATCATGTGAACACGTCTACATATAATTCAAATTTGTGGATTGCCTATACCCGCGAAATCAACGAAAATTGGTATCCCAAGAATGATAATACCATTAAATTTGCAGTAAATTGTAGGCATCATTTTTGAAAGGCAGGGTTTATGCTCATTGTCGTGTGTCCTATAGTCACCTAACTTTTTTAATCATTTTAAAAGTATCTTCCTCTTTTGGGGAAATCAATTATCTGCACCCCAAGTCCAAAATCTAAATGGATTAATTCCTGAAAGTCTCACCACTTTTAGTGGCCTATAATATTAACTACAATGTATCTGTATGTTGAAGATGCCAATTCTTCCTTTTACTCTATAGAAGAGAAAGCACCTTTTGTTTAAAAAAAAAAGCAGCCATCCATCATCACCATCTAGGGCTTAATATATCAAGTAAATACAATTAAAAAAATGACCAAGTTGATATTAAAAAAAAATCTGGTGCTTTATCGTTTGTCCAGTTGTCTTTGGATCAATTTAGATTTTTGTCCAAACATTGTTTACTTTTTCCAGTACAGCACCAATTCACCCTGTATCCTAGACATTGATGTACTGTTGGTAATTCTGTGGTCGGTTTAAATATGGCAGAAAATCATTAAATACCTTTAAGCTACAAAAGAAAAAAGCCATTAATTGAAATGATAATTTGTGTAATTATCGAAATATGATTTCTCTTTAGTGAGCTATTAATTAAGATGAAGATCTGTTGGTCTACATAGTCCGAAGGCATACTGTATTTCGTGCGGACATTAGTGACACACCATGAGGTGAAAGCTGTTTTAAGCAAACCATAATGAAAATATTCAGTATAAAATGGAATTGAAATTTTCTTTTTCATTTATTCATATTTCTGCTAATTCACTGTCCTTTGTGAAATTTATTGAAATATAATATGTTCTATGGTAATTAGAAGAAATTTACATTATGACTGACAGTTTCTGTGAGGTCACGATCATTTATAAGATAAAAGCGAAAAAAATGGAAATTTGATTAAAACTACAATGTGTCCTGTCATGCAACATTAGGCTTATAGCAATAACTGTGAATCTGTAAGATTATTTTCAGAATCTAATGCTATGTTTTTCTGCAATATAAATGGGTTTAATACTCTTATAATATAAAACAAAAGATGTTATATACATTGAATAATATTCCGTCTCTATTTCTAGGCTAAACCACAGTTCTCACAATCTTTTTTTGGGATGGTGGTCCTTGAAGAAAAACTGTTCATGGATTATATCTCAAAAAACTTAAGCATTAGGATTTAGAGCAAATCTGACATGCGTTCAAATTGTTCATTTGGTCATGTTCTATCAGCACTGAAATTTTCAAATTAATCTAACAACTCATTGTTTGGTTGCTGCAACTAAATTGGTAGTTTTAATGAAATTTTGCCGTTTTTTATAACCATCTTGAACATCATTATAGATAAAGATAAAACTGTAAACAGCAAAAAAATTCAGCAAAGTAAGAACAACAAATATTTTTTCAAGACCAAAATTGTCAATTGACCTCTAAAGGAGTTATTGCCCTTAAAAGACAATTTTTCTCAATTTGTTATATAGTTTGCTTACTTTAAAAAATCTTCTCCTTTGAAACTAATGAATCTATTTCAGCCAAACTTTGTCTCTATAAGTTTCAGAGTATCTAGTTTAAGTTTCACATTTTATTTCCTTGTACGTCATAGCCAAAATGCATATTTTTTGCTTTTGAAGAAAATATGATGGATACGAAGAGAGTTTAAATGACATTTTTAAGCCACTCATTAATATATATTGTATAGCAAAAATAATCATTGATGAAAGATTTAAGCAAAACATTATAAGAGAGTGATTTAGGCTCTTGACATCCAGACTCGTGCGGTTTTTTAAAATGATGCTATTGCTTTTCTGTTAGTTTGAAGGGATTAATGCTGCATTGCATTGTTACTTATGTTGCACATTAAGGCTCCCCACTCCACCAATGAGTTTTCAACACAGCGAGAAATGCATGTAGGGCTTCAGCTGACCCCCAAAACAACAGAATGTACTAGTTTAGTGAAAATGAACGTCATACTAAAACTACATATAAATGCACTAAAATTTAAGACTTACAAATGCCAGAGTCTCCTGGCTTGGGACAGGTGCAAGAATGTAGAGGTTAAACATGTTTTGTGAGATCTCAACACTCCCCCTATATATCTAGCTCTAGTCAATTTGGAAAAAACAAACTCACAGCAATAAGCATGGTAAAATTCATTTAAATGGAAGTCTGAGTCCAAAGTCAGAATAGGTAAGTAAAATGACAATGATACATAAATATACAAAGAACTACTAGCAATTACTGACATGCCAGCTTTAAACTTCAATTAAACTGGTTGAAAGATTATGGCCCCCACCTGCTTGTGTGGGAAAAATTTGGTTGATTATATAGGGAATGACTGATGTGGACCCCACCCCCTTTATGAAAATGTCTTGATCCGCCACTGTAAAGGCTCGAATATGTAATATTACTTTCGATTATTGTTTAAAGTTATGGATAGAAAAATGATATTTTCCTTCATACTTCAGCTATGCTTGTGGACATTTGACTTCCATAAAAACTGAATCTCAGGTTGATAGCATTGATTATAGTTTAATATGAGACTTAATGATAAATATCTTTTGACATGCAGAAACATCATTCATTCTAAAGGGTTGACATGGATACGGAAGGTGCTTGTCTGGAAGTGACGAACTCGTATGATATAGTTTCCTGGACAGTTCCTTTGAAAAGTAAATTAATTTTTGTAGAATAAATTTATAAGTTACAAATATATCCTCAGTTTCTCTTGTATTACATCTTTAATTTTAATTGTTCTAAATTTCCACAACTGAAAGTATTCTTAAACAGGATCCTGCCTGTATGTCACTCAACTGGACAATTTCTTAGTCTGATGGTCACATGGTGTTCAAGGTTAAAATAGTTTAATGGATTCTGTTTCGTTTTTTCCATTAGTTTAAAAAGATGTAGTGTTTCCACTTTTGACTTCTTCACTTGCCTATCCTTGACCTAATTACTGAACCCAATGTCAAGTAGCTAAGCATATGCACTTCTTTGGAATATCAACCACATTTTGGATGACTTCATGTAATCCTGCACATTTGGCAAATCCACTTGTAATTTAATGTTTTACATTTGTATAGCTTATCCCTTATGTAAAACAAAAAATCTGACCACAAACCTATAAAGAAAAAGTTCATTTAAACTTAAAACTTATTAGGTTTATCAGCACAGTTCATTTTAGTTTAAAACTGCACATGAAAACAAAAGACGTACCGTGGCCGTTTTTTATAAATCTGAACTGTTATAACATTGAACAGTCTACACAATAGCTCTAGGAATTATCCTTTTGATTTTATTTCCTAAATCTGAATTAAAAACTTGGCCATTGAACATTTTAATAATATTTTGGTAAATATCCAGATAAAGTCTTATTTTAGCACGATTTTCTTATTTAATATCAATATCAAAACAATATGGGGGATTATAAATTGCTCACTTGGTAGGTAAATGTTATTAAAATTTCAATTATATATTTTAATTATTGAATTATTTGTTATTTTTAATGTCATTCAATATTTTTATTATATTCCCAAATATTATTTTATTCTCCATAGAATAAATTTATATGTAATAATTGCATTGTATTGTGAGTTTTAAATCTGACAGTTCATTTCACGCTGGGATTTGAACTTTGACGTCCTTGAGTATGTATTCATTATAGAAATGTACTTATTATAAGAAAGTAACATGTTGAAATACTTAATTGTATAAATTAATTTCCATGACCAATAGACACCAGTTGCAAATTAAACTTTACTTTTTGTAGTTATCTCCCCTTGCAGAGTTTTGTGTTCTTAAATATGAATAAAAGGAAGATGTGAGGTTAATGAGTCCTTTTATTTTTCAAACTTTTTAACAGATGTTTCCTTTTATAAAGAGGGGTATATATTTTGAAAAAGCTTGTCGAACAATATTTAAAATTTTCCCATTTTCCAAATTTATACAAAAAATGTATGTAATGACATTGCTATGGTGCTTAGCAATCTAAGGTGATAACTATATTTTAATAATTGTCAGTTTCTAAAGGTCAAGGTAACAAATTAGTTCAAAATTGCAGACTTAAATTCATAATTACCAATTCGTCTTGTCTATATCATGAACTTTCACCACCACCACTATATTCAAACAAGCTCAGAACCTTTAGTTAGTAAAGTAAAGTAAAGTAATCTTTATTTAAAGTTGGGTTGCATATATACATAATAACAAAGAACATGAGCTCTTAAGAGCTCTTTAACCGACTGATATTAATAAACAAAACATACATGTAATAACATCAGATACACATACAACACAAACATACAGACATCACATATATATTAATACATAGATAGCACATGCAGAATAAAAGCTAAGCAAGATATATTAAAACAAATGTCTAATATCAGCACATATATAGTAGCACATAGTATTTATATAAGAGTAGCACATGCAAACTTAAACACATTAGTTGAAGTTCAAGGTCACAAATTTATTTTAATTTTGCAGATTCTAATGTTCACATTCAAATATACAATGTAGTTTCCACTCTGTATCTTAAGAACTACTGTTAGTGAATTGTCTAAATGCTCTGATACTTGGTAGAGTGAAGCATATATTAGGTTCATGTTGTTGATATTGACTCCAACACCCATACTTTGTTAAAGATAGCAAATAAAAAGTTCATGTTACAAATTATACCTTCTATACATCCTCTGTAGCCAGGATCTTTGTATTGTACTAAGTAGGATAAATAGAAGGTAAACAAGGTTAAGGAAAAAACAATTGAAGCCTTCAGTGGAATTTCAGTGTATGATTTAGGTTTAAGAATGATACTGGATTGGCCAATTTTTGTAATCATTCCACGTGATAGTCTAATTACTAAGTGTAAAATTACCAGCATTATCTTTACAATGATAGGTGGGATATGGTAATCTGACAAAACAATAAGCAGGATCTGGGATGAGAACCCTGCCACCAATGAGACCACCTTTGTCAGTATTTTGCAAACACTAGGTTTCAGGTATATTATGAATTCCAAGTACAAATTGAAGATGTGTTGTGAATAAGATGGAGTTTTCTAACTTGTAGAAATGAATATGAATATAGACAAAGGAGGGCAACACATTAGAGCCTCTAGAAAATTATCTCTGATTTCTTTTTTAATTGTCATTGAAACTATACCAAGGCCTGTTAGCTTTACAGTATGACAGTTCTTTTACAATACTTCCTAAAACAGAAAATAGAAATGTTTGGACAAAGAAAAAAAAGATACATAAAATCAAGAAATGGATAAATATTCAGAAAATATAGTTAATGCAGCCAAAGCAATACAAACAGTTACCTATACATGCAGAACAGTAAAAATATGCATGAACTCACCTATATATATATAAACAAACAAGAGCTATGTCATGCACATTTTACAATCATGCATTTTTGCACTTGACTGGAATTAGGAATGTTACTCAGCAAAAGAAAAGTTGCAAATGTCAACAAAATAAAGTCTATGTTGATTAAAAGTTATGTTATGTAAAAACTAGAGTTGAACAGCAGTATTTGTTTTATACATTTTACAAATTATACAAACTATTTCACAGATATAAAACCTACCAAAGATATTCTTTGCAAACCTATATTTTAAAGTCATGAAAAACACAGAGTCTTTTAATTAATTTTGCTTTTCCAGTCACTCATATAGGGCAAAAGAAGTTGGTTGATATTTTCACGTTTCAAGAAAAGAGACAAAAAATCCAACAAGAATTATTTTAGGCCACAATGAATAATGATTACAGACCATGCAACAGGGCTATTATAGTAAGGCTTACCATAAATAGGAGAAATGATGCACTTACGGTAAAGAATGATATAGGTATAAAAATAAAAAGTATCCAATAAAAGGGATTCTGAAATTAAAGGTGGAAAAAAATGCAATGATTGAATATATTCAGGTTTTCATGGTTTTCAAATACTCTATGTTAAACATTGAATTTTGAGCAATTTATTTACTGTTAATTACCTACATTTGTGTCATTAAATATCTATTACTCAATGATATGTCAATTTTAATTGTAGGTCAAACTACATCTAGCCAAGCAGAGAAGACAAAATGATATCATGATGTAAATAACACGGTAAGTGTTTATAATTTAGGGAGCAACCATTTCATTTCAAGGGAAAGTTAGGGTTTTTCGTCTAAGTCAGAAATAAATTTAAGCACAAATTACAAACATTTTTGTTTTGTTTTTCAACGTTGTCAATCAAATATTTTTTTCAAAATTTAACACTATAAGCAATTGGGTAAATCTAGATTCAGAATTATTTGTTGTCATCTGCTTGATCATAATATTATTTTTCATCAAATTGGGGACCAGAATATATAGTTTTTTAGGAAAAAAACATAATACACGCCCCCTCCCCCTCCTTGAAGTTAATGATAATCACTTAGTGTAGAACACATACTGTTCCCAGCTCCTAGTTGTCCAAGTAAAGACTGATATTCAAAATGTTTGGTATTGTTGCTAACAGTCTTAAAAGAATAAATCTCAATGTTATATCATCCCAGCATGATATTTGTATTTACTTTCATTTCATAACAAGTGTTTTTATTTATGTTGATCAAAACACTTGATCAGCTCTCAGAATTGGTCTTTTTAATCTCTTCAATCTTCTATAACTTTCTTTTAAGAAGATGGCAGCCTACAGTTTTTTTTACCTGATTGACCAACCAAACACAATACATTCATGTCACCAATTTCCAATTGTTACGTTTAAATCGGCTAAATGACGGGATCAGTTTCTTAACACAAACAAGAAGCTTAAATCAAGCAGTTCCTCGATTTCAACAGGTTTTAAATCACAGCTTTTTGTTTAATCGGCAGACTACTGTTATATGAGGGATAAATTACATAAATGTATAAGAAATCTATTGAATTCATATCAGGTAAGCAGATTAAAGAAATTATAAGTAATAATCCGAAAGCTTAAGTAGGATAAACTACTCTCGATCTTGTGTCGACACTTTCTTAAATAAATTTCTTATTGTTCTTTTTATAAAGATGATTACTTACGTTCCAGTAAACAATGATCTATCATTATCACATTTTATTTTTTGACACTTCTCATAAAATTACTAATGATTAGTAAAAAAATTGAACAAGAATTCTAATTAGCAATAGTATTATAATTATGTTGTATATTCATGAACTTATAGTAATTTATTATACTAAATTATGTCAGTTTTGACAAATGTTTGATTTCAAAACATAAAACTCATTTATATATATTACAAATATTATTACAGAATCATTGTGATGTATTTCCGTGTTTAGGGGAAAGAGTATAATGTATCATCTCGGAAATCAATCTAAATACATTATGATTAAAAATTACAGTTTTATGATATTAAAGTAGCATATTTTCGGAGGTACACTGAAAAAGTATATTCATCTGTTGACCTTTTCATAACAGCAAATATTTTCTAATCTGTAAATAGAAATATAAATGTGTGCTGACCATTGTAGACAGATACCATTACAGGAAATCTTTATGTCTGCTGTTGATGACAAAAATTCATAAATCAAACGGAATGTAATCGATTTTTCTTATTCCTTAATCATGAAGGCAATTCTGTTTATTAACTATCCAGATTTATTTCAGAATTAGCTTATATTACAACAAACATTGATTTAACTGTATATGAAAAACCTTTGCCATGATATTACCGTTTGAACTGATTTTGTCTAAAACAAACACCCAAAAAATCAAAAAAATACTGTCAATCTTATAGCGAACCTGTTTAATACAAGTGTTTGCAAAAAATTGTCCTGATTGCATTTCTTGTTACCTATTTTGCAAGGTTTTTAGTGGTCAACCTATTGGTCGCTGGACTGAGCAAGTTTTTATTTTTAAATTGTATGTTTTATTTTTATGACATAAGGTTTGAAAGGGCAATGGGCAGAACAGACTCAAAACCTTGAGGGAAATATTTTACTCTAAACAGCTGAGAGAGAAAAAAATGTTTATAATTACATTTGACCATTTTGTAAATTACACCTGTCCAATACAATGATATTATAATTGGGCACCTTGCAACACATTCCTACTTGAATTAAAGAAAGGTGTTTCATCATCACAAATATTCAAACAGCTTACTTTAAAAAAAAATTGCATGTCATCTTCTTCAGAGAGATTATACCTGTTGAAAGTGGATACAATTCTATTTTTGTTCATAATTCTATTCAATTATCTAATCGGATGAAAGAGGATTCCATATGTCCAAAATGAATTATAAATGACCATCATAATTTTGCTCAGTCACAATTATAGACTGTTTACAAGAATTTTGTAAACATCAAAGCATGTAAAGTGTTATTGTTTGAGAACTTCTGACAAAGTTGAATCACATTGAGACTCAGGTTACTGGGGTGTGCTCTATTCATCGTCACAGCATGTTCCAAAATTGATCAGCTTAATTAGGAATGGATATTTTTCACCTGATTGTTTCTTTCATGTCGGTTACCTGTAGGGGATACATAGGTGTCTATTTTTCTGTCACAAACAAAAAGATTTGTCTAACAGGGAGAAAGTATAACTAATCTTGGTTTAAATGGGGGTGTTTTATGATTGGAACAATTAAATGACGTCATAGTGAGAATGTTAGCCTGTTTTTGTTCAGCCTTGTCAATGACCACTAGATATCACACAGTGTCCAAGCTTATTTGTTTCAGAAAAGCAAACATGAGTCAGACATGTTTTCTTCATTTTTCACACATTTATGTATGAGTGTGCTTCCGTGTAGGCTGTGTGTGTATGTGTAAAGTTGTTTGAGCATTGTTCTGAGTCCTGTGGTCACATAATTATCTGCAGAGTCAGTGGTTTAGTCTTATGCAAACTGATAATTTAGGATTTTGTTCAATTGAGAACCCCAAAAAAAACAAATAATTAGGAATTTGACTAAATACTTGACATTACATGTCTTTATTTTCTTTGATATTTATTTTCATGAATAGAGAAAAAAATGTATTTTTGTCAAAAATTTACTTCATGGTTTTGCCAATTTTGCCCATAAGCCAAAATTCTGCTTTTCCTATACTCATACACTAAAATATAAATCTTTTTAACTGTAATATTTTGTTTTCATTATACCTATGGAGATAAATCTTGCTTTGAAGTTACAAATGACAAATGTTACAGTATTTAATCATTTTTCTGAACCAAATGAAGTAAACCCATGTTGGGTTATCTTTGGACATTTCTTTTCTCTTTCTCTTTCAGTTTTTCTTGATCTTTAACTCTTCTATGATCCTCTCAATTAAAGTTTTCTATTATTCTAATTCACAAAAATTATTACATGAATTACCTTAATAGTACACCTATTGCCATATGTAACTTTACTGTTTTGATTGATTGACTTATTAGCATATATTCCAGTTGCAAATATTTCATACTTTGACATATAGCTTTAAGAATCAACTGTGTTAAAACTAGTAAATGTATATAGATAATCTTTTTGAAAGCATTTGAGGTACTAAAT
The DNA here is from genome assembly GCF_965363235.1 of Mytilus galloprovincialis. NCBI lineage: Eukaryota > Metazoa > Mollusca > Bivalvia > Mytilida > Mytilidae > Mytilus > Mytilus galloprovincialis. Next base: position 20,612,087 of record NC_134845.1, read on the forward strand.
GATGCATACAGCTCACATTACTTTTTTACTTATTGAAGTAAAAAAAGGGTCCTCAGGGTTCAGTTAGAGCATAACTATCATTAACTCTGTCATTTGATATTATGTGCTTGTCCTAACCATGCCAGTGGTTCTTTTAAGTTTGAATTCCATCAAAGAATTTGATTATTTGTAGTTCTATTGAATTTATAGCTTGTCTGCACATCTATTGGTGACAAAAGTGTTGACCAATAAAGAGAAATGTATGCTTGCTTCAATATATATTTCAGGTTTTGTTGTTTCAATTAGGTTTATGTTACATAGCATTGCATCCCTCAATTTCTTTTACCCTCATCCTGATTACGCACTAAATAAATGCCACTTCACAACCTCACTCAATCTTATTTTAATAATATCAAAATAGATAAAACTTCAATAAATGCTGAAACATGTTACATTAAGTAACAGGTTTATATTTTGGGCAAATTTTACTTACAGAGACAACTAAACTATATATTAAGTCCTACATAGACATCACAAAGTTAAATTGTTCTTGTTGAAATTAACATGTTACAAAAGGAAAATGTTAGCAGAGATAGAAATATATTTTTAAATTGAATGCAAAAGATAAGAAAAATAAAGAAATCTGTTATTCTCTCCAGCAAATGGCAGTAATACTATTTTTAAAATACTAAGTCAGCATACTGATTGAGTTCAAATTTATTGATTGAAATAAAATTATTTCATTGAAAAATCTGGATGGAATAGACTTGGTTGATTCTTATGAAGCATGATATTAGATAACTTGTTTTAACATCTTTTTTTATTCAGAATTAAAAACACAGAAAATGCTTGTTTTACGCTAATTTTCCATTTGGTAGTTTTGCCCTTAGGATTTGAAACCAAGTACTAAAATGAAATATTTTAATTTATGACATATTTTCCTCCTTACAATGTATTTTCCACAAGTTTATTTAACCAATAAAGATTTTTTGTAGGATAACATGTATAATGGTTACAGATTGTTATATAAATGTGTTGATTTGACCAGATAAAGGGAGACCATTTGCTATTAACTCCCTTTGGTTTTACCTTTGATCTATTGTAGCTTCAAGCTACATGAAATTAATACACATGTATCTTATTGTTATGTAGTAATTATTACCACCTTTGCTGTAAAATTAACAAACTGTGATCCTTTGTTCATGTCCTGCTAGAAATTGATTTTGAAAGTTTTCACATATAAAACTACTAATACAAAAGTACCCTGAATAATTCAGTCGCTATATTCTGCTACTCTACTATGCCAATTTTAACAAGTATTGAAATCATTTAAAGTGAGGGCCTTGTTTAGTCAGGTTAATACAAAAGGAGAAAAACCACTAACTTATATTTATCTTTTATTCGTAAGGAATACAGCTTATAGAATATAAATATTACAAATATTTAATTACATCAGTGAAATATATTTACATTTAAACAATTAGTCAAATAATCATATAAGTAAGTATACCCATATAGCAGTACAGCAGAGTATGATTAAACATAACACATATTAAGCATTTATAATGCTGAAATTAATTACTTGCCTTCTCGGCCAGAAATAAAAACTTCCCTAAATTGTTAAGTTCCTTTACATTATGAACAGATAGCAGTTGTATGAGTTTAAAAATCGAAGGTTTTCTCCAATAATATGGTTTGATAAATTTCTTTCGAAGTTCATTATACTTTTCACATACTAAAATAAAATGATATTCATCTTCAATTACTTGTTTATCACACATATTACAAAGTCTCAGATGTCTCTCAATATAGTCCCTTTGCTTTCATTATTAAATTTTGCAATTACTTCCTTACTTATCGTCACCATCCCCAGTGGGACATAGGCACAATTATGCAATATCAAGCATTAAAGCTCTTTTAAAAAAAGGTCTTCTCTTTTAATAAGTAACAAAAAAAAGGACAGTCTTTCCATCACAAAGGCATATGAATCTTGGTTAATGCTAAAAAATCAACACACCTTTAATTGCATTTAAAGTGTGCTAATTCCCTGTGTGTACCAAGGGTACTTCTGATCTGGGAAAATATGCCTTCCTATATCAATATCTTGCAATTTTGTTGTAGTAACTTTTCCAAAGAAGTATCCTAAAAAAGTTCTTCAGTGATCATTTTAACATTCCAGAAATGAATAATTATATTGTTTTCAATAGGTACTACTGGTATGTTTTATGATTAGACCCCTGAATTTGAACTGGTATTAATTTGCTTCTATGACAGCATCAATATGTCAAATTTTGAAGCATGGCAATAAGTGCTACACTGAATTTGAATTACTAGTATTGCAGTTTTCATAACAAGAATAATGATCAAGAAAACTTTTGAGGTACTTTTAAAGAGATATCCAATCCTATTTACATGTTAAGGCAGTATAATTTTATAATGTTTTTCATATTTCTGCAATGAAGGCAAGACATTACTCTGTGTCAACATTTTTAAATTTTAAATTGAAAGTAGGTATTACATTTTTCTTTTTTACCTGAAGGTTTATTTTTTTATTCTCTTCTGTCTGAGACATTTTATTTTTTATGATGACCACTTTTATACAGTTTATGTTACCAATAAAGATATGTATATCAGATATCACTGAAATTGTTACATCAAGGTGTTGATTTGATCAGATTAAGGGGAGACAATCTGTTATTGCCTCCTCTTTGATCCTTTATAAGATACAAATCTTGGAATTTGTAGTTTTACATTTGTGTGTTAATTGACTACCAATTACAAAAAAATGAATCATTGAATATGATATTGTTTACTAATAATTACATTTTATTTTGTTGTAATTGATCAGGTAAGCCTTTTGATGTATTGTTAATAGTTAGCAATTATTAATATGCTAAAGGCAATTTCTTGCATTAATTAAATTTTATTACACTAATTCCTAATGTTATTTTCACACTTTCGTCAGTTAATTAAGTACCTAGGCAAGAAAGTTGTGCAAAATATCATAATACTAGCAAAAATATATGTATTTATCAAGAAAAACAATCTGTCAAAAATATGTATACACATATGAGAGAATAAATGGAACTGACTTCAGTTGGAATTTGATATACAGTAAAGTCTAAAATGTTATCATATTTCGATGACTTGAAACATTTAACTGTTTATAAGTTTGCATTTAGAACAAACTTGTATTACTTTCTGAAAATATTGAATACATAGTTAATAAACTAAATAAGCAAATATATGTGTCATTATATGAAGAAACTAAATTTTCGAGGAAAAAATAAACTTGTATTTCTATTATGAAAATGTTGATTACATAATTATAAACTAGTTGAACAAATATGTCATTTTAAAAAGAAACTCAATTTTCAAGGAAAGAATATAAACCAGCTGTATTCTATATGCACTGATTAACTTCAATGAACTTTTATTTATAAAACAAACAGGATCATCGGTTAAATAATAGATGAAAAGTCATAAAAAAATTATGAATATGATGTCACATTTAATATCATATGATACATCTTGAAGTTTGAATGGAATATTAATCAGAAACAATATTGACAAAATGTCAATTCATCATTTCATTAATTTACATATTCATGATTGTAATTTTCTTTACTTTGCTAACCTATTCTATAATTTATCTTTGTCTGTGTCAACTATGAAAAATGTTTTTTTGCAAAATTGTTTTCATTTTGTATAAAGGACTTAATAATTATATGCATATTATATGATTATAAAAACATGTGTTTTAAACAAAAAAGTTCAGGGTTGTTTAAGTTCTTTGATTAGAATTACAAATTATATCGCCCCACACTTCCTATTAAAAAATATGATATATATAAGGTGGTCGTTTAATGAAAATTTAAAATAGATCTAACTAAATAAGACATGAAATTAGGGAGGATTCTTTTCAATCTTTGAGTCTAATTTCAAGTTTTAGGAGAGTTGTGAGATAGTTGTTGTTTTGTTTTGGTTATAAGTTTAAAGAGTTGTATAATGTGACATTTCATCACTGGAGGGGGCTTTAAGTGTTACCCTTGTCTTGACTGTATGTACATCCAAAAATTGGGTTCTGATCTCTTACTCAAGTTTGCCTCAACCAAATGTTATAAAATTTGTACACAATACTTATTATTATTACCACAAAATACACATCAAGTTTTAATTGGTTGGCATCACTTTTACCCTTCTTAAATTATGCCCCTTTATAACGTTTATGCAATCAGAGACATCATATGTGTCTCATGAACACATTCTCCATTTAATTGAAACAGTCATGAATGTTTCCTGCAATGTTCAAGTTCAATCTCACTTTTCATTACTTTGATACCAATAGGACACTCAGGACTGACTTGGCTACAAATAAGGACTAAATTCTTTCAGAATATTAACCTTTTAAAGTTCAAGGACAAGAGTCACCGATTCAATTGGTATGATCTTCAATAAGCTAAATAAAAGTATATGCAAAGATGTCATTCTTATGAATCAAACACATGCCATTCTAATACATTATTTTAAGTCTTTCTTAATCTACAGAGATAGTGAGAAATCGACCTGGATGATTGGGTCTCCTTAACTAAAACAAATACCAGGATTATTTAAGCTCAATTTTCATGTCTCCCCCATGGTACAAATATTTATCTAACAGGATAAATTCATGTTTGACAAAGTTTACTGTTTGTTTTGAGAGGACGGGGAAAGGAAGGCCTGTTGACAAGAAACAAAGATTTTCTTTTAATTGGAGGATCTGATTTCAGACCTTTATTTGGCAAAGTTTATTTAAATAGTGGAATAATAGGTTTTGTTATGATTAAAATCAGATTTAGTTGTCTTCTGTTTGTTTTATATTTGCAAATTTGAAAAAAAGAAACATGTCAAAAAAATATTTAAGGAAAAAGATGTCAAAAAAAGTTTTAAAAAGTGAAAGATGTCAAAAAAAGATTTATAAGTGGGAAAGCATGAAGCAGTCAGATAATATTGTTCTCAGATTTCAAGGAAATAAGAAAGAAGACAACAAACAGAAAAAGAAATAATCATTTACTAAAATTTTAGATAATGTGAAAAAAATTGAATTAAATGTTAGAATGTTCCACAAGTTTCACTAGCTATTTAGTATTTTTAAGCATGACAAAGGAAAAAATAATTTGTAAAAAAGTGGCTGAAGATACTCATGGGACATTATGGAATCCGAAGTCAAAGAAAAAAGACCATACCATGGTAAAAATAATGACAAGATAAATTACTTAGTAAACTAATGACTTCAAACATTGAAAACCCCACTATAACCAATGAGTTCTCAGGAGCTCTGGAAAAAGTTGGATAAACTTGACAATTCCAAAAGTGACATCTCAATGTTTCATATCTGGATCAAAGTAAATAAAATTTAGCATTAATTTATATTGATATTGAATATTTAATCTTTAAATTACTAATTTCTTATCTTAATAAAGTTCTTTATTAAATTTAGACTAATATTTACAATGGATTCTCACAGTTTCGTTTTATTCAACTTATTCCCTGAGAATCCAGTTTTATTTGATGTGCTCATCTAGTAGCTCTTTAAACTTAAAACCATTCAAAAGAAGTTGTCAAATTGACCACTATCAGAATCGTAATTCTTTTGACGAAGGTGTTTTATATCAAAACGATTACATTGCTATCTGGAGTAAATTAGATAGATTTCACACCTGCCTAGTTATTTAACTTGATTCTTTTCCATTTAATGATTTACAACCAGTGTATCCACAGCCAGGCTCAAGAGTATATTGTAAAATTCGATAAAGAGGAGATGTTGTTATCTGTCTAATCAAACAGACCCAAATCAGGGAGACAAAGGTGTACCTGACAACAGAAAGATTCCCTGTAGCTAAGACATTGATATCTGGATCATTGAATATTTAGACCTAGATTAAATATTACTAAAATGGCAAGTTTTGATTTTGTTTGATGTGAGGGGATTTATACTGGTATTATATCAGATAAATTCTTGGGTCTGTCTATGTCATGGAGGGTTGTAAATTTTATTTCTTAAAGTTTGAGCATAGTTTTATTCCTTGAAAATGAAAGATATTATCATAGCTGATAAACGGTCAACTTTATTTGGAGTTCTTCGGCACATTGACCATTTATATTTTCCTGTATTTTTATAGTTTCTTCATAAGATTCCAACACTGATCCAATTTTTTTCAATAACTAATTTATTTTAAGATTATATCATTTTAAAACATGTATCATATTAATCTCTGTCATAATTTTTGGCGTCTAAAACACATGTTCGAATTTGAAAAGATCCAAATTTAGGTAAAGTGATTAGATGATACATGATATACCAAAGATATATCGGTTTGTATCACAAAAGTAATCTAATATGATGCTCATAATTAAAATTCATTACAATAAACCTATAGAAACCTATGATCCCCGGTCGTCAGTCAACCTGTGTTTCGTGTAGGCAGTCATAATAGACCATGATAGTCACATGATACTGTGTAAAAAGAGTATTCTTTAGCTGTCAAAGGAATAGATGTTTTGCACCTCCAAAACATGTTCAATCCTTAAAATTTTATGAAAAATCTTCAATATCTTGTCATAAATAATGTTGTTTTCCGTGTTATACATAAACTTATCAAAGTTTAGAATTATTTGCTTATAAATTATTGTAATAATGATTTAATAAATTATCATTTTGGACAAAAATGTGGTCTAAAATGATACTGTAGTTTCCAATAACATCTGAAACAATTTTCATGGATTTGAACTCAGTGTTCTTTGGACTATTATTAAGTACTTTAAATTTTGAGTGATTCCAGTGTGACTTGGGCAGAGAAGTGTTCAGCATTGTTACTTATATTTATGTAGTATAAAAATCCAGAATGCAGAATGATACATATGGGTTTGCAGAATGTTTATACATAATTGAATTAATAGGGCAACTAAGCTTAATGAATCCAATGTTTTTTCAACGTATTATTCATACATGATAATATCTACCAAATTCTAGAAATTCATTTCAACCTTAGTTCTAATCTAGAATCAGTTTGAGTATTGAGTAATTGTTTCTGTTGATGTAAATTAAAGAATAAAAAGGACATTTCTAATAAATTCCAGCAATAGACAATTTCACTTCCTTCCTGTACTGTTTTCTGTAAATAGTTCATAAAGTCATCAAAGGTTCAGTCTACTTTTTGAGAAATCCCAGTTCTTTATATGATTTAAAATCATTGAATGAAAAAGGTATAAAAAAGTAACATATATCAATTTAACAGGTTATTATGTATTTTTGTTTGTGACTGGACTTATTAACATGTTCAGGTGTGACATTAGGGACACATTGCTCATAACCTTAACCTCAGGTGACAGCCAAATAGAAACAAAATGACACCTTCACATGTAAAACTCTTGTTAAAACGTATTAAACTTAGAAAACAGTTGAATAAAGTTTGTATAGGTTTATACGTATAGCCACACACATCTTCGACAATAGTACGGTTCTTTGTAATACTGCCGTCAGATAGGATTGTTTGTTAACAGCTTATTCCGTCACGTTGACTAAAATTTTACAAAGAGTAATACTTATCTTCAATCTGATAAAAGCGATTTTCTATAGATTTGCATTTTGTGTTCTATTTCACGGTTTATCAAGTCAGATTGAACTATTAAAGATGTATCAATAGGAGTTTTGTGAGGGGGTCGCGATTTGACGACCTTGAATGACTAACGCAGGTGCTACAAAGTGCAGGTAAATTCGGCTCGTCTATTATAAAAAGATAAGATGTGAACTTAAAGATGCATGTTGGATCGCATTACCATGATAAAGGGAACAAGGAAAAATTTGACACAAATTTAAAGGCATAAGACGAATATTTGTGAACCAATTAAAGCAGAAAATTGGATCTAATGAAACACTTCACAAAATTAATGCAAACTTATGTCTCAATTAAGTTTCAATCTGATACCTTAGATTAAAAGAATATTTCATAAGCATTAAATATTTGATAGTACCCCCATCATCTGAACCAATCATTTAATATGAACCTTTGATGCAAAAAAAAGGTTTAAAAAATCAATTTAAGTAATTGTGGTGGTATTTAAAGTTCATTTAACAAATTTATGTGTTTTAATGTTATTTAAATTGTAAAAAGTCTGTAATTTTCTGAATAATTATTTCCTTTTTTAGTAGTAAGGTAACCTAATTATAGGGGATAGTCTAATTTCACGGTCCCTGGACCATAGTAATAGATGGTGGTTATATTTTATTACTATTTTATGGTCAGATTTTGCTAATATCTTCATGGATATTAATTATGCTATTGTGAAAAACAGGTTTTTTGTATAAAATTGTTTATTGATGTGTTCTACCTACCAATTTAGTTCTCTTGCATCTTTCTATGTTTACACTGAGATCTGTTGTTGTCTTCATACTTTTTACATGTAAAGTAGAGTATATATATATCATCAGTGGTATTCTTTGTGTAATTTGATTATGTCATTACAATCTCAAAAATTACTTTTCTTCAAAGAGTTTTTTTTATACTAAAATGCTGAATATGCACTGTATAACATGTAAGCAATATTCTCTCATACCTCTTTGATTCTTTCAGAGAGAGTGATCATTTTAATTGGCTACCCACTAAGGGCAGAAAATTTTTCCTTTTCCAAAAATCAGAAAATCACTCTATGCACATAATTCCAATAAGAATTATTTATCTACTTGCAAGATTTTATTAGCAAAGGACACATATCGGAAGTGCAAAGGTTTGTTTCCATTCTAATGTTCTGAATAAGTTGACATTGATTTTGATGTACAGTATTTGTTATAGCTTTTCATGGGCCCAAATGAGATTGCCAAATGTCAATCAAAAATTTGTCTTTAAAAAAAGTTTGAATTCTATAAACATGTTCTTCAAATAGTCTGAAAGATGAAAATCATGTTCTGTAAACAGAAAGGAGTCAAAAAGATCAATGACACTTTCAGGAATTACCGAAAATTTAGTTACATTAATTGATACTTCAATTCCAAGTTTAAAAGAAGTTTGCTTCTATTACCCAACAGACGGTTATAATTGCTCTGACTGAAGACTTTTTTGTGGTAAATTTAATGTTTTTGTTTTATTTATTTTTTGGGGACACAGCAAAATGGAATAAAACAGAAAACACCCAGGAGTGTGGACTGAATTACTCATTTTCAAGTATTTTTAATTCTTACAAATCAATAGCAACAGGGGCAGATCCAGCCATTTTAAAAAGGGGGTGGGGTTGTTCCAACCACATGTCCCCTTTCAAATGCATTGATCGTCCAAAAAAAAGGGGGTCCAACCCCTGGATCCGCCACTGAGTAATAATTATCAGATGAAATTGAAAAAATAAATTTGCCTGTCTCCTGACTCATTGGAAAAAAGAGGGTTGGGTGTGAAAAAAAAAAATCATATATAAATAGTGGGCCTATTTGTTAGTACATGTATTTCAATAAACTTTACATACAATGATACATCGAAATGGTGTCATATTAAGTTATATTGAAATCATGTGATAGAAATCAAAGGGGAAATTTGTTCGCAAGGTTTTACTTTCATGGTTTTCAAGTCTTATTAATATCTTCCTTCAAGATAAAATTAAAGTTAGAGAATTTTTTCCACAATTTTATATTAATCGTTATAAATCCTTCTCGAAAAAATTTCCAACTTAATAAGTATTGATCATTGATGATTATTTTATATATATGGTATTTTATTTTCATATGAAAATGAAGGAAAAATAAAAGTACTTGTAATTTCAGGATTATGGTTTTAAATGCAAAAGCACTTGGTGTCACATCCGTTAATTTTTCACTTCGTGCACACGATAATTGGCTGAATTGTGTAGTTGTTTACTTCAGAAACCCACAATAATTGGCTTCCAGAGTTAAATTTTGTAATAGAATAAAAATGTTGTAACTTTGAACATATGGACACAGGTTGTTTGAGGACATACAACTAAATTGAGTAAGAAAACCCTTTTAAAAGCTAACGTGTGTCTAGTTAACTTTTAACAGCTTCTGTATGCTAGCTGTGAAATTCCTTGGTAGCAAATTTATTTCTTTAATTCATTACCTTGGTGTAGATTTCATTAGCACCTAGGCTATAAATCTACCTGGCTGTATTTTACCTTAGGGAAAAGTCTTAATCTTGATTGACAGTTGTTTCACACTTTTTTTTTAATTCTTTTTTCTGATTGGTAAATAATATTTTATGGGAGGAGCTAACTTGTTTTGAGCCAATGTGTACTGACTTTGTGGTTATAGTAGCAGAAAAGGTTGTGAATTAATTCTAATAGCAAGGACATATTTTTTCGTTTATATTTTCATGATAAAATTGTGTTTTTGTGCTTATTTTGATAACAAAAGTCACTTTTAAAGGAATATATACATGTTAATTAAATTGGTAAGTAACAATTAATCTCATTAACAAAGTAAATAAGGTTATTTATATGATATTTTTAGCCTATATTGTTTATTTCTACCTTGCGTGACACACATGTTGAACAATTTAAGTTACATTTAATGATAGTTAAAAGATAACTAAAAAGACATAATAGTTTAATTTGCTCCTAGTTGAACAAAAAATAGATTGAATATCATGGCGTGGAACATAATGTTTTGAAAAATTAGTTTGAAGATGTTATAGATAATAGGTGATCTGGGTACATTTGATTAATATATAAAAATATGTTTTAGTTATTATATATTCATAAGTCATAGAGGATGATATTAAATAGGACTGTTAGAATTACACAAAGATAAAAGTTTTTAGTAAAATATTACTCCTATTGAATATGAAATAAAGATATATATTGCATTGTTTTGTTCATAAAACAATTACCAGGAACTGAAGTATATTTTTTTTACTTAATATAAAGACAGTATACATATTTGTCATATATATACAGTTTACCACCTATAACTGATGACTTTCAAATAATGAAAAACTAAAATATGAATTTTTAGTCATATATTTAATAGTGCAAAAGAGTATAATAGCTTATACCTGTAGAAAAATTACTTTAAGAACTTGAATATTTTAGGAAGGTCAAAACCATTAGAATACAGTAGAAATTGAATTGTTCAAAGTTGTGTAATTGTACAAACTTTGTAAACAATGGTAAATGAAGTGAAGAATATAAGTGTTGGCAGACTTTGTTTAACAATCTGTCTAAGTGTGAAATATATCAGTAATGTAAGAAAAATATTTTCTTTACTTCAAATTGGATTAATTACATATGGATAAACAAATAAGACTTCAACACACTATACTCAGTCAAACACTACTGGGTTTCCTGTTAGTGGTTAAATGTGTTTTAATACCATGTGTCAATATTTTTACATCTATTTTTCAGAGTGAAAGCAAGGCAGTAATAATATTTGAATTGAAGTAATAACAAGTTTTGATTGGAAGAAATTGGAAATTTGATAATCGACTATTAAAAAGATCATGAGAAAATAACAGTCTGGAACCACTTAAGGGACTTGTAAAGTCTCGACAAAGTCACAGGAAGATGGAGAAGATATTAATTATCGGTTTCATGTTTTTACCAACATTACAGTCACTGGTATATTACATAGACGAAGAAAGTGGTTCAAACAAATTCCTTGGAAACATTGCAACGGATACAAACTTAGAAAAAATGGTTAATAATTCTGACGATTTTAAAACAATACAATACAGTTTTCTAACTCAGGGACATCCACATTCATCAAAATTCAAGATAAATGAAACAACAAGTGAAATCCGAACAAAAGAAAATTTAGACCGAGAAACAATCTGTGAATATTCCCCTTCATGTGTATTGTCGTTACAAGTTTCTGCCAAGTCAACATATGGAATATTTTTTGAAACATTTGACATTTTTGTTCATTTGAATGATATAAACGATAACACACCATATTTTCCATCATCTAGTGTTAATCTGTCTGTTTCCGAGGCTTCTCTTGTTGGAACAAAGTTTACCATTAGCAGTGCAATAGACAAAGATAGTACTAACTTTTCTGTGATAGACTACCAGATCTCACCTCTTGGGTCCCCTTTTAATGTTGAATTTACTAAAAACCTTGATGGACAAACCACAACTGTATGGCTGAAAGTGATTAGAACATTGGACAGAGAAGTAAAAGACAGCTATAAAATTCAAATTTTGGCAAAAGATGGCGGTAACCCAGCAAAAATAGGCACTTTGGATGTAAATCTTGTTGTTGACGATGTTAATGATGAATCTCCTAAATTTAGTAAATCTTTGTACAATGTAACTTTGGCAGAAGATGTGGTTATTAATTCAACTATTGTAACTGTTTCAGCAACTGATTCTGATTCCGGTAAAAATGGAGAAGTAAGTTACAGATTTAGTGCAAGTCAAAACCAGGATATTCTTTCAACTTTCTCAATAAATACTAAGACTGGAGATATCAAACTAATTAAGAAGTTACAATATGAACCAAGCGAGTCTTACAAAATGATCGTAGAAGCAGTTGATAATGGTGATCAGCCTTCCGTATCTCAAGTTTTTGTGCATGTAAATATTTTGGACTCTGGGAATAATCCACCTACAATAAACATAAACTTGTTATCAGATTCTGACATGGCAGAGGTGTCTGAGTTTGCTAACATGGGAGCTGTTGTAGCCCATGTAAAAGTTGACGATGGTGACACTGGTCGTAATGGAATAGTCACATGTCAAATCCAGAACAATTTCTTCCAACTACAGCGCATGGAAGTAAAAGAGTACAAGGTCATAGTTCATCAACCACTGGACCGTGAGGCTAAACCAGAACATTTGGTTTCCGTATTCTGTAGCGATGTCGGAAGTCCACCATTAAACAGCTCCAAGAACTTTGTGGTTCAAGTTATTGATGAAAATGATCAGCCACCAGTATTCATGAAAACAACCTACACTGCAAGCATTGCTGAAAACAACAATTTCAATGATGTAATACTTCATGTTTCTGCTTCAGATCGGGATATTGGGGTAAATGCTGATGTCACATACAGACTTCATGCAGATTCAGGTCAAGACTTTACCATTGACAGTGCAACAGGACTTATTCGAGCCAACAACACATTTGACAGAGAAAAAATTGACCAATACAAATTTCGAGTGTTAGCGGTCGATAAAGGGAAACAACCCCTGAGTTCAACATGTACTGTTATCGTTAACATTGATGATGTAAATGACAATGATCCTAAATTTGACAAAGATGTCTATCATGCTCGTGTCCTTGAAAATCTTAAAGATTTCAATGTCACTTCATTGCACGCTACCGACCAAGACACTGATGTGAACGGAATTATAACTTACTCTTTAGCGAAATCTTCTGAAGGAGTACCATTCCAAGTAATGCCGTACGGAACAATTAAAACAACCAAACTTCTTAACAGAGAAGATCAGGATAGATATGCTTTCATGGTGGTGGCATTCGACCATGGTAATCCACCAAGAACCAGTACCGTCAATGTGATTGTTGATGTAGATGACCAGAACGACTATCACCCAATTATCATGTATCCTAATACAACCAATGACACAGTTTTAGTTTCATATCAGTCACCTGTTAATTCTGTTGTAACGAAAATCAAAGCATTTGACCCAGATTTGGGACCTAATAGCGACTTGCTGTTTTCAATCAAATCACGGAATGACTCTGATATTTTCAATATAATCAGTACAACAGGTGAAGTGGTTGTGGTTCAGAGGATGACCATTCTCAACATGAATCTAAAATATTTCTTGGAGATAGCCGTATCTGACAAAGGACTACCAACATCTTTAACATCAACAAGAAAATTACACATTGTTGTGTCGTTACGGAATATTACCTCAGCCTCACCTATGGCACAAGAACAGCAGGACTATAGTATTGCCATTGCTATAACTGTTGTTGTGGTAACTATAGTATTAGCAGCCACAATTATCATTACCATATTCGTGATTCGTAGATTGGATAAACAGAAACGAATGTACCAGGAGACTGTGGTACCAGATCAGAATAAAAATCTGTTTTCCTCCTCTTCTGACAAAGGTTCCCTGTACAGTCTACCAGGTGATAGATCATCCAGTCAGCATACAGAGTACAATCCTTCCCATGATGCCAACAGTGTAGCCAGTCAAAATACATATCAGGTAAATTTCTTTCTAAAAATGGGAGACAACTCTTGAAAAATATAAAATAATAGAGATATTAATTTAATCTGTCTAACTTGATCCTATTTGTCCATACATTTCCTTATGACAGAGGAAAAAACTTACTTGAGCATGGAAGGTTAAATTTATGTTTGTTTAAATTACAATTGAAGGGTACATAAAGCTTCTCAGATTTGGTCATTTCTATTTTAAACTACTTGAGGTTAAAAAAATAACCTTTTCATAGCTATTTTCAAGAGCTCTTTTAGAAACCGAGTACAATTTCTAAATACCAAATAGGACTATACCAAGGTTATAGATATCAAATCACTTTACACAACCCCTTGATATAGTACACCAAAAAATAACATACTTCATGAAGAAAGACATTTTTCTTTTGCTTATTTTTTTCCCTCTGGGCAAAACACCAATTAGTGGTGGAATTAAGTCTCTTAAGTTATATCAACAAAGAGACATATTGTTATCTCTCTAAACATTGTCATTGATTTTTTGTATCTTGTGTGTTTGAAACTCGTTAATTTTCTGGGTAAGCTTTTCTGGTATGCATCCCTCATTAGAAGAGAAATGTCTTAAGAAGGATAAGAAATAGCGTGTGTATGTCAAATGAATTAAGTACAAAAACTTAGTGACCAGAACTTATTTACTTTGTATAAGAACACCAACATCAAGCTGTTACAGAAAATTGTGACAAATTCTTAGTACAAAAGGATTTTCCATCACAAAAAATGTTAATACTTTATTTAAGGTGTGCTTCGGCTAAAAATACAAACAAAAAAATAACATTAGCATTAATATTATGTAAAGAAATTAAGATTCCTCTCATATCAATATGAATTTCATGTGTAAAAACAAATGTTATTTACTTTTAATGATTATCATGAAAATACCATGAAAAAAAATCATTTTCAGTTGACTATTTGCAGTGAGACATTAGACCTCACAATATGCATGTATGATCAAACATTTGTTGGTCAGTTCTTTGCAAGCCACAGTGTTCAACAGAAATAAAGTTCAATTAAATGCCAATTCTAACCAAGCTTGATTAATTTTTGTTTCACTATGTCAACCTTGTTAATTTTTTTATTTTTTATGGCCGCTCTACCTTTTTAGATCGAGTATCTATACAGCCATCTTATTTGGACATGGACTCCTTCATATGACCAATTAATTATTTCCATCAATAAGATCTAGAATCAATTTGCTGTAAATAAATTTGATGCTAATGGGTACACTAAGTATAAAAAAAAAACGAAACTAAAAATTGTTAAAAAGTCCTGTTCACCAAAGTACATTAGTTGTTGAAAATTTCAACTAATAACCTTCTGTGGTACATATATTGTAATACTGCACTTATATGTAAACATTTTTAATAATTGATTGATTGATATATGACAAATTAAATATTCTATTGTTTTTTTTAAGTCAAACAAATTGTTACAATGTGGCGACTCAGTAAATAGTTGTGGGAATGACATGATATGATATTGTCAAAGTTGATTAACAACCTGAACTATCTAAATACCAGCATCTAAATTTCTGAAGCATGAACAAAACTGGCCCATTCATTTCCTAATGCTTTGAAACAAATGTGGTTCGAACACAGGTTTAAATTAGTTTGAAGTTTTGTTTTAAATTTTTTATAATTGCTTATGTCAGAATATAGCCATTTAAGGTGGTATAGGAGTCTAAAATAAAAATGATAGAATTTGTTCATACTTTGTCAAAATGTAGTATCTATTGATACATGTTCAAAAATATTATAAAAATGATAGGTCACCGCGCATTTTCTCAAGCTACAGGTTGTGATAAAATGACAAATTTTGTATGGATTATACAGGAAAAAACAACAGTTTGTGAATAGAAACTAAACAAAATGATAGAATTGTAAAATTAATTAGGAGAAGATTGCTTTCAGACAATGCTTTGAGGATATCAAAAGAAAAGATAGGGTCACCGTACGTTTTTTCCGGCTAAAAGACAAAATAGGAAAATTTCATGTAGAGTCCTTCAGAAAATGCACTGTTTAAGAGTTACCTCCCCTTAAATTGCCAATTTGAAAATATTCAAAAAACGACCAAAAATAATCTACACTTGTACAAATATTAATATTTATAAGTTATATTCTTATAAATTGGTTCTTTTAAATGAAAATTCACATTAAAAATCTGCAATCCGGCATCAAATTTTGCTAGTTTGATAGAAAATATGAACCTTAGATTCCCTGTTTTTTACAATCCAAGATGGCGAAAGACACTCATACCACCTTAAGTTTCCTTGATGTATTTTCATTTTAAATGATTTGAAAGCTTGTCTACATGTAAGAAGAATTTGTAAAATAACCAACTTCTAACCTTTGCTTTTCAATGATATTACAAGCATTTATACATTTATTCAATCAGATATTTTGTTCTATTTTCATGACTTTACCATTGTTTACCAGTGGCTTACAGTCTTCACACTGAGTGGCAGCCCTGGCAGCCCAGACTTGTAAAATTGCTCTTGGGCCTGTAAAAATCATATCTACAGGCCAACAGAATCTAATTAAAAAAATTCAAAAATTGAGCTCCGGGCCTGTAGATTTAACAGTTCATCGTGAAGACTGGGCTTAGGAATCTTGGTGTGATAAAGTACTTTGAGTTTTGAAATCAGAGTTGGATATAGATATATACTTTTCTTAGCCATTTATAAGTTTTCCTGAATAATTTTTTATTTTTAAAAATGAAATAGGGTTTCTTGAAACTGAAGAATATATATGTATAAAAGGTCACAGAAAAGTGCTCACATACAAAAATATTCATGACAAGAATAGCTTGTGATACCATTTAACCAAATAAGTTTGAAAATATTGTACCTTTTGCATTCACAACTGGGGTGTTTAAAATACTCTTTACTTTTTAAATTTGCTAAGTAATGGTAGGAGGAGAATCATTTTGAGAGATTGTTTACTTTTTAAAATGTCAACTTTAAATGAACAAGAGTATATCTGTTCACTAGATTTTTTGGCTACAAAAATTTCCTTAATTTTATAATATGGTCTTCAAAATTATATGTTTGATTTTCAATGCAGTTTGATTTTGGAGACTTATGTTTACAAATAATAATATGCTTTATAAGAAGTCAGATTTTGAATTAGGTAACTTCAAAAGATAAAATTAAATGTTTTCTTCCTTAAAAAAAGACGATACTCAGTGTTGCTGTGCTAGAGACTAGTAGGAGGCATTGATCATTTCTGTTAGTAAACATTCCCGCTGAGCAATGGAAAATGTCAAACTGTTTGACACCCTATTAAACATTTATTCTGCAAAATCACTTCTTTAAATCCCTCAACAAGTTCTCTTTGTAAAACATACTTAGTATGTTTACTTTTTCAATCACGAAGTCAAACTAATTTATCGCAGTGCAAACATCTTCAGCGTTTCAAGGTTCCGAGGCACACAAACAGCAGTGTGTGTATTGCGTAGATGAATAGAAATCAATTTCTGACTAATTGATATATATAACTTGATTATTTACATTGATAGAGTTAATTAATGGTCACATCTGTGACAACTCCCTACTTGACTAGACTCTAGTTTCAGTTTTGGAAACAACTGGAATTTTCCGTCCTATATACCATTACAGGGTTAATGTATTAAATATTGCTGTTTTTATGCACAGCTTGAATGTATGTACAGTATAGGAGCAATCAAAAACGGAAAACACTATAACAAACAAAAAATGACAGACAGACAGACATCATACAAAAATAAACACAAAAAACAAGAGAACTTAGGTGGTCTTAAAGTTACACAGGTCTTGTAAAATTCTCAAACATTTATATAGCATTTTTGTGGATGTCAGTTGTTTGTTATATAGTTTCTGAATTTACAAATTATTATGAGTTGTGTACATTCAGACTTTTGTCATGACCGATATTTAAGTGTAGTTTTGCACCATGCACATAACTTAATAGATCATGATTGTGCCATTCCATGATACTAAGAGTGCAAGAAAATAAGTGTTGGCACTCAGAAAAAAAATTGTTACTTAAGTGAAGTGGCCATTATGATAAAAAAACAGAAAAATCATTTCTTACTTTTGATGACAAATAGGAAAAAAGGAGAACAATTATACAAATAGTTACCTTGTTTCATATTCATAACTGTCATAAGATGATAATCTCAAAACATGAAATTTATGTTTTGTACTGGAAGCTAAAAGTGTATTGTCTTATTCATGATACTTTTTAAATTGAAAATTGGGCAAATAAATAGAATGTTACAAAAATGTACTCTAAATACATGTGGCATGTTTTACTACCTGTCAAAATTACATTTAATATGAATTATGATAATTAATGCTCAGAAAAAAATAAAAAAAGTTAAAATGTATCCAAGATGGTTTTTAAAAATATCGTCTAGTATGTGTATGACCATAAGGCATTAGCGTTGTTTTGCTGATTTTTATGGTTGAAGTCTTAGTCTAGGTCAAAGTGAAATTACTCGTAAATATCATATAAAGATAATCTAGATAATAACTGAAAAAGGTTTTAAAACTGTATAAATATGCTCAAAGGATAAAAGGACAAAAGAAGA